>NW_027526295.1:226932336-227133985 GCF_048455015.1 Haemaphysalis longicornis | reverse complement strand
AATAGAAAAAAAAGGGAAAAGGGAGGGGGCGGGGTGATTTCACGGCCACATCCAGTTAGAATTAAGCCGGCAACAAGTGCTACCAAAAGATAGACAGAATAAACTTCATTCAAAGAGATCGCTTCGCCCATACGAAGAAAAAATTTGACAGTAACGTTAATCCGTCTCAACGAGACCGAAAGCAAACAAGCCGTATCTGCTGCAATTACCATATCACGAAGAGCCCGAATTTATATTAAATAAATGTGCTACTGCTTGCATATTTCATTTCGTTGCTAGGCAGTCAGCGTCGGGGATGGTAAGTGGGGCAATGTTTCACAATTACCAAGAACGCTTCTCCCCCTCGTTTTGTTAATGAGTCGGTTCTGGGCTGTTATCTCTCTCTAGCCCGGTGCGCGCGATTTCTATGCAAGCTCCCGCTTCAGACTAAGCTGAAGTAAAAAGTGGGCACCGCGCTACGTATGCAAATGCTCTTTGAGATTATGGGGCCGGTGCCGAAGAACAGACGTAGCTCACCGCACCGTTCAAGAATATATGAAGACTTGGCACGCTTCCTTTACTGCGCTAACAGTAGTAGTGTCAATAAAAAAAAACGCGCAGGGCCGTCGGTGTGGTCTTTCTGAAGCGTGGACAAAAGTGAACAGTACGCAGAGGCAGGAGGCTTGACGGAGTTGAGGGGTCGTGGGAAACAGATTTACCATCCCTTCCCCAAGAAAGTTAGTAGAAGCGCGAAAGCTAAAAATGCGCCCAGCCTTTGCTGAAAAGTGCGCCTAATTGGTCGTCAAACTTTCAAAGACCAAAATCACTAACGAAGAGCGAACCCATGCGACGATTATTCGCGCCCTCAGTAAATGTATCTACGAACGATCTAAATGTATACCAATAGGTGATTTATTAGATGAAGGTATACTAATGTACTCCTTCTTTGTGATCGACGCGTGCACTATATTATGTAGAACCATTCTTTTTTCGTGATTTTCAAGTAACCGTTTTGATATAGTGTAAGCCAGGTTTAACGCACCCACCGTGTGTCCAGAGATGTTATCGGAGCTTGCATTAGCTTTTTGACAGGACATGATCGGTCCCACTAAGAAAGCTTCCGGTTTAAAAAGGGAAGAGGCTACGGGGAGGGAGACTGTAGATGAAGGGGATTCAACTCGTCAAAAGAAATACTACGCAATACTAAGTAACCAGAACACCTATAACAGAGCAGACCCCACCACACAAGTAGGTGTGATCGCCCATTCATTTATTTTTTCGTTTAATGTTCATGCTCCTAATACTGTGTGCTCTAACTTAATAATTCATAGCCAGTGTTTTACAGATTTTTTTGCTCACGCCCAAGATAAAACAAGGAGCTTTTGTAAAAAAAAGTATTCTAAGACATGTCGTTCGATCAAATCCTTGGCACTAGTGTACGTTTTGTAGGTATTCCTTTACGGACTCAAAGTAGAAGCTTTAAAGCCTCTTGAACCACCAAAGCAAAGTTTCAGGTGTTAAGCAACGACAACAGTGTGTTCGCTGATTGTTATCTTGCCTTAAGAAACGAATATGTTAGCTCTGTACTGCGCATTTCCCCTCCTCCCTGGTTGCAAAGCTCTCATATTACATTGGCGAATTACCCACGCTTTGGGGTAGTGCAATGCGAATTCCCTGAGCAGACATACTCAGCTGTCGCTGTAAGGCCGCTCTGTAAGGTGGCTAGCTGCTCAGACATCACATTTTATCCTCGTGACTATCACTTAGCCTAACGTTGGAAGACGTGTTAACGGTTGTACAGCCTCTTAGTTGGTAGAAGATTGGCGTATACTTTCCAAAGATTCCTGCGTGGATTTGAAGCGGTACCAATAGATTGGCTTTTTAAAATCTTCCGCCACTCTAATCGTGTGTTTTCTGTGTCTTTTTTTCTACATATCAATAACTACTAAGTGTTTACAACGTGTGGTTTTATATGTATGCACCACATTTGCAAGAAATAGGGCCCAAAAACGATGGTTCCTAATTAGCGCAGCCTTCCACACTAAACGTTGCCAGTTTGTTACCAAAGAAAGTGCAAGCTACTATCCGGTGACGGCACAAGGCAGATGTATAGGTGCCTCGAAAGTGGTGAACCCGCATGAAACTGTACTAACCCCCGCCCCCCCCCTTCCTTCCCCTATACCTGCCATCTCCTTAGAGAACTTAGAATATCTGAACATTAAGTAGCTGAGACACTCGCGGATTCCCCGCCACATCTATAGTGGTGCCAGAAATTCCTTATCACCGTAGAATGTCAAGAAGCTTCCCCATCGTTCACTTGACGGGCAGCTAGTGTGTGGGAACAGCTGGTGTGAAACAATGGGTGTGACGAAATGGGTGTGACGAAATGGGTGTGAAACAGCTGGTGTGACGAAACAATGGGAATCCCTCGTGTACAAGGAATTAACTCTTGCTCAAGCTTTCAATAAAGATCGGCATCTTAATTATCTTCTTACAATCCGACGCTTCGCCAACGCTAGAGCACCCGCAGTTGCTCGCTCATGTTAGCGCGTTAATTCGTTGTAGGCTGCACCTTTGCGGGTCGCGTTTATGAGTAGTGTGTCAGGCATATCCCTGATTTAGCGTTAATGTCCTCTAGTTTCCTTCAAACCTCTATTCCGTATTTGTGAGTTCGCAATCTCAATAACAAGCGATGTAACGTAGATAAGGAATTTCCTAGCGAGCACACCTCATGAACTTGCTAAAGGAGCGACGGGCTGCAGAGTCATGCACAACGTCAGCAAGCAATGATTTAAGCATCAACAATTGATATTTCTGCTGATTAATGGACCTAACATTGTGTAAATGTACTGAAGCGATGCTCTGAGGTGCGTTACGCTAACTGCGGACATTGAGTTTAAAAGACAACTGCACTCAAATTTCACCTCGGTCAAATTTCCTTTGAACGTACAGTAAGTACCACCAAACCAACTGGGATATGACTGTTAGCCCCGTGAAATTCATTTGTAATTAGTTACACACTCTTAAAATAGCTCCGTCGCAGGCAACTGTGCACCTGCCGGGCGATCCCGCAAACAGCCGTGAAGTGAAGCGGAAGTGACATTGCGGCCGGCCCTGCACTTTTTCCTATGGTCAGCCAGGGGAACCGGTTGAGCTCCGCTGGGCGCGCTTCTGCTAGGACTGCGGCGAGGGCCAAGCACTGCGCAGGTTTGTCCCGGCCGTCCGTCCGCGTGCCGCCGCTCGCTCGCCGGCTGGGCCGGCTGGAACGTCACTTCAGCCTGGTCGTGATGGCCGTGCTCTCCTCAGTTTCGCTTTCAAAATCTCCGATTTTGATGGTTATTTGCGCCATGGGTACGCGTATTTCAGCTGTCATATTTTGTATCTTGCAGTCTTTTTAGACAGACTATACTGAAATAACGGTGTCAGGAGTTTGAAATTTTAAATGCAGTTGGCCTTTAACTTCGCCATCCCTATGGAAACCGGAGCTTGCTTAAGAGAAGCGGGTAAGGGCTCAGCGCGCAGAGCATAATTTATATCGGCAATGGCTGCTAGCATAGTTAATCCCGCAGCCATGCGCCTCTCCCGCAACCCTAAAATCTCTCGTACCTTGTAGAAAAGTTCCCGAAGTCTACAATTCAGCGCTTACAGCGCAGTTGGTAACTCCTTAATCTTGAAACGTGGGTATACAGAAAATACAAATGTCCTCAGAAAGTAAACAATCGTCCGAACCGGATTACAAACGGCATTCCCAGTGTTATTCAAGTCGGGTATGCTGGACTGCATAGCTGCACATACTTACCTTGTGCAGAGTCTCCCGGTAGTTTTTTGTTATTCGTTCATTAACCCAAAATCATACTGAATAATAATGTGTCCCGAAGGCTTCTGCCCCAGTATGTGGCTTCTCACGCAATCGGAATCGCTGCACACGCAACTGGATAACAAGTATATGGCCCCCCTCGGGGCAATCAATCGGGCTGTGTTGTCGCAAGACATCCTCCACTGGGGGAAATTGGTTTCTTCTCGACGACCGTGCTGAGAGCAATGACCGCTGTCACCGCTGTTGTTTTTCTCATACGCGGCTCTGCTTCGGCTTGACCTGCCGGGCGCGCAATTCATGTAGGAGTAAGAGCTAAGTACGCATCACGGCGTTCCGACATGAATGCCTAACAATAACTTTTATGATCTCAGAAGTGCCACGAGTGGACGGTTGACCCCGCCCGTAAAACTACGTGGCTACACTCTAGCAAACGCCTCCGAGTCTGCTTCCCACAACGCACAGAGAAGGCCAATCGCTGCTATCAAAGCGGCAAAACAGGAGAGTGACGACACCCAGCGTAAAATGTGACTCGAAAAATGTAGTCTGCTCTTTGATATTCCGCAGTGCAAGCATGACGATTTGCATTGCGAGATTCAAAGCGCGGATCACATTTTTCGGGACGGGTCTTACGTCGAGCCTCCTTATTTGCCAAAGTTATTTCCGCTGATGCCACGATTGTACATGAAGGTGCAATGCGGAAAAGCACATACACGGGCATTTTGTGGAGTGCACGCTCGTAGTTTTGATTACCGCATGTAAAAAGCGTTAAAGGCACTCTGGAAATTGTTTTTACGTGAAAATTATAGAGTATCGCTTATGCGATGACCATTATACAACGTTATAAAAATTGAATTGAATTTACATCGGGTTAATTACGAACAATTGCCCGAATGCGCACTGTGAAGTGTTTGAGCCAAGTATTAGCGTTGAACATTTGAGAATAACTTTACACAGCATCGCGAATAACGCCCGGAATTTAAACAGAACAATGAACTAATTACATTTGTAATCTGGCGTTCTGAGTGATATTGTCGTTACGTGTCACCCTCATTAGTTTTGGGAGTATAAATGCAATAGCTGTTGTTAGGGTAATATTGTTTGTGTTACTTTTTAACTAAATGATTTAAACGACTCTTGAACCGTAAGATTCATTGTATCTAATTACAAGCATTCCCTTGAGCAGTATACTTTTGAAGTGGTGGTTCGTCGATTTTTTTGTGATATCTGCCACTTTTTCGATGCATGCCCCGTGGAATCAATACTAAAATACTAGCAAAATATTTTGGTTCGTCAAAATTTGAGCTTTCCACGCTCCGAATGGATGACTCTTAAAAGTACCCGAACGGCTAAACAATGTATTCCAAATATAAATTTAGCCAGAATGTTCGCGCTGATTTGTGTTCTCAGTATTCGAAATAGGGGCTCTGGGTGACAAAGAGTGCCACCGGGGTTACGTACGAGACACTCCCCGGAGGCGCGCTACGGACTAGTTTAGGACACCTGGGGAACTTAAATGCATGCCGATACCTCGACACAAAGGTGGTTCTGATTTTATCCCCCATCAGAAGAAAATTAGCGCCGCTTCCACTAGCGGCGCAAGGATGGAGAAACGGCAAAACTGGCCGCCCCTCTCCCTTCGTCGGTAACCCGGCTGTTGCACCTCACATGGATTTCCGAACTTGCCACTTGAAGTTCTCCATGACTGGCAGGCCTGAATCGTTTTGTGAGCAGGGTTTTACCTCTCTCCCAAAGTAGACCACGCGGCTAGAAACGGCGCTAGAACGCGCTGGAAACGGCGGCAACCGGCTTCGTGGACTCGGAGTCTGTAGCGCCAACTCGGCGTCGGTGCTTCCAACTTGAGGCACGCAGGTGAACTGGCGAGTAGAAGAGCACACGAGATATCACGCCACGAACGTTGGGCAAAGTGTTCCGAAGGTCGAGCTGTCCTACGCCGAGCGCTCCTCCCGAGGGGCGCGCTGACGTGCGCTCGGTATTTTTTCTTGGAATTTTTTGCAACCTCCCGACGTGGAGAAAGCCCACGCGCAAGCCTGGCGGACGCCTGGCGCTCTTCGCAAAGCGCACGCCCAGGAGCACTCGGTCTTTTTTTCTTGGTATATTTTTCTGTAACGCTATAGGGTGGAACTAAAACCCTGAACAGCCCTGCTGTTCATACACCCTACACGGCTTGTAATCGAACGCGTGAAATGGGGCTGAGCAAGACCAATTATTTATTCACGGAGCCAGCGTGGCGGGAGCTCCTCATCCCAATTTATCTTAGCCTGTGCCGAGGAACGTGGGAGAAAATTGCAAATTAAAAGTGTTTTCATTTACACCGCTTTACTAGTGATCACCTACCTTCATTATTGAGCCATTACGGAATCGAAAGAAATGCAAGAGACGGCCGCCTCCCCATTTGTCACCCACTGTTTCAGCTGTTGCTTTACAGGCGCTGCCAGCACCCAGATAAACCTAGCTTTTTTCACTTGTAGCGGGGTAATCCGTTGCCTCGTTTTTTAAAGCGGAGTTCCCTATGCCTTACTAATGGCATTCGAAACGCACTGCGGGAAAGCCAGCTTTACACAACTGGTTTCACACAACAATGATGATGAATATAAGCGAAGATACATCAAGCGCACCAAGAAAAAAAAAAAAAAAAAAGAAACGGTTCCCGTACCTTGCTGTTTAATAAAAATTTATTCCTCCTCATCCTCCCGTGGTCGGAATCGAGTATGGGTCCCTTACCCGTACCACCTAAGAATAAAGAAGGGGACGAAGGAACGCCAGTTTCTTGTCTCCGCCGAGAAGCCCTTTTTTTGTTACTTCAAGATGCACCAACTGGCCTAAATTGTGATTCTTCGGCAACACTTATAAGAGTCCTTTTGGCGAAGTTTCCTGACCTTGGAACATATATTTCTTGGGTGTCTCGACGGAAGCTACCTACGATGTTAAATAAAGCTTTTTTTAATTTCACACGATTCACTACATGGGGGTCATTTGGTAATACAGTAAGTTCTAAACAATATTTTATTGAGTAGTTATTTTTTTGTCTTCTATTTTGCCCATTTCTTGTTTTTTACATTTGTTCTTTTTTTCTTGCACATGCTTTACCGTGACAATAGCCGTTTGCCAGCATTCAGCACTACGGGGATTCTTGCTTCAATTTGCCAGTGCAACTACTGCAATGTTAAACAAGGTTTAACTCTGATGTTTGAATTCGCCAGCCTTCCCCTCATTAGGATGATTGGAACATCGGAACAGATTGAATGTCTGGAACCTGATTGACAATTAGCTTTCCTTGAACTTATTAGCTTATTTTTCGTTCTTATGTACACTTTAATGCAACAAACAGTCTCTTTTGTTGTTTCCTTCTGTCTCTGAGAGTCTTCTGCCCTTGCAATAAATCACCGTACGTAAAAAAACACCCATCGAGGAATTTATGTTATCCTTTCAGTACGTGGCGAGAAAGGCCGAAATCGGGGTCAAAGCAGAAATAAACTTTTGAGGTTCGAGGCAAATTTTTCTGGATAAAAGTACACTCCGCCTTCGAATAATTTATAATCGGAAGTCGAGATCAGGGCGACCGGAAGAGCAGAAGTCCTTTTTGGTAATTTCTTGAACGTCCCAAATGCTCACTTCGTAGAAAGGTTCTCTTTTTGCTTTCACACAATTTCGGTGCACCGAAGTTCAGTTATGAAGCCATCTAAATTCTAGAGTTCGAGAAATGTCGCCCATATTGTCGCTGGAATGTAAGCAATGTGCTAACAGAGCTTTCGTCAAATCTTGAACAGCAATCTTTCGGCGCCGCGATAAAAAAAAATTGCGTGGACGCAACGTTGACAGCTTTATTCACTTTATTTTTTGTTCGACTGCTTTAGTACCTCTTTTTGTTTTGTTTTTTAGTTTCACCATTAGAGAGAAATTTAATATCGACCACATAGAGAAAGCAAATTCGGGGGGAGGGGGGGGGGGGCTCGACTCAAAACATCCTGTGCCGTAGCTCACAGCCACATTTCTCGGGAACGTGGATTTTATACGCGATTTGGAGCGAAGCATTTCTGGCGGGACGAGCGGCAATGCAAAAGACAATACAAATATATTTTGCCCCTGTCAATGACGAGGGAAGTACACCGACCGGATGTTTTGCACTGGGTTGCTGTAGGCGATTACTAAAGGGAAATGCCATCGGATATGTGATCGGTTTTCCGTCAGCGTGCCCTGTTGGTCTGCAGTGAAAACGCCATTTTCTTTGCGGTGAGAAACCGGAATACACCGAGTGCAGCATTGGGAGCGCCATTTAACTCGATTGTCTTTGTCGTCATAGGTTAACAAGCACGGGAGTCAAATACACTGAGCTAATCATTCCTAGGTAATGAAGAATTATTTCGTGGCTTATTAAGGCACAAGTATGCCGTCACATGTGGGGAGGGGCAGAACTATGGCTGTGCACTTATTCGTACTTCTTGCAACAACAGCAAATGTAACATTAACCGAGGGAGGAGGAGGAATGCCTAACCGAAAAAAGAAGTTTCACTGTAGTTTTGCAAGAAAGCACGTTTTACTTGACATGCACAGCATCTTGAGATGACCACAAAAACGATATGAAATGAGAAAGCAAATGCATCGTTTGACGTACTCGACACAGTGACTTAGAACAATTTGTACCGCTTTAAAACACGTCTCGAAAAAAAGGTCTTTGAAGCTTTTGTTTCGCACCAAATAAATGTTACTGCGTATAAAAAAGGGGTCCCTCTGTAAAGTTTCTGCTTATCATTTACTTATGTTATGCGAGCTATAAAGTTATGCATTATGGAATTACATGTGCATGCTATGGCGTTGAAAAGTGTTGGGATCAAAATCCAGCCTCTTAATTATTCCGCTTTCCTGTAGCATTATCGAACCTCCACCACAGCCTAAAATTTGTGTCAGCATTGTTGCAAACAAAACCGGCTGCTAAATTACACGCCATTTTTGAACATTTTTTTGCCATTCGACGTCCAGGGTCATCAGCCCATGCTTGGGAACTCTAGCATGGGCCTTACCTTAAAGTTTATTAAGTAACAGGGGCCCGACTGGCAAACTTTTTTGCCCTGAATGCGATTTTTTTAATAAAAAGTTCGATGACAATTTAAAAAATTCAGTTTTTACATATTGCTTTTACAAAAAGTCCACGCCGCAAAGGCTTCAGTTATTCCTCGGTCATGGTGCCTTTGACTCCGCCGAGATAACTTCGGCCTAAGGTCAATTAAACAAGGATGTTACAAACAACAAACAAAATCTTTGAGGACATATTAAGCAAGGACAGAAATAAAACCCAAGATGTCGTGTGTGCTGATGTTGAATTACTCAAAGAACAGAAAAGCGGTACGTTCGGGTGCTTTTTCGCATTTTTCTGCTTATGATGCAATCAGTTAGGAACAGAGCACCTAGACGAGTACTCCCAGCGACGGCAGAGTTCGTTCGGCGTTTTATTGTGATCCACGTTACGTGCAGGCCCAGTAACACGTAGGCTCGCAAGAGGAGACTCGTGTGCCTCGGAGCAAACGGCAGGCGCATGAGGAGCGGCATATTCTGACTGGCACCGGATTGCACCCTGGGGTTCAATTCTACGTGACCGCTCGCTCCGAGCGGCCTTCGTCGATTGACTTCTTGCAGTCGGACTGGCTCTGAGCATCCGCTATAGCTCGCCGTGTGATCCCTTTTTGGCCTCGGTATCAAGCGAAACTGCCTGCAATGCGCGTGCGATGTAATGGGCGGCTTTCGAACTGGCTGCGAAATAAAAGCGCGTGATTGGGCTCGAAAAAAAGGGTGTCTATACCTGACAGTCTCCAGCACTAACATAACTGCACAGCTCCACAGCGGAGGTTTTTTCGCTGTGGTGCCGGCGGGCGCCGGAGAAATTATTTTGGTTCAAGAGGAAAGAGCCGCGCAACATGCAAAAGCTCCGTTTATTCCAACTCAACCTTCATAAGTATACATTTCTTAGGTGTCAGCGAATGTTGCCTCCTCAAGCTCTACAGGAAGCTTGTCAAGCAAATGGGGGGGGGGGGGGGGGGGGGAGGAGGAGGTTTGCCCTACCACCTAAAATAGAGACGTTGGGTCTGTCTGTTCTGGATTACGGCTCATAAATAACGGCGGCAATTCTTGGGAAATCGGTTGGCCGCCACTATAGCTCGTTAACCTTAGGTACCGGGCAGTCTTATCGGTGATTTATGACGACCGCAGGAGACCTGCACTCTAGAAAGATAAATACCGCGCTTAAAATACCCTTTATGGTTGCCGATTTGAATTATCGGCGCGAAATCGGCGCGATTAAGCGGGTCACTCTTTAAATCTGCGGGCAGCTAAGCTTTCTTCTATGCGAAAAGGGGTACACTTCTCGCTGAGCTTCATTTCACTGGGTATTGTATTGTTTATTCACTGTTTCTGATTCATATGACCTGTATAAACAAGAAGAAGACAAATCAACCATATTTTGACCTTGACAACAACCCCATTTTCTCCACCCTCTGCATTTCAGGTTGCTTCTTTCTCAACTCCGGCCCTATGACCAAGAGCCTACGCCAATCGCCCTTGTCAGGCCTGTATATTCAGGCTTAAAGGGACACTGAAGTGATATGTAAACATTGCGGGATTACTAGCGCAAATTGTAGTCCGGAGTCCCCAGGGCATGTTTCGACCACTCTAGGCGCGTTTACGCGATTTTATTTAGTAGAAAAACTAATTCGAAAACGCTGTCCTCCTCTCTTTACGCTCGCCCATTTTCTGTGGCGTTTTCGTGTGACGTCAGGAGGGGATGAGCTGGCAATTGGCTGCGCCACGGCTGCGCTACTGCACGGCTCCCCGGCCGACAGAGTCAGTCGGCCCAGCGTTTCGTCCGCCGGCCGCCGGCGGGTCGTCGCAATCAAGGAGGTTAAAAAAAATTGCTTGGTCGCAATTCGTTCGCTTAGTTGAAACGAAGCCAGGACACGTTTGTGAATGGAAGAATGTGCCTTTCTTTACTTGGTTTGTTTGTACACTGTATCTAGCTCCAAGTCAAGGTCGCTTCACACAAGCGCTGCACATGCGACGCTTCGCTGACTGGTGCGCCAGTAGGAAAATATAAGGCCTCTTGAAGGCGGGAGAAGAGTCAGCGAAGTCAATATAGGTACTAAGCAAATAAAATCAACTGATATTTTTACCGTACAGCGTAAAACTAGGGCGCGGGAAGCACTTTTTTGCGCTGGGCCAACAAGCACAGCGGTCAGCAGCACGACTACGCATCTGCGAACGCTTTTCCGTCTACGAAATGCAATTGCTAGACGTGAGATACTGTGGAAACTCGGGCGACGCTTACTGCACGATCGCAGTACAACAAATAGTCACCTAAGCAGCTTGAAATGCCAAAACTAAATAAAAGTGTGAACCGGTTGTACAATATATACCCTATATTAGCAAGGGCCTTCGCGTCCCGCTCCGTAGCCTAGCAGTCTGAGGCGCTAGGAATTATTTGCGAGTCACGAGTTCGAATACCCGCGGGTAAGTGCTTTTTTTTTTTGTAAGTTAACTTTTTTGTTTTCCGCCGATGTTTTCTATATTGAGTTCACCTTTTTTTTGGGCCGCAACGTTCATGGCTACACGAACTAGTTCACAAAACGCGCGCAGGCTGGCACTGGCGCGCTAGCGAGTTCTCGTTGGCGTGCTGTTGCCATAAGCACCGACTGCTTGCAGGCAGTGGGCACAGGCCAGAATGAACAGACCCTTGGCCTGGTGCGAACACGCTTTTTACGATACAGGCATGAGGGAGGCAAGCTCCAAATATGGGGGAAAAGCGCATGACATTTGGGCGTCTGCGGGTACGCGGAGGGCGTTCATGCACTGCGTAGGTCTCGGCTAGTGAATGCTACGACTACAAGCCGTCCTGGGAGTCTTATCTTGTGCATTTTACAGCCGACAACATGGCAGAAGCGCGGTACGATGATTACTGAGATATTGAGAATGCCCATCCAACAAAGCCATTGGTTATGTTTTACAGAACCGAAACCGAAACCGAAACTTGTGTGATTGCTAACCTTGGGCATCGTCCAATCACGGCGCCCCTCCTCTCAACGTCACAGCCTTAGTTGGTGCGGCCGCCGCAAACCGCGCATGGTAGTTTTCCTTCTTTCGCGCTTTGTAAAATAATTACCGATTTGTCAACCGGATAAACGATGAAAAGTGTGCTAATTTGAGCCAGTCTACGCAGTGCAAGCAAAAATGGGAGCTTGACAAATTCACTTCAGTGTCCCTTTAACATTCGGTAACCTTAACGTTGAGCCGAATGACGTGCCAACCAACGTCAAGCTCTCGTACGGCTGTGGGGACTGGTTGACCAGGTGAGTCTTCAACGGGTAACGTTAATGTTGACGTCTGGTTGAATCGGTCTTGAGCTCGTGACGACTGCTGTCATCGTCATTGTTCAATACACCCGAGTGAGTGTGTTGTCAAGCGTCGCAATTCACGCAAATTCTTGGAAGGTTTCTGGCTACACGCAACCAATGGGAATTTTGATGACAGGTTGTGGCCCTGATTTACTCTGTACGCCGCTTTTGGATCAAATGTTCTGTGAGTGATGCTCACATATTAATAAGGAAATCATTGGTCACGCCGTCTGTATAAATGCGCTAGAATGTCTGTCAACGCCAGTTTGGGTCTTCATCTAAAAATTCGCACATAGGACAGCACAAAGTTGCAAAATGGCTGTAATATCTCTGGTTGGGACGTGGTCATTAAAAAGCATAATTTATAGGAAAGGCAATTCTTGAGATGTAAACCCGGCCTACGAGGAAAATCACTTTCAAATAGAACTTTCTTTCGAGCGGGAGGGTAGAGAAGGAGAACAGCAACGCCGGCAGGATCTATTCACAGGGAAAGTAATTTCATCCAAGATGTGCTCCTTTGTCGTGCCCCGTCCTCGTGCGGCCCCAACATTCTTTAAATAGCTGGAGCCGCATGAAATTTTGTTGAATTTTTCTCACGTTCCCTTTTAATCGGGAGGGATTTCTTATTTTCACGTTCATAGAGCACCATGTTTCGGACATTTTAATCTTTAACCAAGGTATTTTTAAGGTGCGCACATTACGGCGTTACTTCCTACTTCTTTTTACTCTACATGGGCCTTAGGCGCCAGTTGGCACATTCTCGACGGCCACACTCGTTCAGTCATTCCGCCTTGATTGAGTTTTGATTGCCTCAGGAAGGAGAGCTCAACGAATTCGCAAAGCGCGTTCTTCAGGAGCAGCAGCCGGTAAACTTTTTGTCGCGGTTGCTAAGGCGGGCGAAATGGGTAGGTACGGTGGATGTCACCGATGGATGGTTGGGGCGCGACTTCAAATCTTGATTTCTTTACTCGTAGGTGGAGATATTTGTTGCCGTAAAATGCACAGGGGAAAGGCGTGAAGGACTGCTCTCGAGACGAAGACGCAGAGCAAAACAAATTTCGAGGCGCTGCAATTATTCCCGACACGGTTGTTTCCGCAACGGCTACGTTACTTGACAGAGGAGTCCTGATTAATGAAAAATAGAGCGAATATATTGAAGGAGCACGAGGTGTTAAAACTTCCGCATCTAAGAATATTCCGTCATGGCGAAAACGCCATGACGGAATATTCTTAGATGCGGAAGTTTCGTTTTCGTTGCGTTTAGTTTCGGTGCCCTATTTTTTAATAGGGAACCGAAACGAAACGCAACCTAAAAAAGAGGCACACACAGACGCTGTGTCCCTTTCTTGTCTTCCTGAAGTTCCGTTTCCGCGCGCTGTTTTTTCGCCGTGATTACAAACCAACTCGCCTGTCTTCCCATCTTAGCACCAAATATTCTGTGTTCATACCACGCATGTCTGGAGCATAAGCAGCAAATCGATGCATTGCTATCCTTCGGGGGCGCCGGTGAAATTGGCATTGTCTAAGGGTTAGAATAACGCAGTGATTCTCAATACGAAAATATCCCTGACGATGTGTACGAGCGTACACAGGCCATACGGAGCTTTTTCACAAAAAAATATCAGGATGAGTTTAAGATAGCTTTACTATGGCGGCCGTTATCTTCAGAAATATGCTGCCAACCGACTGGTTATATTGGCTCTGAAAAAGGTATTGGGAACTTGAACTTTGAAGATTGCGTAATATGTTTTTTTTTGCTTACTGAGGACCCGAGAATTTGTAGAAGGGTGAGCTGTTTAGAAGAATAAACATGATGCAGCCAGAAGATGCTACCATGCACTCCGTACAGATGGTGCACCAGCATGGCTGTAACATGCGGCACGCGTTTACCCGTGCGTTAGTCTTTACGGTTCATCGGCACGGCGTATAGATGAGCTTCTTCCTGTTCCTTCTAATGGCGTCACTGCAAGTATGCTGCCTGCATCTCGGAAGCACGTGTTACGCGTGGCCTACTCTTTTCGAAGTAACCTGCGGCGGGTATTTGCTATCACCACGTTGACGTGCTTCGCCCGAACGGGCACAACCATTATCGCTTCGGCTGTGCTTCACCCAGCAGCTCCCTGCGCAATTCATCGCGCTCTACTAATTACTTCATACGGTTTTATCAAGCATGCGGATGGGATTGCGTTGGAGGAGTGCTCTGCGTACACAGGACCGCCAGATTTTCTAATGACCTTCCCATATAAAGCTTCGCTTTGAAACAGACAAATTTTATGCATACTGCATAGGACACAAAAACCACCCGAAAGATCGAGCCACCAACGCTGTGTTAAGTCAGTTTTTAAATGAGAGGGGTATCTCTGTGAGTCCCGACAGGCTTTATCGCTTCAATTCCTATTTGGCGTTGGTATTTTTAGTCCATTTTCAGCTCCTGGAGTACTAAATACCATTGTAAAAAGCATTTCTGCCGTAACAAAACGCATGAACAGGAAGCATCTACAGGCAGAACGTTTGCAAATTACTCGCAATAGTGAGACGTCTAATAGTGTTTAGCGCAAAGGAAACAAACCTCAGACGCTTATTTGAGGCAAAACATAGGTCTATATCTGAGAATGCCAGCGTTCTTTTTATTACAAATACACATTGGATTATAGATATCGTAAAACAGCGCAGCCACTCACGGACGGAAGAAAGGAAAGATGCACAAACGCTGCGCTTGTGTGTCACACAGACCGACAGCGCTTGCGTGTCTTTCCTTTCTTCTGTCCATGTGCGGTTGCGCTTTTTTACAATAGGAACGTGCACCAACTCGTCCAATTCGCTGTGTTACGCACGTTGGGTTGGTTTTTCCGGAACAAAATTAAAAAAAGAACCGGCTAAGCTTGCACTAAGTCGCGCAAGGCTTGAAGCATAGCGAGTCTGCAGGATTTTTTTCTACGTGAACACTGAAGGACTCATCACCACGCATTTGTACAAGTTTGAAATTGTTTATTTGCATATTCCGTCGTCGTTTTGCACTGTGCTAGTAGTAGTCATCGTCATATGTATCGATAGCGTCGTGTTTCTCATGCCAAGCATTACATGCACGGTAGCGCTTGTCGACAGCTGGGGTGCAGCGGCGGCGCGTACGTGCACGATAAAATCGAGGCTTCGACGGACGTCCGTCTGGTCGGGAATGACATTGAAGTACATCATAAAGAATACGCCGACCACAAGAGCAAATGAAACAATGACGTTTCGGCACCCCGAACGGGAGCCTTGTTCACACTAAAAACAGAGACAGAAAGCTAAGAGTTTAAGTAGGATGAAGCACGTGACCTAAACACCTTGCGTAAGCGGGGGGAAGATTTCCGTCAGTGCGGTTCAGAGTGTTTTTGTTCATCTGTATCATTATAGATTCAAGATACAGCCTAGAGGCGAAGTCCTTCTCGGTGGCGACAACACGTGCCTTGCCCCAGTCTATCTCATGGTTAGACGATTGTGCATGTTCCGCGAGGAACATGCACAATCGTACAGCAAGCAGCAAGCACCACGTACAGCAAGCACCAACTTGCTGTACGTAGCAATCTAGGTGGTCACTTGAACGATCATTGTAAAAGATGCGGGTGTGAGCCACTACTAGATAAAACCAAGTTCCTTAAACGAGCCTCTGATAAAACAGAGAGAGAGAGAGATTATCGAAGCCTTTTACATAAACAAAGCGGGTAAAAAATGTATTGGCAAACCATCATTGTCACTGTACGATAAAGAGATAAAATTTTTACAAGGTGTCCTTTAACCAGTTCTCTCGGCTATCAAATGTACTTTTCTTTTTACTTGTTCATGGTTTTAAGTTTCGTATGTGTTTTTTGAGATATAAGCATGCTTGGACGCTCTGAAATAAACAGTTGGAAGTCAGCGCCCGTCTACGTCGTTTGTGTCTCTCGTCTTTCGTCCTTGTCAGTTCGCGCTGTTGAAGTTTCTAGATCAGGCAAGGATTTCTTCTAATTTTTGTTTTTTGTCTTCAAAAACTAGGATAAAACTGCTCTCGGGACGTAAAAAACAGGTGAGATTGAGTGTAGCAGGGTCCGGAGGACGAGCTTCGTTCGATTGTAAACCATAAGGAATATTGGCCTACTGAATATTTATGAGAAGTGGCATGCTCTGCGGCTGTCATCAGTGTGCACACAAAAATAAACACGCCAAACTTTACTTTTGCTGTCTCGATGTCTTTTCTGAAGCACACACACTTATTTACAGTCTCCTGAAAAAGCCTTTTGCTTTTACAGGAGACTCTAAAAGCAAAAGGCCTCTCAGAGTGTACTCCTAACAGTTTTCCTATACAGTAAACTTGCTCCTCCACGCATATTGAAAATCTGTTATTTTTGTAAGCGGGATGAAAAGAGCTGTGTTTATGGCTGCTGCCGAACTCCTTAAAAAAAAGCAACGATGAACGTTGAGTTGAGTAAATACATCAGTTTATACTCTACAGGAAACTGCGCGTACTTTTGCGTTAGCAAGATCGTGGCGACCATTCGCTTTTTTCATTTGTGCTTCTAGAGAAGAAGCGCTGATGAAATGGGCGTTGTTTCCAAAATTTAAAATTTGGCCGGCATGCAGTTTAGCGAAATTTTTCTCTGAAGCTCAGCTCGGGCTGACTTCTGCTTGATCCTCGCGTGGCAGCGGGTGAAAACGCTCTCTTGGCACCATAACGGCCTTTTATTTTGTTGCTTGGACAAAGTACATGTTCTTGGGCGGCAGATCCCTGAACGGAATCTTCTTCAAGTGAGTCATAACGGAAACAAACAGCAAGCGATGTGTCGGGAAAAATAAGCTTAACATACGCTATTTTGTTTCGGATACTCTTCTATCGGGAATTGATCAGTGGAAATTGGAAATGATTTGTTTCGACAAACCATTCGTAGTGACTGACTTCAATGAAATTTTATGCAGGGCCGCTGGTTAAAAACTGGGATTCCGACCTACGGCTCTTAACTTTGCATGTTGTAGGTCGAGCATGATGACTAAATAAAAAAAAAGTTATCTTGAAAATATTTGCTTCTCCATGAAAATATAAGGTGGTGGGACAAGGCTATTGAAAGAAGCAGCCGTTCTGAGAAAGACCAGATATGTCTTACTAACATTCTGAATATTCAAATCATTGTTTTCGCGTGAACTGAAAGTACGTTTTGCACGCAAATCGGGCCGCATTCTGTTGCCGTGTAATCAACAGTACCGTGCTGAGAGCATGACACAAATGGCTCACCAACAGAAATAAATGCTGAGGAAGCAGAGTTGGTCTTTACGGGTGATGCAAAATTGTTCGCGAATACCGGTATCCTCATGCAATATAGCAGGAAGCACGAATAACATTGACTATATCGGTTCTACATTATGCCAGCGCAAGTACGTTTGGATTTGTCAGGTGGAATAAAGGTTGTACGGCGTTTGATCAAAGCTTATTCCTTTTGCTGATAACAGCCACGCTTCAGGCGTGCCGCGTTCAACGAATTGTGCGCGCTCGGTGGTTTGCGTGATAGCGCCACCATGCTTGCTTGATTAAATGTGAGGTTGAACGCTTTGAAAATACACCTGGGCTATGAGGCGGGCTGTAGTGGAGGAGGATTAATTTGGGTTGCCTGGGGATATTTAACGTCCGCCTTAATCTACGGACACGGGCGTTTTTGCTTTTCTCCCCCACCAAAAGATAGCGCCGCCTTGCTACACTTTCTTTGTCGCCCTCAGATAAAGTGAACGAGTGTAGTCGACTGCAGCATCTGCTCACGAGAGCACATGTGCTCTTGTTGCTACTTTGCAAAAGACAAATAAAAAGGATGAAGTCCTTATGCCTGTGATTAGGTGTGCGTGTGCGTGCGTGTCTGTGGAGAGAGGGAAAGAGAAAAAAGGGAACAAAAAGGCAATGTCGGGCAATTATAAAATAACCAACCAATCACGACGGAGTGCACAGAAATGGCACGCCAGCTGATACTGTCGATTCTTATTGCGTCACGCAATCGCGCGAGTTACTGTAGAGAGAGGCGTCAATCAAACTCTAAGGTGAAGCCCACCTGCAAGAGAAACGTAAGGCAGCGTGTGCAACATTCAAGAGTCGTTAATGCTTATTGAACACTGTCGGTACGCCTTGGCCGGCTGGTATGTGGATGAAGGTAAGGGTGAAATATGCGGGTAAATGTATTCCAGGAACCAGGCATTCATCACATTTTGTGGCGAAAAGGCATTTAATAAACAGCTGTACTCACTAATTATGCCGTGTGTTCGTTACAAAATTCTCCGCATTTCCCCGAGGGGAAGAATGTGAAAGTGCGAATGCACGAGTTGAATTAGCGCGGTTCGGTAATGTTCGCGAAAGAGAGATCACACACACACACACAACTAAAAAGAAAGAAAGATGCATTTATTCACAGACACCTATTTGTGTTGTCGTTGTACTTGATTGCTAGAGCGGATCTCAGCTTTGAAATTTCGTGTCAGTACTCCTTTAAGCGGGTGCATTAGCCCTTCTCACGCCCGATTCTTGGCCAATCCCCCACGTGGGTATGTGCCATATCAGCGGCCAGGCAGCGCGCGCCCATCTCCCCCCGTTGCCAAGGAAGACGAGGAGATTCCTGGCCAATCCCCCACGTGGGTAAGTGCCATGTCAGCGGCCAGGCTGCGCGCGCCCATCTCCACGTGCGCGGACATCACCGGTGGACGCAGGTTCAGGGTCGCTTAAGAAGTGCATTGCACTTAAAAAAGTTAACCCTGTTAGTTACCGTAGCCCTTTGGTAAGGTGATGGTACCCGTGCGGTTTTAACACGGGAAAAAAATTCATGATTCTTCTTGTTAAAGAGTACAATAAAACTGTAGACGCGAAAGACAGGACGAAGCACTTGCACTTGGCGCCGTCTTAAAACCAAATAAACGAAGAAGCTCACCCATCGACGGGTTTTGCTGAACTGTTTCACATGCTGCTTCGAGCATGCGATAAATTGCTTGCCGCTGACTTGTGAGAAGAACACATTTTATTCTTAGTAAAGTACTAATTTGCAATTGCATTTTATGTCGCGTTTGGCCAGCAGAATATTGGCCATTGCTTGCTTCGCACGTCCGTATTAATGACTCGTCAAGGCCATGCTAGTGGACGTGGCCTGCTCCCAGAGAACAAAAAGCTCCATTGCTCAGGCCATAAAACCATCGTGAATTGGTTTTCATCCTCAGCTGCTGTACAAATTCTTGATCTCGAGTGTTTGCCGCTGAAAAAAATTGGCTAGTTTTCAGTGCAAGCTTCGGAATGGAGGTGACCTTTACGCTCATGTATCACGTATGATTCCTCCCGCTAAAAACGTCTGGCGTCTCGGCCAGGTACACTGCTTAGTCTGTAATAAAAGCTACAGTACCTGAATCAAATGTGTACACATTAGAATAGGCCGGAACTGCGCACTATTCTGCATCCGGCCGAACCAAACCGCAGTTTTCGCAACAGCCTGCAATCTCGAACATTTAGTGTTTACTTGAAGTCGTCCCTTTCATCGTGTTACATTTAATACGAAGAGTAGGTTTAGCATTTTTGCGAGGGTTCCCTTCCTTTCTGACTGCTTTGCACCGACAGTGACAAAATGATTGGAAATTTTGCCGTGGCACTCGACATGACAACATCGTTTGCATCTCACCTAAGGTGAACGTGCCCCACACATGCTTCGAGGAAGCAATATTCGGCATTCCGAAAACTCTATTAAAGACGTTACGTCACATTTTGCTGTTTAAAATTTCTGTTTCTGCATCGTGGTGACTGGACTGTAGTTGGCAAAACATGCGGTTGAATATTACATCCGCCCCAGGCAGTGATCTGTGCACAGCTCGCGGCAGCAATCTCTGGGGAATTGCATCCATATGTTACCGGCGAGACAGATGGTTAAAAGGGCTGATTGAAATAATTATCAGAGAACTGAGACTCCCACGATATAAAATATGCATTATGGATATCCGAACTTGGCGCTGACTTTCCATCTTTCTTATTTTTTTTAAACCTGTGCAACGCCGAAACCCTGTGTGCGAGGTTTCTATTGATGTAAAAGGTATGTCCCTCGACAGAAAGTCTTGGTAATTCCGAAAAAGCCCCCGAAGTCGGGAACAAGATTCCGTTTCTACCAAAAACGTCAAAAATTTATACGATGTCTATGAACAAACTACTAGTGCTGCATGTATGCATATATCATTGTTAATAAATTATTTTCCGCCGCGGGCTTCTTTCTCTACCTCAACCAATACATTTGCATGTTTGGGGAGACAGCTTTTCATTTCCGTTTAAGAAACTCGCCCTAACTGTCCCGCTTTACTTCTTTTCTACGGCCAGTTTTTCTTTCAACGTTCGTTTCCTCTGGACTAGCCCATCTAAGGAACGAAAGGATGCAGAGGAAACCCTCCAAAAGCACAAAAGCACAACGCTATACAATCAAAGAAGTCCTCGTGGGTTGTCTTCACTACAACGCTCTAGAATGGCCAACAAAACTGGTCGAGTGTGCAAATTTGATGAAGGACGTGGCTTAACCTCCTCTTTCCAGGGTTACCCAAACCGGTACCTCTATTTCTAATGTTACAAAGCTCTCTAAAATGGAACACTAGCTTTGGGACTCATATTACCCGTTTGGGTGCTTTCCGTTTTCTGCTCTACGCAAGAGATGGTGCCTTATGTCTTGACGAGGCCACCTCATACGAAGTCAAAGAGGGCTTCCTCGAGCCCACACGCAAGCTTTCGCACGCACGGTAAGTACAGTTTTATCCCTTCGCCCCACGGCATGTTTTTTAATACTGGGTAGCTGTGATCACAAAGCTGACACTAAAGCCATTGCTGGGACATTTAGTGCGAGTTTTGCAAGAATCATAGATACAAAGTGTGCTTGCAGTTGCGGATACCCAATTGGGTACTTGAGGACTCAGTTGTTCTATTTGAATTCACAGGCAAGTATCTCACAGATGAAGATATTCAGGCTGTTTTGAAGCAGAGCGATGGTGATTTGTTAGAGTGTTATGACTCAGAGTGGATTAACAACTCCGCGCACGATTCAGGTGAATCCGACGTCGTAAGCGGCACTTCTGACGACCTTGATGACCAAGTGCACCAGACCGCAACCCCACGCTGCCTGTGGAAAACTGAAACATACGGAGTTTTTTGTCTCTACGGTTTTGGCGCGTGCAAGATAAATTTAAATATATGTCCTCGTTCAACTATATTAACTTGTAGAATTCTTTAATCGAAAACTTTTTGTTTTGTCCAGGTTCACCAGTGTAAATTACGGCAGCCTGATATCAGTACGCAATAAGCAAAATCGCCTCACATGCACTTTTCGATGTACCTTCCAGAATAATTTTGGATTGAATGTGCTGCTCAGTCGAATTTATTTGTATTCTGTTCAATAAAGAGGTGCTAGATATGTTAAGAAGACTGCCAGACAGGTGCGTGCCTTTGCAGGCATTGCTATTTTGGGGATGTCTTCAAAATACCAAGAGTATGAATGCACTGTTGGCGCCAACTGGATCTCGAGGTAATCAAGGACTCAATGCAGCGGGCTAGGTTCTTTGAACTTCGAAGCTACCTACACTTGGTCGACAGGATTTGTGTCACAGACAAAGAAAAAGACGCGAACAGGCTCTTCGTGAAGCCGGTTGTAGAGTTCTTCAGAAAAGCATGCCTTGAGATTCCTCGATCACGAGAGGTCTGCGTGGACGAGCAAATGGTACGGTTAACTGGCGGGTGCCCCATGCGGCAGTGTGTCCCGAGCAAACCGAACCCTGTTGTGCTGAAGAAGTTTGCTTTGCGGCTTCTTACGGCTTAGTTCTGGACTTCGCAATTCATGTCGGGAAAGGAACTTCTCCCAATTCGGAATTGAAGAAACTGGGCCTTGGGGGAGCGGTTGGGAAGAAACTGACAGAAACGGTAAATCGACATGATGTGACCTTTATGTTCACAGATAGGTATTTCATGGGAATAAATGTAGCGCACTTTTTGCTAATCTAAAACGTTAATATTTCCGGGACAATCATGGCGAACCGCACCAATGGCGACGCAACACGAATGCCAAACGAAAGGGCCATGAAACGTGGAGAGTCCTACTGTATAGTACGGAGGGACGACAAGCTTTGTCTCGGGAAATGGAAGGACAACAAGTCAATCATTTCGTTGTCCACCGCATTCGCGACAGACCTGGAACGGAAGTGGCGAAGATGGTCGAAGAAAGTAAAGAAGAGAATCGAACTCATTCAACCCCACATTGTAGCGCAATACAATTAACAAATGGGTGGTGTGGACTTGATCGACTGCTTTGTGGCTTACTACAGGATCTCGGTGTGTAGTAGTAAGTGGACGGTGCATTTTTTTCCCTCCTTTTTTGAACATGTTCGCCTGCAACAGTTCGGTGCAGTACCTAAGAGATAAGAGACTGCGAAGTGGCCATGGTACCTAAGAAGGATGGGCTCGCTTTGCTTAGTTGAAAACAAACATAGCTAACGTGCTCCTCAAAGCAGGCCTATTCAGTTAAGGGGGGTCTACACTGAACGCAGAAAATGATGAAGAATCCGCCGCACCTAAGAGATCCAAGGTGATTGCTCTACAACCCGACGAGGTGCGCTTCGACTTGATTGGACACTTTCCTGAGCATGCTAAGCTCAAGTTCCAGATGAAATTTCGGGATCCTCAGTGCAAGGGGAAGTCGCGAGTGAAGTGCCGAAACTGGGACGTGTTTCTTTGCCTCCAAACTAGAAACTGTTTTCTAGTGTTCCATACGCCATACGACCCAAAGTACCCATTTGGGTATCAACAGACTAACTACCTTCTGTTATAATTTCAACAAAAAGAATGTTTTCACGTTCATTTGCTCGATTTTATGTTAAATAAAGCCATTTCAAAAAAAAATTTTAAGAAGTGTTGTCTCGAGACCGAGGAGTCTAGAATTCAATTTGGATAAAAAATGGAGATCTGGGCAGTGACATTGCGCATGACAAAACGCCATCCACGCCTTGTGTATTCTCCTTGCGCACATGTAGTTTTTTCGTCAAATCATGCTGGACTTCGTGATTCGACGAATTTGTGCACTTTGTCACTTCAGTTGGCCATTCCGGAGCGCTTTGGGGAAGGCAACCTACGGGGACTTCTTAGACAAGAGCAGACAAGCTACACACACGCAAAATTACATTAAGATGTGTCCTCGAGGGAAAATTGTGGGGCTCCTAGTCTATGTTTAGGTTTCCCCGTTGCGTGACCAGCGTGCTGACTGGGATGTGGCGTGGAGCGGACCCGTGAGGGCTTTCCGGCGAATGTGTCCACCGCTTCGACGACACCGATTGACGCCCTGCATGGGGCTCTTCGATTATAAAGCCAGAAATGGCAGCGGAGTGTCCTAAACGCTTTCGGGTCTTTGTTTTCAACGTACATATTCGGACGGTTATCAGAGTCAGCCCGCGGGACCAGAAGAGGAGTCCTTGGACTACACGCGATGAGCCCCGGGCTAAAAATTGTGGAGCCCCCTCTCTCACCTTCCCCCGACCGAGAATATGACGTAATTCATGGCTGCTTTTATTTCCTTCATGTTATTCTCTTCGTAGCACGAACCTTCCTTTGTAGCGTTTGTACGCTCGCTGGATATGCACGAGAGACGTCGAAAATGCTGCTGGTTAACTTTTCTCTGGCATAGACGAAAGACGGGTAAGATGTCAACCCCGTTGCAGCAGTTGTATCCAGGAAAAGCAACGCAAACGTGGCTCCACGTGGACGCATTTCTATCTCTCACTTTTCATGTGTTTGGTAGCTTCGTTCTGTGATTAGTTGTAATCATAGTGAAGTTAGTGTATTGGGCACAGAACGTGAAATGGGCATCAGGACGAATTTTGATCTGAGAAATTTTTGTGAAGGAATATATCCAGGGCAACACTATTTTTTTCTATTTTATCGAGGGTTCATAATCTGTTTGAGTCCTGTGTGCTACCAATCCTTGCTACAAATAGGCCACCAGTTATTTCCGAATGTCGAAGTGAAGAGCGTAGGACAAGGATCGGGAAAGAGAGGATAACTCGAGTGCCCGTGTTGTCTTCTCCTGTGCGAGCACTTGCCATGATACAGGCGTGGAACACACGCGCTGGGAAAATATCACGTTCTGTTCTTCCCCGGAAACCGAAAGAAACGGCGGAATAACGCAGACTGAAATTTCCTCCAGCCATTTTATATTGGATATGGGGGTAAATATAGAAAAAATATTGGTTTTGTATGTGCGCCTACGGCGAGAAGACTCCCCATAAAACATAAAACGAAGAAAAAAAAAAGGTGGAACGTTTAAAACCGTTCGTGTGTTTGTACTTCTTGCTTGAAAAAAATAGTTTTGTATGTACGCCTACGGCGAGCAGACGCCTCATAAAACATAAAACGAAGAAAAAAAGGTGGAACGTTTAAAAATGTTCGTGTGCTTGATTTCTGCCTGAAAAAAAAAAAAAAAACCAGCGCTAGTGGGTGTACGTCTTCTCGGAATTTCGACATTAAGAAAAAATGATAAGACATTTGCGGAAGCTGGTTATGACACCGAACATCTACATTCCTCTCCGGAATGAATCCTCGCAGATATATGACGCGGTCTTCTGAGAGCCGCAAATATGCGAGTGAAAGGAACTCCTTACACGCAAGATTGAGCACTCAATCTCCGGGTGCAAACCTTTCGCCCACGCGACGAACCCCGTCGCCTTTGAAAACGCTAGAGGAGATCAAAGAAACCCGAAATAAAGAAGCACAAAGAAAGCGGACAATGGAAAAGAAGAAAATAACCAGAGCATATCTGCATCCGATGCTCTCTGTGAGACTTTGATCAACGCACGAGGCCTAAAGAAACTTGCGTGACGCAAAGCAACTTCTTTTTCCGCCTCAGTGGTCTCGACGCAAGCGTGGACGCCTCGATTTGTGTTCTCGTATTTGGTTGCTCGAATGCGGTTAAACGATAAAAATTATTTCTGACATTCTTTCTGGAATTTAAAAAGGCTTGCGTTTTCATCTTCATTTCCGCATAGGGACCGAATTTTCCTCAGGGTTACTAAATACCACAATCATAAAGCCGTCCGCAAATTGACCTGGAATGAAATGAAATGATGTATTCAAAGATTAACTTGTGCAAGAACAGGTCACGCAAAGGCCACGGTAAGAAACTGCAAGCGCAGGAAGAGCGTTACTGAGATGTTACACTTACTCGTCTTTAAAAATTTCTCCAGATATTCTCAACCGCGAATCAAAAAATGCCTTGGATTCCGAGTCACCGCTTCAGAATTCGGTCAGCCGATGAGCAGGGTAGGGTGGGGAGGATGATCATGAGAGTGGAAGGATGGTGGGAGAGAGGGAGGAGGGGATGGAGGGGAGGGTTGCTAAAGGAAGTTCAGAAATGGTGGAAGGGAGTGGCAGAAGAGAGAGAGAGAAGGTGTGCAAAGCGATTTCGGTTCGCCATCACAAATCTCTTGCGTAACTTTAATTGCACTGCTAACGCGTAACTGAGTGCATCAGGCATAATGATAGCCTAAGCTCAGCGCGTATCGAGATGTCAGCATCGGCTGGTCAACTAAAAGTGGCGGCTGAAGGTACAACCGCCACTATACCAGGGGGTCTTACCTTTGTCACAGTGTTAGCTTTGTTGTCAGGACAGCCGCCAAACACCTTACACTGTGGTCTGCCGGTTCGGGTCTTAATGAGGCGGGCAGTAAGATCGCAAGGCAGGAAGAATGTCTGTGCCTGGCGAATGTGAGTACCTTCGCGGCTAGTAAGGTAAGAGTTGGGAGGGGGAAGGTTGCGGCGGGACAGGGTGAAATCCTTCAGTTGGTGGTTTCCTTGCCGCTCCCGTTCTTCTTGATGCGCAAGTGCACAGGGGCTCCGGAACCTTGGGGGCAGGGGGCAGTCGCCCCCACAGGTTCTAAAGGCGGGGGGCATGCCCCCGCAATGAAAGCGGTTTCAGTATGGGGGCATGAAAGAGGAAAGAAATGAGACAGGAGAGATGGGGCTGGAAGGAGGCGTAACCTGTACTCACATCGAAAAGGAATACATCGCACTGCCCTTCGCCCACTACTTCTAATATGCCGCCCGAACGCTAAAACTTTCCACCTATGGCTGTCGGTAGTTGTGGGGGCCATTTCGGCAGTCTTGTAGTGAGAATGTTTTGATTGATGGCGGGTGGCGGAAACAGTGCCGGCGCCCGAAGAACGGGGAGAAAAGGGGGAATCCCCTTTATGAAAAAAGGCGGCTCGCGCCCACCTTGGTCTTCCAGCGACATCCGTGGAAGACATCCTAATCAACGGGCGTTATGCGAAGTTATCTCGATGTGCCTTCTCATACCGAGTTCAACAGAGTAGATCTGTCGTTGTTTACCTGCATTGTGTTGCAAAATCCCCGTAAAATCGCTCAATTTATATTAAACCTAAAAGGGGCTTGCTCTATGCGTCACCCTGTGCTGCTAAAAAGAGCGCACCTCAGACAAGTATGTGTACTGGCGTGCGGGGACCGACCCAGTGCTGCCCATATCTGCCGGAGGTGGCGCTTGGTGTCGCGAGCTCCGTGTCGTCCTC
Source organism: Haemaphysalis longicornis (assembly GCF_048455015.1). Lineage (NCBI taxonomy): Eukaryota > Metazoa > Arthropoda > Arachnida > Ixodida > Ixodidae > Haemaphysalis > Haemaphysalis longicornis. The sequence continues at coordinate 227,107,234 of NW_027526295.1, read as the reverse complement.
TGGGCGCTGTCCGATGCATATACACGGGTTGGCCTGCCAGCTTTTCTTCTAGAGTCAGTAGTATTAATCCTATGCGTCAGAGCGAGGGTCCGTGGAGCAAGGTGGGACCACGTAACCCAACTTAGTACGTCACACTAGGGTACTTCATTTGGAGAACCCTGGTTCCGCTCACGACGACTGCAGTGCCCGTGTCTCTGCGGCGTTACGATTCAGCGCGTCGCTACCCTTTGCGTGCATGACCGCGAGATAGGTGCACCGTCGCACAGCTCTGCTGTTCGGCTAAGCCAACTCTTTTCGCGCAGCGGACAGGTCTTGACAAGGCCTAGACTCTCTGACGCTCTTGATCCGGCTGAATCCGGTTTCCGGTGATTCGTGTCTCCAAACGCACGTCGCTCACCGAGATCCGCCCTTCCGACTCTCTCAAACTGAGTGTGTTGGCTTCCGCGATACTGGGAGAGAGTGTGTGCATGTGCGGCGTGTGCGTCTGTGCTCTTTCGTGCCGTGTGCAAAGCCCCGGGACAGCTCACTGACCGTTGGCTCTGCGATTATAAATACTTGCTCGCTTCAAGCGCCGCTCATTCGGTTTTCAGCATCGGATCATGCTGTCACTATTTATGCTGTGAGCACGCCTGCGGGCTGGTGTACCTGTAGCGTAATTTATCCTGAATAATTTATTATAAGGATTAACGCGCCGACACCACACAGGTGATGACGTGCGCTTAGCAGAGGGCTCCGGATTAATTTTGAACACCTGGGGATCTTGAACGTGCGCCGAAATCTCGAACACACTGGCGTTCTTGCTTTTTGCCTCAATCACAAAAGCGGCCACCGCGGCCGGCAATTGAACCCGCATCCTGTGGCTGAGCAGCACAACGCCTTAGCCACTGGGCCACCGTGGTGGGTGTCGATCGTTTATCTCTCGCCATGAAATAACTACGTTACGTTTTTTTTTTTTTTCTAGCTCTCGGCTCTCTCTGGTGGTGGTCTCCGAGGCGAACGGTCGTCAACCACGCTTCCATAGCATGGGCAGAGGTAGTTCCTGACTCCTGGGACGCCTCCCCGAATGCAACAGTGGCCATCTCTGCATGTGCACCTCCTACGCCCAAGCGAGAAAGTTATACCCACTTACTCGAGAAAGATGACGGATGAATAACATGCTGTAGGCTCAAATGACGTGGTAAGCTAACATGCTTTACTTCCTTTTCTGGCAATACAGCACAAGGTTTCGCATTTATTTTTCCCATAAACGTGTTAGGGAGCGGTCTCGATAGGCAGTGTCTGTCTTCTCTCCAGGCAGCCGAAAAAAGTTCTAAAAATATTGCACCTGCCATTCGCCTCATACCGGTTTACGGAATCCGCGTCCTCATTTGCGATGAATTTCCCTCCGAGAGTTCAAAATGTTGGCATTGAAGATGCGCCAGCATTCTGAACAGTTACCTTATGCGCCTTTTGGCTTCGTCTGCACATTATAATAAGAATCGCGACGACGCACACATTCTACGTACGCACCAATTTTTCTTGATTGAGCGCGCAGTCGTTTTATATTAAAAATTGTCCGCCATCAGTTAGTGCCATTGTATTCCGTAAAGTGGCGCTCGCGGTCCTGGAAGCCAGCACGTCTAAATTGCCTTGTACAGGCACGACTCGTACGACTAAATTTATTGTGAAACGTACTGCAATCGGTTTCAGTTTTGGTATGGGCAGATTCGTGTAGGTCACGGCACCCACGATTTAAGATGAAGAAAGGGCAAAGGAAAATAAGCACATTCTTCCTCCACGCTACAAAACATGCACATGTGACGATAACTAGTGCTTGAGGTACTTATTCTTTCTTCTGAGAAATATTTGATCTGCGCCTTCTTTTGGGTAGATTTAGCATTTGTTTCTTAGAGAAACAAAAACTGAAGAACGATTCTTTGATAGTCATGCTTCTCTATCATGTGGTCCTGCGTTCAGACCGACTCATGGTAAGCTAGAACGAGTCGAACACACTTGTTATAAGATCAATTACGCGTATATACCGCGATGTATATATGTAAATATAATATAATAACTTCAAAAACTTCGGCGATCACTTCGGACACTGAAGCTGGGACGGAGCGGGAATTAGCAGCTTTCGATGTCCACTCGGAGCTTTTGCCATGGTCGACGGATAGCTCCATTGATAAGTATTCTGTCAATTATCTAATACAGCGTTTTGTCACCGAAATAGAACTTTGATTTAGCCTTCTGTTTCCATGTTGTGTCGTAGAACCACAGGATAGAGAAGCATCACACGCCGTGCATCCAGCTACAGAAGTGCCATCCGCACAATCCGAGACACCTACACCAAGCGGCAGCCAAGACTCTGATGAAAATATGCCGCGTGCGCGAGCTGTGCCGAAAAAAAGTTTCAAATTTCCGAAGAACAAAGATGGTCGCTGATGTGAGCACGAGGGTTTTGAAAGGTTTACGTGGAATTTTTATGACTTTGAGCGTCATGTAGTTTTTTTCCATGAGTGGCGTGAGACATTCGCGGAAGTGGGAAGTCGCACACGAGCTATCGAGCCTTTGTTAGTGACGAGCGGGCTTCCAGAACTGAAAGAAAGGTGCCGAGCGGCGGCAGCGCCATGATAAAAGCCAATTCCATGTAAATCCTATATCGTATGTAAATCCTATGTAAATCCCGAGAGCAACAGGAATTCGCATTGTGCAGATTCTACCTGCGCAGAACCAGAAGCTGCCGATAGAGTCCATGATGGCACTGCGCGCCATAGTTAGCTCTATCCGTTACTTCTGTCGCTCAGGTCAAGCACAAAAGGGCCACACTCACGAGGACGGAAACTTCGTAGATCTTTTGGAAGAGCGATCGAAAGGCGTGCCAGCTCTTAAAAGATGACTTACGAGCAGGCACAAATGGATAACCACTGACGCGCAGAATGAAATAATACAGATCATGGAACACAGTTTGCTGACCCGCCGCGGTGGCTCAGTGGCTAAGGCGTTGCGCTGCTGAGCACAAGGTCGCGGGTTCGATTCCCGGCCGCGGCGGCCGCTTTTCTGATGGAGGCGAAAAGCAAAAACGCCCGTGTGTACGAGATTTCGGCGCACGTTAAAGATCCCCAGGTGGTCAAAATTAATCCGGAGCCCTCCACTACGGCGCGCCTCATCGCCTGCGTTGCGTCGGCGCGTTAAACCCCACAATCACACACACACAGTTTGCTGCGCAGCATCGTGAAAGACGTCACATCGTGCCCATTCTTTGGTATCATTGCTGACGAGGCTATAGATGTCACAGGCCAGGAGCAGTTTTCTTTATGTGTGCAATGGGTGCCCGAAAAGAGTTCGTGGAGCTCTGTTATCACGCCCGCTGTACTGTTATCTAACACAGTACAATGCGTATCAAAGGTCAAATCAAATGCGTATCAAATGCTCATCAAGTAGGTCAAAGAAAAGCCACAATAAATGCTTTTTTTGGCATGAGTGAGATCGCCGTAACTTATTCGTGGAGCTCTGTTAGCATGCCCGCCGATTTGTTATCTAATACAGTACAATGCGTATCAAAGGTAAAATGAAATGCGTATCAAATGCGTATCAAATAGGTCAAAGAAAAGCCACAATAAATGCTTTTTTTGGTATGAGTGAGATGGCCGTAACCTATTTTTCGGTCTGTCGCGCTCGCCAGTAGGGTAGGAAAGAATGGCGGCAGCGTTCTCGACATCTGTTAGAAACCGTGCGAACATAAGTACGGCTTCCTGTTACACATCACGAAACAGAGCATGACGAAGCGCCGCTGTGATTGATTTGTCGCTGAATATAAAACAAAGATCTGGCGGGAATGTATGCCATTCTGAAAATAAAACGAACAGTATGCCGGTACAACCTTGGAGTGTGTCGCCTTCACCGGTGAACTCTTTATGAGCAAATTTGCCATTTTTCCGGGGGCGCTAGCGTTTCCACAAGTGGGCTGCATTCCGTCCAGTGCGTCCGAATAGTAAAAAAAAATCGCAGTTTGTGGAGCCACAGCGGAGCCGCGTCTGCTCTAGTACGCTTAGGTCTTGAGCGCACCCGATTACCTCCTTGACATGCCTGAAAAAAGTTTTCCGCGCTCCTATCACCCTTTCCGGAGAGCCCATCTGGATGGTCCTTTCTTGAACATTTGGCGTGTTTCAGAGTCCTCGTTTCAGGTCAGATCAGATAAAACTTTATTGATGCCACGGGTGGGACCGTTTTCAGGTCGGCTTCAGTGCCTTTCCGGCGACGGCAGAATTCATATAGATCCCTGCGGTGTCTTCGGGAACCTGCTGTAGTGAGGCGTGGGTCAGTAGGTCTGCGCTTAGAACCGCGGCCTCCCACTACTCCTCGTTCATAATCTGTAATAAAATGGGGTGCTTTTTAAGAGTTCTTCGCAGGACCGAATCACACGTGGTAGGTCGGCGTATTTATGGTAAAGAGGGCATTGCTTAGAGGACAGCTCGGTGTAGTAGAGGGATAGGAGGGCCTGGGGTAGGAAATGTGGATGTTTGAAGTTGGCGCCATACTACAGAGTGGCGGCGGGAGAGGGAGGAGTCGGGTGGTGGGAAGCGAGCTCTGGACTGTCGATTATGATCGAGTACCAATCGTTAGGTCAAGAGGTAGTCCCTATGGGAGAACCGTTGAGGAGATTCTGCAGCGCCAGGCTCTCGGATGACCAGTTCTCGAGCAACCTCGTGGGCCGATTCATTTCGTGGGAGTTCGGAATGGCCCGCTGCCTATACGATGCATATTTTTTGTTTTGGGAATTCGCGTGCCTGCAGGAGTAGGCGCAAAGTTCGTGGGTCAACTCGCCCGTTGAAGTAATTGGTAGTGGCCGATTTGCAGTCGCTTATTATAGGAGTAATCTTAGGGCTAGAAATAATGGCAAGATCGATATTCATTTCTTCGGCCACGGTTGGAAATTGAGTAGGGAAGGAGGGGACGGCTAGTGTTCCGTTGGATGAATCAACTACGACCGTGGCCATGGCTTCGCGTCCTGGGTATTCTGCAGCATCCACGTAGGCGCTACTTGTGGGTTAGAGGAGGAGGGTTGTTTGTGGAAAGCCTGTACTCTCGCGCGGCGCCTTTCCTCGTTATGAATCGGGTGCATGTGTTTAAGGAGGGAGTGGATTAGCAGTTGGTCTCGAATGACTGGCGGAGTGTCGACGTAGGTGTCAGAGATGGTGGGGGGACTGAGGCCAAGACTCTGGAGAATGTGGCATCCAGTGCCACTCCTCGTGAGTGGCTCCGCTTGCGAGACGCGTTGGGCTTCGATAATTTCGTCTAGTGTATAGGTGCTATTCGGTGAAAAGCTTAGCGGTCAATTTCATCGCCTGGCAACAATGGAAATGACCACAGACATGGCCGATGCACCAAGGACACGGCGCGGCTTGGGCCACTGCGCCCGCACGCCGAACCGAAGAAAAACACCGGTGTGCGTCATCTGCTCCGTTCCAATCCGATTCGAAACGGTGGCGTCAACAGAGATGTTATTATTCGCATTCACATTGAACTCGAGGGAAGACTGTGCGTTCGGTGAAGTGGAGTTTGTAATGTGAAACAGCCACGTGTTTCACAGTCGTGCTTAGCATGGACAAGTACCGCCATCCCATGGAGCCCGACGTAACGAGTGACGGCGCACCACGGCCGGGCTAGAGCGGCGGCGCGCGCTGTGTTGATACGGCCTTCGCAGCGGCGGTGGCGGCGGCGGTGAGGACAATGCAGCCCCGTCTCGACGTAAAGTTCCGTCACCAACGCGCACACGCCGCTGCTCTAGCCGTGCCGCGGGCGCACTCACACGGTTGCATGGAGAAGAAGTCCCTCGAGGTGCCTGATCTGCGGGCCGTGCGCACAGAATCGCCTAGCAACAGACGCTTGGCCACAGATATGGCGGCGCACACTTGGTTGCCTGCATGCATTCCGCGCCATTGAATACCGGCTATTGTCAAGACCGAGCAAGCGTACTTTGTCTGTTGAGAGTGTAACGGGAGACATGGGGCCTGTTTGTATGATTTACGTATCATAGCTTCAGTTTTGTGTGTTTCGCTGACTTTGAGGTTCAGGAAGGGGGTGGCGTATGCTATGCCACTGATGACGAAGGCTGGTATGAGTCGTATTAGGTTGTTTTCTTTCAGTCGTAGGGGTTTGGTAGCTACGCGAGAGATGAGTCGTGTAGTCTGGTAAACCCTTGTTTCTAGGGAACGGAGTGCACCTACATTGTATCCGTTTGCCTGTATACGGAGACCTAAAATCTTGATGCAGTCAACTACTGGGATGGGTTGGCCGTCGGAGGTAGTGCTATGGATGAGGGGTTGTGGGGAGGGTGGTTGTTTTCCTAGTCTTTTATGTCTATATTGAAGAAACTGATTTTGTTGAGGAGAAGGACAGAACGCGAGAGGAAGCATACGCTTCGACGACTTCAGTTGCCGTTCGGAGGGTATCTTGGATGTGACCATCAGATCCTCCAGTAACCCACAACATGATGTCGTGGGCCTATATTGTAAAATGTAGGTCGGGGATGGCGTCGAGGAGAGGAGTTAGGCCTCATAGGGCCATATTAAAAAGAAAGGGGAAAGAAGCGATCCTGGGGGGTACCTTTGCTACCGAGGGGGATTGGGGGTGTAGTCAATTGTCGAAAGGTGAGTGTGGCTGCTTGACCCGTAAGGAAATTACAAACATAGTTGTATGCTCGCGCACCGACTTTAGCCGCGACTACTCCTTACAGGATTGCCGAGTGGCTAATGGAGTCGAACGCTCACATTAAAGCGAGGCCCAAGATCGCTGTGGTGTTATTTGTGGAACTGAATCGAGCATAGGTATGTGGCGTTTTAGTTGTAGCATGACGTCCTGAGTAGAGAGATAGTGTCGGAACCCCAGCATGGAGTGAGGGAGCGAGTGGTGCTTTTCGATGTGACTGTCGAGCCGGGTGAGAACGACGTGCTCTAAGCGCTTGCCCAGGCACGATGTTAATGATATAGGTCGAAGGTGATCGACGTGTCGCTGCTTTCCCGGTTTGGGAATTAGAACGGTTTTGGCTGTCTTCCATTGAGTCGGGAGTTCCTCCTTGTCCCAGCATTCATTGAAAAGTGTAGTCAGCTCTGCGATGGTAGGTCGTCAAGGTTTCGAAGTAGCTTGTTAGTTATTTTATCGGGACCCGGAGACGATTTGGTTTTGAGGTGTTGGATGGCGGCGTGTACCTCCGCCTCTGTGTTGGATGCGTCCAGCTCTGGGTTGGGATCCCCACAGTAACTTGAATGAGTTTGTGTGGGGGAAGCAGGAGCGTATTTATTCTGAATATAATCGAGGAGTTCGGTGTTAGTTCCAGCGAATTGATGTATGATGTGGGATACGAGTTGTCATTGTGTGGTGCGTGTGAAAGAGGGGTCAATTAGGTGTTTAGGAATGTCTCACGTCCGTGATAGATTTAAGTGCAAGTTGAAATCCTCGCATGCGAAATTCCAGTTAGGAGTGAGGAGCTGGAGGGTGTATTTTTCAATATCGCGGTCGAGAGCAGCTATTCCCCTTCGAAGGGTTCGATTGTGCCGCTGTTTAAAGAGGCGTTTCTGGAGAGTAGCCTTTGCTTTCTACACATGGGCGAGTTTGGAGTCAGGTTCTGGGAAACCTGGAGAAGATTCTAATTGTTTAGCTATCGTTGCGGCTAGATTGGCACGGATTTCTGGCATTTGTAATTTAATCTCCTCTTTAGTGATGTATTCTGGTGTGGTTTTGGAAGAAAAAGGTACGTGGCGCTTGGCAGGGTGGGTTTGGTATCGACTGCATTGTCGTGCGGGGTGGAGGTTGCGGAAGTTGTGGGACGAGGCGATGGAGTCCTCGCCTGGATTTTCTTTTATTGTGGACATAGTTTTTCCTTTTAACCGCTGAGTGGATGTAGGTCGAGCCTTTTCGTTTGTCTGCTGAAGGTCGGGCTTCACGAAGGGTAGGAGCTGGTTCCCAGACTTGCCGGCAGCCTGGCGGAAGCCGGTTCCCAAACTATTAGCAGAGGGCGCAGGGGGTGTTCACAGCGTCCAACCAAAACGTGTAGATGCCGATTCTTTTGCATGAAACGCAGAATCTAGGGAATGACGGCGATGACGTTAGCGGACGAGTGCTCATTGACTTTCGAGCCGACACAAGGGAGCAGCAGCTCCGCTGTTTCAGCAGATTTCACACCGGGTGGAATTGGGTTTAGTATGTTTTGGGGTCACTGCAGCAACTTTTTGTCATTCCATGAGCATACCTACACGCTCGAACATGGCGTTGGAAGTACGTGTTCCAAACTCCAGACTTGCCAGTAATTTTGTAGCCTCATTGTAGTTGCCAAAAGCTCACGAATATTTCCTGTAGTTTTTGTGATGATGGTTACCTCAAAGTGGCGGCATTGCCTTCGTGGCATTGACCGCATTTTTTTGCCCAGCCTAGCGGTGGCAGGCCCGTATACCGCGCAGCCTTGTGCGTCGTTCCGTAGCTTTCTGGATGTGTCCAAAATATCGTCGGAGTTCTTCACGCAGCAAGAAAAATAATACAAGCTTCCGCTATAAATCAAACCGTGTCCTTGAACTTTGACTTCTGCTGAGATCTGTATGCCACCCAGGACCTCCCGAAATAATAGCAACGCAGCAAGGAAGACGCAAAGAAAATACCTATCTAAACTTTAAGCAAAACCCAAGTCAACCATTATTTAAAGCGCAGGCTCGCTCCTCCAGCGAAACCGCCGCATCCTCGAAAAACGTCTAAAATATAAACGTTTGAAACGCCAACTCGCCACCATATTTTTATTCGACCACCTGTGCTGTCTGCTCAATACAGTTTGCGCTGAAGTTCGGTTTTTGATGTCTGCATTGTAAAATTGGGAGAATAATGGCGAAGAAAATATCTAGACTGAAGAATGGACTTAGCACGCTTCCAGTGAGGTTTCGGGGAAAATCTTTTGGCCCTGGAAGGGAAAGATATATGACTAAATGTTTGATCGTCGCTTCGGCAGCAAAATGGTCCGTGCATGGTTCGGGCTTCGCGGGTATTGCTTTGATTCTGTGGACGAGCACGAAGTGTTGTTGGCCCAGAGCCAGCAGAAAGGGTCCACGCGCGAGGAAGTTGAAGGGAAAATTTAATATACGGTGCTGAGTCCCAACTGCCCTTGTTCGGGAATAAGGAACGACAATATCGGGCACTGGTTCGAAGGAGCGCATTTTTGATGAGACGAGCCTGACATGTCCCATGGTTTCCTGTTTTTATTTCATTTGAGAGGTTCTGGTTTTCCGAAACTTCGTGCCCGAACATCTGGAAAACAAAATCATTGTTTTCTGTGCACCTGCGGTGGTCTGTGTTAGGCATGCTGGGCCGTGCTCAACGCCCCAATATTCCTTTTCCTTCACCGTTTAATGGCCGTATTCGTGATTGATTACTACTAAGATGACGCAGATACTTTGTAACTCCTCAGTTCTTCAAAAGTTAATGGTCGCCCCTACTATGTTGCCTTTTTTTTTTTTTCGCTCTGTGTATCTCAACTGTAAATTGTGCTTCAACAAGCATGCGCTTAAGTCTACTCGCACAATCTCAAGGGCTATATAGTTGTGGATATTAAGAGCCATTCACCTATCTGCAGATATGCCTTTTCCTGAAACATTGGCTCCACAGAAAAGGGGAAGGGGATGCTCCTATTTGGCGTGGTTAGGAAGAGCAAGCACCGAAGGTGTGACCACTGGCCATTATGGCGACCGGAGCACAAGCACACCCGCATCTTTGTGGTCGTCTTCGGTGGTCTGTTCTTACAGCGTGCCACGATCCATGGAACGTATCCACAGGGGGGGGTATGTCTGTACGGCGTAGATGTACGCGCATCCATATTACAATATTATTCTAGGATATCTCTGTGGCACCGTAACGACGCCTGAAGACTGCAGTCTAGTGCACGTTTCGTTATCGCAAATTCTTTGCTTAACATTAAAATTCAGGGATGCCGGATCGGAACTAACCCTATACATAATCCTTGTTTCGGATAACAGTAATATTGTTTATTCGCGTTAAATTAGAGATGGTTATATTTTAGCTAATTTCCCTAAATGAGAGGTATTCTTATGTTGTTGAAGTTTTCAAACCATCTTAATATTTTACACCTAATAGCAACACAAAAAGTCGCAAGCGCTCTTTTTTCAGTACCTAGAGAAAACAAAAGTGCAAAAACTGTAGCACATATATCAGACGTTTTTTTCCCCAATGAGCCCGATCCACCTAACGCGATTTTGAGAAATAAGCGGAAGTTTGTTACCTGGGAGGTTTGTGGAGCAGGTTTGCCATTTGCCGCCAACTACAGCAATACTCGGACTTCTTTAAAAACTATTTGTAAAAGTTTCGACGCTTGTAGTTTGTAATACTAAGAAAAGTTTTGTGCTCATAAAAGAAAAAGAAACCGATTACCTTTGGAGAAGTTATTCTTGCCTGAATTAGTGACATTCATGAAGCTGCGTTTCTATCAGCCGGCGATGCTGCTACTCTACGCCGTAGGAGCCGGCGTTCGCACGAAAGGTGTGGCTGTTCCAAGCGATTCGCAACCGTTGTCAGCTTTGACAATACATTGCTCTGCCGAATGAGCAGCGCCGCAACTCCTGATTCGCTGACAACTTCGCCGCACAGAGCGCCGTCATTTGTGTGTTCGTGCTCGCTGTGCGGCAATGAATTGATAACCCACAAAATTCGCAACTCTGGTTATAAAACATTCACCTCAGGGTGGCGTCAGTGCATGCGAGGCATACAGTTCAAGGAGAAGCGTATTATTGATCCCTTCTGCCAACACCCCGCGTAGGCAAATGCGTTCATGTAAATCCAAAACGAAAACGAAACTGCCTGCAATCCATAGCAACTTCCACAAACCATCGAGCACCAATCCGAATCCAGAACTACCCATCACGCCCATTGAGGCGTACGATCGTAGCGCCAGACTCCTCTCTAGTTGTTATTGTATGAAACTTTATGGTAATTGCCTTCCGAATTTATAATAAGTTCGCTCCGAAAAGCAAAAAAAAAAAATTTCCGAAAACACCCACAAAACAGTCTGACCAGTCAAACCAAAAGCAAACGCCCATTGGGCAAATGGATTTGGCTCATTTCGATCCGTCAAACAGCAGGATCTGGCTCATTTTCGAAACGAACTACGATCTGCGTACGCGTTTTCAGAGCATTATCTCATCTATTTTCGTTTCACCTGTTTTTATGGGAAAGTTACCGAGTTTTTCTTGTCACTACAGTTTCACCCGATTTAGTTTCGGTTTCTGGATATGGCTCATTCCGAAAAAAAAAAAAACCGCCTGATATCGCTATCCTACTCTGTCATTAAGTTTTGACTAGAGGGAGCAATTTCTGGTGATTAGATGACAGCCACTTTTGATTTTAGTGATGTTTTAGTGGGAACACTGTTACATCGTCAGGGAAACAAAAAATAGATACGCCAAAACAGATTTTTGACCGAACGACCAATTCTGGCAGATGAAGTAGTTAGGTGAGGGCGGATGTTTTTTGAACCAGTCCTCTCCTTGCGTGTTTCGTTCGAAAGAAGCAGTCGACTACCACCAGAATAATAAATCACTGAACTTATCGGTGATATCTAACGAATAATTGATGGGCAAACTTAAAGTTAAATAATATAGGAGAATATTACCCAACACAAAGAAAGGGAACTTCCTTACCCTACACAACGTAAAAAGCAAAGACATTTTTGCCCCGCATTACAAACTTTGAGTTGAAGAAAAATAGACTAACGTGGATTAGAAAGTTTGCGTGTTTTTTTTTTCATTATAACACTCCTGAACCAGTTATACGGATATCCTAAATGATACATATTTTTCGTAATAGTGAGACTTGGAACTTTCTACTCGAGATCTCCGCTATGCAAGACGAAAAAAATTGTGATTATTGTTTTGTTTTTCGTTTTCTTTCCTTAACAGAGCTAACAACGCAATTATTATGCGTTGTAACAACATATTTTACTGAGTGTCCACAGTAGATTCTGGAAAGCTAAAACAGAACATAGCAGCGAACAGATTATAGAGTGGCGTTCCCACATAGGTGAACTATATTACACATATCGTCCGGCATAATTTTCTGCCATAAGCTGGCGCCACGTATTTTCTTGAAAAATAAATGCCGTATATTTTGTGCGCGCGTGGGTCAGTTTTGCTTTCTTGACGTATACACTGAAGATATTTGAGACTGACTGTATGGACGTGCTTTCTGCACCGCCATAAGCTGCAACCTGCATACGTGCTAGGTCGATATATGACTTTAACTTTGCAACGTTCGTAAATTCGCATAATTTAAAAATTAATACTCAATAGGAAAGCAGAGTAAGCTGTTAAAAACATTTGTCAACCATTATGAATGTAAAATGCAAGTTTACTCTCTGTTGGGTAAACCTTGGCTCCCCCGGCATCAATCGTTTTTTTTTTCCGCCGTCATCGTGAAAAAATCCTCGGTGCCCTCTCAGCATGCTCAAAAGTTTTCAATTTCCAGTCTGAACTTAGACAGCTGCACGGCCCCGTCCTTTTAAACAACGGCAAGTTTTAGTGGTAACAAAAACGTTGCTAGTTTTTATCTTTATCATTGCACTGATGTTTATTTTTTTGCTTGCAAATGAGTTTGCTGCAGCCTAAGCCGCATAAGGGGTCCCTTCGCGCAGCCACATTCTTCTCGTAGATTGCACTCAAGTCTTATCACTTGACCTGAGATTTTAACCAGTAAAAACACAAGCACACGTTCCAATTCAAACACGCACAAGACAGCGCAGACCATCGCGGAGTTGCCTTCTCGTACAGCACGGAGTAAAAACGTTATCCTCTAGCGCCCTCTGACCAAACTTCTTCTTACTCGGACCATAACTGGCGCAGGCATTCGTCCTCGTCAAGCAATCCCCGAAGGGAGCGTCCGCAAGACGAACTGAAGACGGCGGAGGTTTCTATGCATTGATCGCCTTTACTTTCTCGCTGTCCCTTCCGCTTTTGGTAACAGTCATCAAGCGCTGGACACCGGCCGTTCCCCAGCGGCTAGCGACGTCCGAGGATGCCCTTCGGGGCTTTAAGCAAAACCAAGAGTAAAAGTTTTATGGCCGTGTCTCTGCAAACGCAGGCGATAACCCTGCCTTCGTTGTACCGTCTGCTGGTCGCAAAAATCTATTTTTGTTTTCGTATGCGCACACAAAATACAGGGAATGAACAACAAACCACACTCAGTCTCTTCGACTATCGACTTTTCAGAGACGTCATTCGTTCGTTTTCGTTTTAAGTGTGCATATATTTGTAGCAGAAAAAGAAAGCCACCGCTTCTCAAGAACCGAGTTCAGTTTCACTGCGCTTGGGAATACATGACACAATAAAATGTCCGTGGCAAAAGACAGCATGGAGATGGAAAAATCTGCAGTTTCTCTTAGCATCTCAACTATCGCAACTATCTTAAATGAACTACGTACGGTTTTTGTAAAACCCGTTCTTTCGACTGTTTTGGGTCGCTCAGCTCACACATGGACTTGTTAACTATGGGACTGTGTTGTGAAGGAAGCTTATTATATATTGCTTGAGTCACCTATGCGATGAACGTTAAGAAGTTTTCTTTATTTTTAAAACCCTAAAAATAACAAAACTGCCATGACAGCTAAGCACTCCTGATGATGTAGTAAATGCGAAATTGATTGTAGGGTTTAACGAGCCGACGCAACGGAGGCGATGAGGCGCGCCGTAGTGGAGAGCTTCGGCTTCGACCACGCGGGGATTTTTAACGTGCGACGAAATTGGTACACACGGGCGTTTTTGCTTTTCGCCTCCATCAGAAAAGCGGCCGCCGCGGCTGGGAATTGAACCCACGAACTCGTGCTCAGCAGCGCAATGCCTTAGCCAGTGAGCCACCGCGGCGGGTTAATAAATGCGAAAGCATTAAAGTGTTGGGCTCTAGAACAAACATGCCGGTATTGTGCCGGTACAGTCTGTGCCGCCATGGTTCATAGCTGCGGTTGATGTAGATTGTGCAGTGATTGTCACTGTATATACCACAACGACAAAATTTCTGGAACAAGCCTCGCTTGGAGGGCCGGTGTTCATTCTGGGTAATGGCGTTGTTCATGCTGTGCACGATAATGACTAGAGATGGGAACTTTCGGCAAAATGCCTGTTTTTCCCTTGAGTTCGTATTAAGATTATTTCACATAGGAACATGAAGAAACAGAAGGGGAGCATTTTAGCAATAGTTTATTGCGCCTATAAGCACCTATTTGGACTACACGGGCTTTCTGGCGCCTATTTTGACTATGTGGGCCATATGAGCTTTTTAGGGCCTAAAAATGCTTTTTTGTGTTATATATACCTTTGTTGGTGTTTCGAGTCGATGGTCTACAAGGAATAATCTCGCTTCAGAAGCGCGCAACGGGTTGCTTGTTGCACCCCATTTTCAAGAAATCGTGCCAAAGAAGCCCAGAAACGTAAACCGTGCACGAGCCACCACTACCTCGACCTCGCCACATCGGCCGAGCCGCCAGAGACCCGTACGCAGCGACACTGCAGCCAGTCTCACCCATGGCACCCCTGTCCACACGAACTGTGTGGTTCTATGTCCTTCTGACACGCTGTGTCCACGGACGAACGGCGAAAGCTTTTGCCCATGTGTTCTATCTATTGCTAACACAATAAAAAAACAAAAAATGAAGAAAATGAACGCGACACAGCCGCGCACATGCCACTTAAGTTCAAAGACGTCTTCTAAAGGGAAAGCCGCGTGCAACTCTTAAAGACCCAAGTTTTAAGGTGACGCCACAAAAAAGTGCCTAGTCATCCGCCGACCGCGGAAAAACCGCCGGATGGCAAGATTCAGCAAGTGTAGGACTAATAACGAACGAGAAACGAAGCTTATAGCGGTAAGCATCTCAGCCCTTTTGAAGTACTCTAGTCGTGGCAGCACTCATTTGCCGTTCTGGGTAGCATTCACGGGCATTTGGAAACTATAGCAATAAGGGAATTAGTTGCAAAGAATATTGCGTGTTGTCTAATAATGATAATCTATGTTTAGTGCGTAGTCCCTGAACGGTGTTATTCCCGCAGCTTTCCTAGTCATCTGCTTCTGCTGCACAGAATACCTCAGTAATTTGTACGGAATTATTGCCCTTCTCTGTATACTATCAACGAGATTCCTCATGGCTGTGGAGAGCTGAGGAGGTCGTTCTGCTCCGTCAACGAAGAAATACCTGTAGTTAACATTTTTTTTTCGATTAGCAGTTGTGTCTTCAAGCAGTCATTTCAGATTGTGCCTCTTCCTCTAGAGCCCGTTGTTACTCCTTACAAATGAGGGTGGAAAACTATTACAAATACATTCACTGGTGGTAGTAACAACATTGCAGGCGACAAAAATATGGCTGCCGAAATTATTTCACCACGCTACACTTCAACGTGACTTGGACATTCGCGTGCCTATTTCACACTCTTAGCAGGAAGCACTTCCGCAGCTTATAGCTTGGGCGCCACTCTGAATAACAATTCTGAGCTTATTTCTAAGATCCAGGGCGGATCCGCCACCACCCACGAAAGGCCGGCTGCTCAAGAGCCATTCCTTTTTGCAAATCTGCCATTCTGTCTGACATAACATTCCTTGATTCCTTGGGCTAAAAGAACTGCCGAAGGTTCTGAGCACCAAACATTCTCATATTCCAGATGTAATCATCAGGGATTGTCCTGAAGAAAAAGTACGCTCCTGAAATATCAGTAAACTTTGGGTGTTATTTTTCGCGCCGATTTATCGATTGAAATGATGTACAACTTCAAGCCGCGCATCATTGAGATGTGTCTGGCTTGTCATGGCTTTTTAGTTTTTATGTGGTTGTCAAACAACCCTGCATTTCACGTAAATCTGTTAAAAGAGCTACTCTTCTGTAATTTTCACGAAGACTGCAAGTAAAAAATATTGCTTAAAATATGCTGCTGAAATAAATACGAAGTGAGCCTATATGTGCCTAAACGACAGTATTTGGTGCCTACAACTGCCTAAATGGCACATTTCAGTGCCTATTACAGGCGCCTAAAACCTTGATTTTACGTGCCTAAAGTTCCAGCCTCTAATAATGACATTTGGGGAGCCACGGTAACACTAAATTGCAGTGATTTTGGCCGCGCCAGATTTGAGCCCTCAGTGTTGTATTGCTGTTCCCAGTGGAGGGCCTGCGAAGGTACCAGAAATCTCCAAGATGTCACCGAAGCAACTGAAGCCTAACTACATATTTCGAAGTTCGCTATGATACGGCAGGAGGTTGTTTCGAATTGCATGCCAAGTGAAGCCCACTACAAACGCTTCTGTACCTCTGTGCTGCGAAGACAAAATATACGTTTCTTTTCCCAGTCATTCGTCAGCTCGATCAGAACACCGCATTTCTGCTGGTAGACAGGGACATCAGCATTTTTGCGCTCTGAAAAGACAATGCGAGCCGAAGATTGGTATTTCGATTGCGTATTTGACTATCAACTTCTTTACGTCTGCTACAGAATCAGGCACGGCGAGACCTTTTCAATCACAGTGTGCTCGAAACGGTACAGTGAACGACCTCCCTGCATTTGTCAATCAGCGACTTGACCATTCTTCTACCTCGTTGACCTCAAGTAGTAGGCGAAATTGACCTGAGCTATTGGGTCGGAAGGAAGAAATGTCGCCCAAAGTCAATGGAGGCTCGCGCTCACCGCGAAATGTGTTTAGGGCGTCGAAAATGTCGGCCATAACAGTGCCATAGGGACAGAGTGAAACATGTTATCTTCCAGAGAGGGTACATTTACTAAGCCATTCCTCTACAGAGCCTCCGAAATCAAACCAAACGACGTCGCTTTACCACAAAGCCTCTGAATTACAAAAAGATCCCAGTTAGGCCTGTCGATCACGTTCTAGCCCGATTCCAGAGGTAAGGCCCTCTCATGTCAGATATAACAAGTGTGTGGTAACTTGCTGGACGGGAAGTTCAAGCGTAAATCCGTTTTACAATCTTGCCTCCCTCAACAAGCTCCACATTTCCCAGTGCACGATGGTACAACGCTGGAAGGTAAGAGATGTCTGGTTTCAGTTTTGTCTTAGTGAACATTTTACTTTCTTTGAACTAGGAGCTGTTTATTATGTAATATTTATTTTATTTACTTAATAATTTTTACAATACTGCCAGTCTCGGGCGAGAGCATAGCAGGAGGGCGTTCATACAGGTCCAGCAGCAAAAAACAGCAATGGGCCTAACACCAGCCATCAAAACAAAAACAAAAAGAAAACCATACAATAGAAAGGTGCCACACGTTTGCACTTCACATGCAGATCCGTTCAGTTTTTCATCATCGTCATCGTCCTCATCGTGGTTTCCTCCTTCAAGGGACCCTTGCTGAGTATTACATAAGGGGGCAGCAAAATAACAGTACAGACACAACAAGATTACAGGCATCAATATCAAGGGCCACCTCCACTAACGTGAAACCTTGGGAGGGGCGAAGCATGCAGTGTCTAAGTGTATTCAAAGATTGTAAGTCTCTCTCCCTTGCCACACGCCACGCGCTGATTGGGCGCCGGAAAAAAGCTGCTGGGAGGAGCCGTCATGCGCTTGCTGAGGCGGTGCCGCCCTCTCTTGCGTTGAACCGGACTTAAGCAATTTAATGTGAGACACACTGGCAGTAAATTGTCTTCGTGTCCCACGCCGTGGCATGCTAAAAAGTTTGCTTTATAGAAGAAAAGCTGAAACCAATTTCGACACAAAATTTAACAAATTTCGAATAATAATGTAATTCATCCTGATTATTCCTGTATGTTAAATCAGTTTAAATCATGTTAGCTAAATTTGACCCGTTTTATTTACTACGCACTTGTTTTTTGACCATCGTTTGACAACTGGATTTACCGTGACGACACAAGCCGACGACAGGAGACGCCGAAAGCCCGAGCCCCTAGGTGCTTCGCCCCTATACAGCTATACAGACATGTAAAGAATATTTTATATGAGTCATACAAAGTTTTTACGTAGTGAAGACCACCACAGTTTTCATTTGAAGAAGCATCCAAATTCCCTTCACTCCGTTATCCAGTTTACGTTTTAATGCGAACGCGACGGCTACAGCTCTATCTTTTCTCTTTCGATGTCCAAGCGACGAGAAGAAGCAAAATTCTGGAGTTCTCCGTACTCTGTAAGCCGATGCCCACCGGGCGCTACCCTCAGTTTACTTCAGCTCATCCCGTCATCTACAAGGCCTCAGTTGTGTCTTGTTTATATGTATGGTATATAGCTGGGAACAGCATAGTGGGCCAACACGTGCGATCAATATGGATACAGCCAGCGTTTCCACTTTTTCCTCAACCATGGTCTGAAAAGAAGCCCTCCTATAGTACATGTTCAAATCCCAACCACAATTCTTTGTCTTTTTAGATGAGAGGGCATTAAATGACCAATCTATGAGGAAAGCTGCCTTACGTTGTCTATACCGGCAAAAGAGCTCCCAGAATGGCCTTCGGCGCGGAACGAATTCTTCCCACAGGGGAACCCTGAGTAGTATGCGAAGCAGCCATGGGGTCGATTCAAGTGCCATTAAACTCACCAAGTCTACTTTTACGGTTTTGTTTTATTTTAGCGTTTCATATCGTTTTTGTACATACTCGTTGATCTGCGTAAGTTTCCTCTCCATCCCCTAGTCTCTTGTTCACGAATACAAATCGCCAAGTTGGTTCCAGCGGTTAACCTCCCCGCCTGTCCTTTTTTTCCTTCCTTCGTAAACAGGAGTCGTAATACGACAGGGTAAATGACCCCGAAACTCACCGGTACCAACCAAGCATAGCGTAAACGAGGGAGAGTGATCATACCAAGTAGTCTTAGCAAAAAGAGAAGACGTGATCAAGTGCAGCACTGCTCGTGTTCAAATGTGCTCAGAGCACGGACCAGGGAACACCGGATGCTGAGACGTGGTGCGCGATTGCCCCGTGTTTCCCGGAGTTTGCTTTCTGTGTCAACCACTATATGCTGTGTGTAAATGAGAACAAAACGCCAGAGAGAGAGAGAGAGAGAGAGAGAGAAAGCTCTTTATTAGAGGAGAAAGCCGAGAGTTTTGCCGGAATCGTACCACCGACATGCTACTCGGCGGGGGAATGGGTAGGGGAGGGTAGAAAAGGCCCTATAGATACAGGGCAGAAGAAAGAAAAGAGAAACAGCTGTGGATGCTACCTCATATACACAGCACGCGCTTAACGTGCCCTCACACGTTGCTCACAGTGAATCGGTTTTTAGATATATATGGCGAAAACCGCATCTCTATGAGCAACTTGCCAGGGTGCGGTAAGCGCGCAATTTACATTTTTCATTTTGGGCTCAAAGCAAGGGTGAATGCTAGGCGGGTCACAACAACCAGATGCATATTGTTTTAAACAAAGCATTTATATAATGCTACATGTACTATATATCAACCTGCGACCAAGAACAATGACATGGCCTTAATTGGTCCCATGATGTTCTATAGGAGTCCGGGTGTAAAGCACTTGCTCCCGATTAAAGTTTGCAAGGCTTAATAAACCAACTCTTTTGAAAGCAGCAAAGGATATGGCCACTATAGGTTCTGAAAAAATATCTATAGTACTATAAACCGTCCAGGTGGACCACTATTGTTGGGAACAAAATAAACTCAACAATTTTATGGCATTCCGTCTAAAAAAGATGAACGCTTGTCTTATTTTGCACGATACAAAAATTGGCCGCGTATCTGCTCCTTTCGTTGCAAATGTCGTCAAAAGACGATAGTCTTTACCGACTTTTGCGAAGTAAATGCTTCCCTTCGCTTTCCCGCTCACCTCTCATGAGGAAGACGAAGATATAGCGAGAGCGGACGCGCTTCACATCGGCTCCATTTCTAATGGCAAATTAGCAATGCCCATTAGTTCTAAGCCTTGATTCGTGTTCACCAATGTGTTCGTGAAAGCACACGGCATCGATTGATACCAACATCATCAAAGGCAAGTCGATTTATCGGACTATTCGACTTTTCACCGGCGTGAGGCCACTAAGCTTAGGCGTGGTCACCGAGGGTAGGCCCAGCGCTACATCAGCTGCGGCCACCTCGACCCCGCAAGATGGCAAGTTTAGACGCCGAGATGGAGTCGTCCACTCCGTCCATTAGGGATTTTGGAAAAATGAGTGTGCAAGTGGAGGGTGAGGACCATTCACCCGAAGAAATGCAAGAAGCAGGATGGAAAATGGCGAGTGTCCGTCTCGCTCGAAGTCGCCAACAAGAAACCCCGTCGCGGACGAGCAAAGACGCAGCCGCAGCTAAGCAGGCAGCGGCTAGCGCCCGGAAAACAAGATCTTCGGCGATCAAGGCTGCGAGAATGCCAGCGCTGCCCAGGGATACCATCAAGATCGTCTTGAGACCTCGAGGAGGTATCAACTTGGCCAAGCTAGGCATAGTGGAATTGACTGCGGCTGTACATGCAGCGGCCGGTACCACCAAGGAAGTTGAGTACGAGGACATCCTCTGTGTAAATGCTCAGCAAAACATTGTTGTGATCTGCACCTCAGAGGAGGAACGAGCCACCCGGTACAGCCAGATCAAAGAAATCGCCATACGGGAAAAGAAGCATGAAGTGTGGGCCTACATAACTGCGCCGCACGATACGGTCAAGGGAGTCATCAGAGGAATCCCGATAAGCGAGACCTCCGACAACATTGACGAGCGCGTGGTCAACAAGCGTAATCCGCTAGCCCTAGGAGCCAAGAGAATCGGCGAAACGACAACGGTGATCGTCGTTTTCAAGGGCGCGAAGGTTCCGACTTACGTGAGGTAAGGGTCGGCGTTGCTAAGATGCTCTCTCTATCGCAAGCAGGTGGATGTCTGTCACCAGTGCGGGCGCGTTGGTCATCGAAAAGACGTGTGTCCCACCCCG
Source organism: Haemaphysalis longicornis (assembly GCF_048455015.1). Taxonomy (NCBI): domain Eukaryota; kingdom Metazoa; phylum Arthropoda; class Arachnida; order Ixodida; family Ixodidae; genus Haemaphysalis; species Haemaphysalis longicornis. The sequence continues at coordinate 227,086,339 of NW_027526295.1, read as the reverse complement.
AATGAAAGAAGATGCCGGGGGTGTGGTAAACTCAACCCGGAGGAACAGCATCCATGCTCACCAAGATGCAAGCTATGCGGTGGGGGCCACGTTACGGGTGATAAGGCCTGCAAGGCACGCTACAAGACGCCATATGTCGTCAGGAAAAGACAATGGGAGCGGCGTTACGCTTCGGTAGAAGAGAGACAGCTGCCATCGGAAAGCGACTTCCCAGTACTGGGCTCCGCCCGCAAACCAAGATCACATTCGAGGAACCGTTCGAATTCTAAGGGCCGGTCGCCATCCAACGGCGGCATTTTGCGCCGTCAGAGTCGGAGTCCCAGCACCTCCCGGAAAGGAAGATCCCCGTCAAAGGACCGCGTAAGCTGGGCGGATGCGGCCAAGAGCACCAGAAAGGCCAGCGGCAATGCAACCAAGAAACAGCACACGCAAAGCAAGGAGCACGAAATGATAGAGGCTCTTCGCGAGGAAAACAAGGAATTGAGAAGAATGATAGATGAACTGAAGAAGAGCCTACAATGTCTGGCGGAGGCTAGGGGCAATGACACCGCCCCGGGCCCTTCGACCAACACGTCTGAGTCTCTGCCTAAGGGGCAGCCAATGGAAACTGTCGATGATGCCCAGGAACTCAAAGAACCGGCACTCAAGAAGAGGATCACGAAAAAACGTGGCACCAAAGAAATTAGCAGCAACGAAGCTCGACTAGAGGACAGGTTGAGCAAGCTAGAAAAGAGGATGGAGCGAATTTTCGAATCGAGGATGAAAAAAATGATCGACTCGCTCAAGTTGGCCATCGCCGAAAAAAGCAGGATAGACCACGAACGGTTCTTGCAGATCGAGGGAGCCACCCAACACACTCTAAGCTATGAGGCCTTATCCCAACACCAGGACCCACGCACGACGGCGCAGGGCGGCATTACCGGTACAGACGAGTCATGGCCCCAGAAACAACAATAGTCGTTTGGCAGTGGAATTGCCGTGGCCTGCACAGGAAGTGGGCAGTTCTACTGCAACACATCGAGAGCAGCGACCGGAAACCAGACATAATCCTACTCCAAGAAACTTTAACAGTGCGTCACCCCCTACATGGCTACAGAGCGCTATGGTCTACCGACGACAATAGCCGGGGACTATGCGTCATGGCCAGGAAGGAGCACACAATGCTAGAACTTAATCTCACGAACGTTACAATTGATCACGTCTTTGTGGAAGTGGTGGTAGGCAGGAAAAGAAAGGAAAGTATTTATATCCTCAACGTTTACAGCAACCCCAGTAAACGCAGGCAGCGCTTCAGGGCGCTTCTACAAAAGGCCAGTGCACAGGCAGGCTGCTCCAAGCTACTGGTATGCGGCGATTTCAACGCCATGGACCAGTCCTGGGGTTACGTCAAGAGCAACGCCAAAGGCAGAAACCTGGCGCAGGATGCGCTCGACAATGGGTACGTCCTCGTCACGGATCCTGCCAACCCGACGAGAACGGGCAACTCGGTGTCCAGAGACACCACCCCTGACCTCACCTTTGTCAAGAACATCGTGGCGGAGGACGTAGAGTGGAAGAACACCGGACTGGACCTTGGAAGTGATCACATGATTGTGGAAACTACAGTGCGACTGAGTGGAGCCAGCGCACCTCAGGCACGAAAGCACAAATGGGTCGACTGGGAAGCCTTCAGAAGGCAAAGAAACGAAGCCGCAGACGAAAACGAACACATCCAAGACATCGCCGCCTGGATGAAAAACGTTACCAGGGACGTGAAGTTGGCCACGAGAGAAATCGAGACGGATGTTCAAGTCGACAGCATGGACAGCAGGCTAGTCCATGTAATCCAGGCGAAGCGATCTCTACAAGAGCGATGGAAGAAGCAAAGGCTCAACAGAGGGCTGCGGAAGAAGATCGCCGGTCTGAATCGCAAGATTGAGGAGCACTGCCACGCGCTCAACAACCAGAAATGGAACGAACTCTGCAACGCTGCTGATGGCCAACTCCACAACGGCAGAACCTGGAACCTGTTCCGGCACCTACTGGATAAGACGAAGACCAAGTCTTATCAGAGGGATAGGCTTGCAAAGATCCTACACGCGGAAATCAAGGAAATAGGCGAGGATGCGGTGAAGAAGAAACTTCTGGAGAAATACATCCCATCCACGCCGAAAGCTACCCACAGAGATTACTTTGGAAGCCCAAACGACAGGTTGGACAGAGACATCGACGTCGAGGAAGTGCGGACGGCTCTGCAAGAGCTTAACAGCAGATCGGCTCCGGGTCCCGACCACGTGCCGAACGGAGCACTCAAGAACCTCGATGACCGCTCGATTGTAGCCCTCACGAAATACTTCAACGAGTGCTGGAGGTCGGGAGTCGTACCGAAGGAGTGGAAACATTCTAAGATGATCCTGATACCCAAGCCTGGAAAGCCGCCGAGCACGGACAACCTCCGTCCAATATCGCTCACATCCTGCGTGGGCAAGGTACTGGAGCGCGTCCTACTAGCGCGCTGGCAAGAATATCTCGAAAACAACGACCTTTACCCCGACAGTATGATCGGAATCCGGCAGCACTTGTGCACGCAGGACGATATGATACAACTGAAGCACCTCATTGTTGACAGGGACACCCGAGACTCAAGGGCCGTCATGGGCCTGGATCTACAGGGGGCCTTCGACAATGTCAACCACTCGGCGATCCTGAGCCAAGTCTCTAAGTTGAACATGGGCAAGCGGACCCACGAGTACATAGGTAGCTTTCTCACGGGCCGAACGGCAGAAATCGTTGCGGGGGATCTCGCAACGGACGCCAAAGAGAACGGCAGCCGAGGCACCCCTCAAGGGTCGGTGATCTCGCCGCTCCTATTCAACCTAGTCATGATCGAGGTCGCCAGTAGACTCGCAGAGGTGGAGCACGTCGGGCACACCATATATGCCGATGACATCACGCTGTGGGTCGAAGGCGGCAGCGACGCTCGAGTAGAAGAAGCGCTTCAGCGGGCGGTACGGACGGTCGAAGAAAACCTCGAGGGCACCGGCCTCAGATGCTCACCGAGTAAGTCCGAGGTGCTGCTATACAGGCCCAGGGAAGGTCCCCGCACTGAAAAGAGAAGCGACCGCGAGGAAATCTCCGTCTACACCAAAGACGGTACCGTCATACCCAGAGTCACAGATATCCGTATTCTGGGAATGCTTATTAACGAGCACGGAGGCAACGGGAAAACAGTGACACGGGTCGTCGGCAAAGCGGCCAACGCCATCAGACTAATGAGAAGAGTGCCGAACAGACGGAGGGGACTTCGCGAGGAGAACCTCACGAGGCTCGTGCACTCTTTCGTCCTCAGCCACATCACATACGTGGCCGCCTTCCACAAATGGAAGAGGGACGAAACGAACAAGCTCAACGTAGTCATCCGAAGGGCATACAAGACGGCCATCGGAGTTCCCGAATGCACCAGCACGGAGAGGTTGTACAGTCTGGGCATCCACAACACCCTCGACGAAATTGCCGAGGCTCAAAGGATTGCCCAGCTGGAGAGGCTTTCCATGACCAAGCCCGGTAGGAGAATCCTGGAGAAGCTTGGAATACGATATCACGAACAACAAGGAGCCAAGATGCCCGTCCCGGACGAGATCAGGAGCAAAATTCGCGTGGACACTATCCCGCGCAACGTGCACCCCGAATACAATGAAGGCAGACGCAAGGCGAGGGCCAAGGCACTGGCGGACCTGCACGCCGGCGACACTGGCGCCCGTTACGTGGATGCTGCCGAATATGCGAGCAGAAGAGGATTCGCCGTGGTTGTCGTCGATGCTGGGGGCAGCATCAGAGCGGCGGCCAGCACAGCGAGCGGTACATCCGAAGAGGCTGAAGAGGTGGCCATCGCACTGGCCATCAAAGACCCGGGCTACCGCACTGTCCTCAGCGATTCGCGGCAGGCAATCAGGAACTTCGCCCGAGGCAGGGTCTCTGCTGCTGCGACGAAAATTTTAAATGAGATACCGAGACACCGGGAAAGGGCAAGAATAAAGTGGTTTCCGGCACACGCAGGGGAAGTGTCGCACGCCAACGCCAACCATAACGAAACCGCACACGCCCGCGCGCGCGAACTAACAGACCGCGCCGGGTCAAGTGGTGATCACTTGTGGTTCAGTACAAGAGACCGAATGACCAGCTTCAACGAAATAACCAAGGCCTATCGGCTCGCCAGACGCACGCTCCCGCCGCCCTGTAAAGGGCTGAACAGGGAGCAGGCAGTCATATATAGGCAGCTTCAAACACGAACGGTCACGAGCCCGGCTTTCATGCACAAGATTTTCCCGGAGGCACACCCCGACGGTACGTGCAGGGTGTGTCGCAACGCCCCCGCGACTCTTGAGCACATCGTCTGGGACTGTCTGAACTTCCCAGAAGATTCTACATCAGGAAGGCTTCCACCCGCCTTTGAAGAGGCTAAGCGATCTGGCAACCAAGACCTCCAACTCGAGGCCGTCCAGCGGGTCATCGTGGCGTTGGCCAGGCAGGAGACTTCACAGCCCGGTAACGGGCGGGGGGCATCTAACCCTGGTGGCGACAGCGAGGACGACACTGGCCAAGTCTGAAGTCCTAACTTGGACTTCAACCGCAGGCACAATAAATGTTTTTCCAATCCAAATCTCATGTCGTTCCTCTTGCGTCGCGCTCCTCCCAAGGTAAAGACGCCAAAGGTTTGCTTAAATCATTTTAAATTTCCTGCGTTCCACTGCTCCAAACTGAGTGTCTCGATACCAATGCTGCCGTACGGCGAAGACGCGCGTGAATCGAGGCGCCCTACTTCAACGTTTATAGAACCGCGTTTCCCTAGTCCACGTGCGTTCCAAGCAGAACGTGGAACCTATCTAGTGGAATCTTTCGTAACTGTTGCCGGTTGATTTCTCCAAATGCCGCCAGAAGCTATATGGCGCGGGCGACAGCAGGCGACGGCGGAGTGATATTTTTTTCTTCAGTTGATGAAGTATTTGATCTCGCCAAAATCAAACATGTACGATTTTTTTATAAAGGAACGCTGCAAATATCACTTCTGTATTAATTTTTTGTCTTATATATGCGTAATGTCTTGTTGTTCTTCAACAATATTGACAAGTATGAACACAACACCGTTCTTAGACGGGCACATTTAGCTGTGACTATATAAGACTATTGCGCAGGCATATGTTTACTTAGGCCGGGTGGCTGAATCCAGACACAGACAGACAGACGGAAAGACAGACAGACATACAGACATACAGACAGACCAAAATGTCTGGGTTTATGTAGCCCAAGAAAGACTATCGTCTTTAATATGGTGAGCATATTTCCCGCATCAAAGTATCAGGTGTTGTAGACAGGCGGATATTTGCTTTCACTGTCGTCTGGGGCCGTTGTGCTTTTAACAGCGGAGCTATTTATGCTTGAGCTTGGACCGGTGGCGTTCGAAAAAAAATACCAAGAAAAACACCCAGTCAACGTGAGCATGCGCCTCGTGATGAGCGCCCGGCGTCAACCAGCTCGACCTTTGAGAACACTCTGCCCAGCGTCCTTGACGGGGTCTCTCACATGCTCTTCTACTCGCCAGTTCACGCGCGTTCGCGTGCGAAGAGGGGAGCACAGAACTGGTCGCGCTACAGACGCCGAGTTCGCGAAGCCGGTTGCTGCAGGTTCTAGCGCGTCCTAACGTGGTCCACTTTAGGAAAGATGTGAAAGGCTACGGTCAAAAGGATCCGGGCCTGCCAGTCATGTAGAACTTTCAGCGGCAAGTTCGAAAATCCATGTTAAGTGCAACAGCGGGGTCTCCGACGGAGGGAGAGGGGCCGCCAGCTCTGGTGTTTTTTCTCCAGCCATGCACCACTGGTGCAAGTTGCACGAATTTCTTATCTTTTTTTGCTATCTGTTACATTCGGATTCAAGAGGTTTGCAGCCCAAGTGATGGAGCGTCTTGGTTGCAGAGTTTTTAAAAAGATTTCTTGTATTCCGGATATTATCCTCTTTAGTAAATTTTGCCCTTTCCGCATCCCTAGGTGGGACACCCAACAACTTACTTTTCACGCTCTTATTTTAGTTTCCTTTCCAAGCGCTTAAACATAGACCTATTATTCACCCTGTTACTGAAAGTGCGCACTTATTGCATGGTTTAATTGGGAAAACATGTTAACTCTCTAGGTCAAAGGTCTGGCTCATTCGTGCCAAATGTTTCAGCAAATCTCCAGTCAACAAAGTTAGGTAATCGAGTTGAAACAAGAATGGGATAAATTGGGCTTTGTGTGGAATTTGCGTCCTAGGACTTCGGAAAGCGAAACGAACGGGTATCCCCAACTCCGCCAAGGCTCCATGACTCCAGCAGACTAACGCTAAAGCTATCAAATGCGTTGCGGCCATCGACTTAGAAACTTGCATATGGGGCATCTACTGAGGCATACGTGAGTTATTTTTAAGCGGGACAATAACGGTAGTAACAATTAGGCAGGTAGTAAGGCACGTTCGCACTAAGCGTCCTCTTCGCTTGGTTGGTAACGGTCACTGGATATCCCCTGTTTTGGTGTGGCCTGCCAATTCGTATCGCGAACATAGAAGGCGCGTGAAAGGAGAGGTTGATGCACTGGCCACGGTGGGACGGGTGAGGGGGGCGGGGCGCTGCTTATAGACAAACAAATCCCTTTGCACCTGCTTACACCGCCGTAGTTCGAAGGTGTATTTTTTCTAGTCTGTGACACGTTCACCCTGCTGTCATCTGGTCAGTCTGCAACCTAAATTTTTTTTCGTGACTTCTGCTAGGTTTACAAGTTTGTGGGCGAATTACACTGCACGCGACGCCTAAAAACTAATGTGCTTGTCGCTTTGTAAGTCCAATACCACTCGAAACCAGGAGATGTGTTACCATGGGCTGTCATCCAAAGAAAATTTTCGTCATACCTCGATCTGGAACATTTCGCGACAAGAGAGGGACAAGGACGACCAGTAAAATCCAGGCTCCAAGACCATCACGTGTTCGCTTCACTTAAGTGCAGACGATTGCAAGGCTGGAACGAAGCGCAAGTTTGTGCTTCCTCACCCGCGCCGACTCAGTTTATGTGCTATACCAACGTACATGTTGCCTTCTCGTTCCAAGGAGTGAAACACTCTGCTTTACGCACCACGTAACCCATCCACACAAGCCAACAATTCAAGGGAAGCCATGTTATCGGAAGAAAAGCAATTGCCCCCATCGAAAGAAGTGTTTTGGGGAAAAACACTTCCGGTGAGCAGTTGGTTGACTGGTAACAGTCCCTGGTGGTACTGGTCTGTTGGTCGACGCGCACTTCACTTGCCGTCACTAATAACACTACCACACTTCCACGTCCGACACTCACTTTGATCACTATCACACTACATAGCAATGACTCAAAATGAACAGAACCACTAAAAATGCACAGAAATAGTGACAACCAACAGTTCTACGAACCGGGACCGTTCCATGCCCTCACTGAAGGCGGCTCAAGTAGTCCGCACCCATTTGACAGGGCACAACCTTTTAAGGTATTACACAGCAATCTAGCACTTTCCTTTCATAAACTAAAGTATTTTCAAGTGTGTCCCTTTCCCTTAGGCATGAGATTGATAGCCAAGTCGAATTAGTGTCTTCAGTCCGGTTACTTCACATGTACCTTCATCTTCACCTTCTTCCGACGCGTCCATTGGACTCCTTTGGCTACATGGTCGGGTTGGCTTCTCCAAGGGATTCTGTCAATCGCAATGGTGCCGCATGATGACTCCCGCAACCGCATCTTGAAAGATCGGTACCTTTTGACTGCCCCGCAGCTTTGCGTGTGCGCGCGCTCTTCGGCCCAGTTAATTGAGCTCTCACGGAGTGCGCAACAACTGTAATCCCTTCGTGCGTGAGAACTTTCTTGCGAGAACGTGTTCGTTTCTGCAGGAAGCAGTGTGTCACAGCTTGGTCATTCTCGGCTAGCAACCGCCTTTTGCGCGGGACCACGCGCTTTTGCAGGACTTCCCTGCTCGATTCATTTCTTCGCGCCTGTCGTGCGACAGCGAAGCGTTCCGACAGAGAGCGCGTTCCAAACGGCTCGGATGACTCGCCATCTAGGTGTGCACCGCTGACCTCACTCCGCATTTACAGTAGGCATGACAGCACGCGGTTCGTCTGCCTGCGTGCCACACTCAGCACGTTCAACTTCTCGTGCCTGGAACACCACTTCCACCTCTGCGGCTGGCTTTTCAAAATCCTTTCCTTTATCTTTTTTCCGTGTGGCCTCATCGCCGACTGCGACCCACGAGACTTCTCTTTCCCGTGCCCGTAGCTCAATGCTTCCTCCGTTCTCCTCGAGGCGACTATCTATCTCAAAGAATTCAAGGTCAAACTCTGCAATTGAGAGCCTCGATGAATTCTTCACGAGCTCTATCTTGCGGTCGAGAGCGGCCAGTTCGAGTTGGAGTCTTCGCACTTCTGCGTCTCTCGCGCGTGCCCTTCTTTCACGAGCAGCGTCTGCCTCTCTCTCCAACCATTCCCTGAGCTCAGCGCCCGCCAGACCTAGCCCTTTGCCGATCTTGAGCAAATTTTCTAATTCCATGCGGGCTGCCAAATACTCTCCTCTCCGCCAAAAGTACAACCTCCTCAACTCTCTGTAAAATATTCAGAGAGTCCTGTCGCGGACGCCATTTGTGTGATGCAGGTTGTTTTGTGGATGAGGAGGTCAAGTTTAACTGGCAGAGAAGAAGCGAGGCACGTGACGTCAGACAAGGACAGACTCTATTCACGGGACAGAATTAGAAACATACACAAATTAGAAAACTACTCAAATTAACTAGGGGCTAATCTAATCAAAGGACTAGATGTCCGACAAGACACTGTTAACTCAATAGAGTTCCCGCTCACGTCTTGCAGTCTTGCAGTACTCGGCGGTAGTAAGCTGTGGCGGTACACTTGATCGGTGTGATGGCTGCAGGTGCTGTCTCCATGACGCTGGCGCTGGCCGCCACAAAGTCGGGTCCTGTGCGCTAGCTAGGCTCGGGGCGCTGCTGCGGTGCCCTTGTCGATACCGGTGCTGCGACGGATGAGCGCTTCGGCCCGGGTGCTCCGTGGCCAGTCTCGACTGAGCTGCCTCGATGTCCGCGGGGAAGATGCGGCTCGCAACGTAGGTTCCCCGAACGTTCTCGGGCTCGTAACGGAGGTTCCCCGAACGTTCTCGTCCGGCAGGTCGCTCCTCGAACCTCGTTCCTTCCGCTCTCGTGCCACGATCCTCTGGCTTTTTCTTCCTCTTTCCCTCCCGCGCCCTTCTTCGGCCTCCGCCCACACCTCGTCGTCTTCGCTTTTACCTGCCGACCCCTGTCCGGTGAGCAGCGCCTCTTCACAACCGTCATCTGGAAGAAGCCGAGCATGAACGCGTAGACGCCGGATACAGGACACAAAAAAAAACAGCTTCGGTCGAGTATGCCGATGGGGAGCAACACTTGGAAAGTGGATTAAAAACTGAAGTATGTAAGACGACATTTGACCTGGTTGGATATAATGCAACGACGGAAAGAAACGCACACCGCCTTTAAGTGAACGTGCAGTATAAACGTGTGCTTGCAAAAACTTCAGCAAACCTGTGATGAAGTCAGAGAAACGATTCAGCAATATGAGGACAAACCAGCAGTGAGACCTCTACAGACTTTTGGAAGCCGTGCAAGGAGGAGATAGGAATGCAAAAATTGTAATGGAGCAGTTTATCAACTTTTATAAGATGTGGTGGCCGAATTGGCACGAGCCCATGGCATGCTGCCTGGGATGTGCGACGTGGAAGGCGACATCGGGTAAAGGTTACGATCATGGGCGAAAAAGAAAACTGCTGAACGTGAGAATTAAGGACGGAAAGTTCGGCTTGTTGATTATTGGATGCTGGGTACATTGTGTTGGCGCTGTGGGACGGGGCGCAGGAAGAAATAGACGGGGCGAACGCAGGAAGGACGAGCGGCTGCCGTGTCCAAGCACGTTACAGAAGTTCGTTGGATCTTCAGGGCTCCAAGTGGAAAGAAGCTTGATGTGAGAACGAGAGTCATACTGCAGTGTCATTATTGGCGAAATAACAATGCAGCAAATTGTAATTTATGATCATCAAGTTGACAATATTTTCACGATTGTTGATAGAGGGGGTGAATCTCGAACCCCTGTTGCTGCTGAAATAGCCAACAGGTCCCTTTGCTTTATCATGGTGGGGATTTCCACGGCTGATTTTATCACAGTAGAATACTTTGTACAAGGAACCTGAAAAATGACCGTCTGAGTAATCTGACGCCCAGTGTGCCGAAAGCTGTCGAAGAGGCGGGGTTTCTCATTATTCGTACTGTCAACTTTGCATCTTGCGATTGCCACTTTGCGATTGCAAATATGCAACTTTACGATTACCCGGCTTGCAACTTTGTGATTGCCGGGCTTTGCGATTGCCCGGCCCTCTTTCTGAGCTTTGGGAGAACCTGACGACTAGCACCGGCGTGGATGCGCAGCAACTCCAGGCGTCCTGAGCTGAGACAGCACGGTGGTCTCATGGCCTCCTGGACTGAGAAACCACTCCCACATCACCAGGCTCGCAATAAAGTTTTAACAGTGAAGCTGTCTAGAAAATCGTAATTTTTCGTGTCGGCAGTTACAAATACCAAGAAATTGCCGAGAGCGCGCACGTGATCGCGGGGCTCGCGGCATCCGCTCGGCAGTTAGAAAAACCAAGACAATGGTGAGCGTTCGTGTGCGGTGCCTCGCGACGACCGTCGCAGCGTCGCCGGCACATATATGTCAAGCGAAACATATCCATCACTTAAGGAGATTGGCCAAGATTATAAAAAAAATAACTCCAGCGTTCACCGGAATCGTGGCAACACTTGCTCGGAACAAGAAAGACTCCAGCATTCGCCGCCATCGTGGCAACACTTGCTCGAAACGAGAAAGACACGTCATATCGTACGCCCCCCACCCCCCCCTCCCAAGGTGATCTCAAATCATTATCATTTGCAAAAATTTAAGGAAGCTCACACTTATAGCAACAGCGACGGATTAAAAGTCGTTGCGGCAGCGAAGCAGAAGCAAATCGGCTGCAATCGTGGATTTAAACATTCGTGATGGTTGTGGAGGCTGCGTAAAGCTTTGTAACCTTCAGGCCTTGCGGGTTAGTGTGAGCTTCCTTCATTTTTTCCTCCTCCTCTTCCTCAGACTTCTAAATCCCACGCCAACACACGCTCACACACGAACACGCACACGCGTGCGCGAATATACGTGCATACATACATACATACATACATACATACATACATACATACATACATACATACATACATACATACATACATACATACATACATACATACATACATACATACATACATACATACATACATACATACACATACATACATACATAAGTAACAATTTTATATTGTGTAGACTGAGAACCACCTCCCCTCTGCAGGAATTTCGGAAAATTGTCCCAGTAGAAGCACTTAGAAACGCTAATATGAAAAGGACATTTATCTTAATTTAATCAACCCGAACAAGTTGTCAGAGCGGAAAGCGTAACCCTATTAAGGATCAGATTGCTTTTATTCAAGCCCTTCCGAGCCCGCTTATTCGTTGGTGTAAAATGTTAGCTTAAATAAACGTTATAAAGAGTGTGTTTTCTGTTTTATTTAAGTACTTCCAGGAAACCAGTTCGCAGCGCTGCTTTTTATGAACATCAAGTAATGCAAGAAATTTATGGAAGCTTGCACTGACGCGCAAGACTAGAATGCCGGAGCTGTTGTAGGTGAGCATTGCCGGACAGATGGTTCACTCTCAGTGTCATTATTTATTTGCATAGTTGCGGTGCTAGCAATCGTCGTCATATGCATCGAATAGGTGATCGCCTTCTTCGCGGCGAGTGTTGGATGCAAAGTCATCCTCAGCATTGTACACTTCCCCCAGCTCCTCATAATCGACTCGAGGAAGCGGGGGCGGGATCTGCAAGTCACCTCGGGAAGCATTTGCACACTCGTAGCCATGCCGACAATTATCAATAATAGCTTCTCGAGAATGTGGCGGCCGCATTGACCTCTCCCAAGCAGGGTGTCTTTTCAACTATAGCATTAGCGCTGGAGTTTAGTTTACATTCGTGGTAGCGCTCGAGAACAGTGCTGGGGTGTTTTGTTTTGTTGCTAAAGCCACTGCACGACCTGGGGACTCGGCGGTCGCCGCGAGGCACGCGCTCACGAGCGCCCGGTATTTTCTAGCTCCTCGGTGTTTTTGCCAGCCTTTTTTTGCTAAAGCCACTGGCATGGCGGGGGCGCTCACCGGTCACCACGAGGCACACGCTCAGAAGCGTTCAGCATTTTCTTGGCATTTGTTTTACTGGAAGCGGTGAACTTCCCTTTCACTCCCTTTATTCCAGTTTTTTTTACAGGCAAAAGAAAAAAACTGAGCATGGCAAGAAAAAAGCAGTCATTAACGAATGCTTGACGCGCCTCACCACCCCTACATGTCGGCATACACAACAACACTGTGCAATTTCAAGAAAAAAATTGTCATTTTTTAGAGGAAACAAAAACAGCACGATTAATTGTAGACACTGGAAACATTTCTTCACAACCAATATGTACACAGTAACAGCAGCTTCGCTGTTAAAATAAGCCCTCAAAAATCCGATACCAGAATCGACAATGCCACATATTGCCGAATGTGGTTTCGCAATTTACGGCTTATGTACTGTTACGATTGTGCGCGCCGCAGCCATGTTTGCGCGTCCTGCAAACTTTTACGGAGTTTCCCGGTGTGGAAGAAAGCTGCCTCGGACAAACCGCAACGTGCCTGGGAACGGCCGGATCGCAGGCGCCCCGCTCTAGGCTGGATTCAAAATTCGGCGACGGCAAACGTGACGTGTGGAGACTTGTCCGAAGGACGCGGACGCCGCAACTAAAAACGGCTCTCTCTACTCTCTCAGATTCAGATTGCGCCGCTACTACCGACCCCTCACGAACTCTGGAAGGAGCGTTGTGTGTGTCTGTCCCATATTCACGCCATGTGTAAAAAAGCCGGGGGGGGGGGGGGGGGGGGAGAGCTTGTTTGACCGAAGCGCTTTGGGTATAACTACGGGGGACCCCGAGCGCAGAAGATCGTTCATTTTGAAGCAGCGAATCGATGCTGTCACTCTGCTTGAGTCCTGTACTGTAACCTCGCCCGTCAGGACATTGTTTCTGCATTTCTTCGGCTCATCTTTCGCCATGCAGTAAACCAGTTAAGTTGGCCTTCGTCTTCTGCTCGCCTTGTCCAAGGCAGGAAAATTTGCTGGCTGCTCACCACCACGCATCCACACGCATGACGGAGGCGATGGAGCCCGGTGCTGGGACGCCTTTCCGAATGTAACAACTGGTTGCTAATGGTGGGATGGCACATTCGCAACAGTACGCAATGGCTTGAGCCCATCTCGTCTGCTTGATAAACCGGGACAACATGAAAGATAGCTATCTTTGTGCGAGAAGTATTTCTCAGGGGCAATTTCATAGCGCTACGGGGGGGGGCAAGCAAAAAAAGTCCAAGGGCACTTAGCACTTCTGAGGGCATTGAAATGCGAAAGCATGGATGCCCAGTCGAACGCCTGAGATGTGTTGCTTCCAGTCGCGTTACAGAAGGGCTTCGTAATTTTGCCGCTTGGGAGGCTTCACTCTGCGATCCACTTTAACGCTTTCGAATGTCTTCCATCCGTCTCCCACGCGTTGCACCGCTGCTATAGTTCCTGGGGCTGTGCCACGGTACTGACAGTCGACGACGGTGGGGAATTTCACTGCTTGTCCGCAGGCAAGGCACGTTCGGCTGCACTCTTCCGCTACTTTTATCTCCGGTATACTCGCGTGGATGGCCACCTTTTGCTTCTAGCCGAGTTTAACCTCGGGCTATGGAACGCCTAGGGCTATGAAACGCCTGCTTTTACTCTTAGCCGTTTTTACTTTACCCTTTCCCGCTCAATGCTGCACTTTTCTCTTTCTCATAATCGCTAGCAGTTCTGTTGCAAGTGGTACACTCCTTAAAGCTCATCTGGTCCGATCAACGGAGCGCTTCCGCCAACTTAGCTTTCCCCCCGCGTAGCCTAATGCTTACAATGGGACATGTGCCCTCACTCAAGTATTGTTAGAATGACGCAGTTTTGCCTGAAATCTGTTTACAAACCCTAGCGTTCTCCCAAACCTTCCATAGTCCTAGTTAACGAATTGACCTTGCGTACCGCATACATTATCACCCCCGTGCATCAACATCCCCGTCGTCATCTACACGCGTTTAACCACAGTATCAGCTGTCGGCATTTCAACAGTAAGCCCTTCTCCTTTTACCTGCCAACCTTACCTCCAGTATTCTTTACATTCTTGCGCTTCACAAAAGCTTGGCTTTCATATTCCGTCAGCTCCTAAACCTTTCACAGGTAGCGTACAAATGTTCCACGTTAAAATACTAAAACTTGTTAATAATGACTCAAAATTACAGCTTGAGGCACCACAACCTTCACTGAAATAACGGGCCGCTTAATTTAACTTGCGCTGGTAACGCTGAATAAGCTTGAAAGTATATGTATGACGTCGCAGCTGTAAAACTCAATGCGTGATTGCTTGACACGCGCATGCGTACTCACTAGCTATATCAAATCCATATCACTCCGTTATTTGGTCGCAATACGAAGTGTTTTCTTCAGCCACACAATTGGAATTGTGTAGATGAAACCCCTCACAAGTTGTTTAGGTGGGAAAGCAGCATGCTCCCTCTTCATTAATCAGCCTCTCACGCGACGCCTTTCACTCGAGAAAGCCATCGGGAGGCCAGCACACCAAATGTTGAGTGTTTGCTCATATATTCAGTGGTTCTCTGATAAATCTAGCTTCACTACGTTTGTCTGTTCTAATGCTGCGAATATGAAGGAGCTATTCCCCAACCATAGTTATATATGTGGACTAAATGAGTTTGTGTAAATGTCAACGCGCAATCACTTCACCGATCTATTCTAATTTATTTTGGGAATATCTGCCATGCAACCATCTGTAAGGACGTGTAATGCATTTCGCTACGAGACGCCTCCGATGTACTATTATAATGCGTGGTAGAAGGTGAAAGCTATGTGCAGAACCATCGACTCTGTTGCGAAACTCTCAGTACGTGTCGAGCTCGGAAGGCAACGACATCTCCAGACGACGATGTATGTGAGTCCTGTGGCTGTTCTCCACTACGCCCACCAGACGACCTTGCTCCGCAAGAACTAAACCACGCGAGAGCAAAGCCGTGTCTCGGGTAAAGAACACCGCATGCCGCGGTTCTTCTGCTCTGCTGGTCGGGGTGGAAATGTATTTCCTGAACCCACAAGCCCGCAAAGCGAAGCCGGCGCTGGTCAACGTAAGTCCATTGATTTCTCTAGCAGCATTTTTAGATATACTTGTTCCGGCAGATGTACCTGTCGGGTACTAGGACACTGCTATGTCGGGAAGAAACTAGATTGCGATATGAGAGAGCCTTTTCATGGCACCTGGATCGGAAGTCGGTTGGGAAACCTAGGAAAGGTGCAGCGACTTCTTGCTCGACTTAGAGGCATTGAAATGAAGACCCGATTGAATAAATAAAGTGGCTTGATCTCGAGTAGCTGACGACCATAAATAAAATGTGTGCGTGAAATGTTCTTGGAAATGTTCTTTTGTTAGGGGGGGGGGGGGGGGCGCAGGACACAGAGCGGGGGAAAAATAGGGCACCGTAACTTTAGATTTATTTCTTCGGTCTTTTCTGAATAACTGCCGAAAGTGATGTACTTAAGCCAAATACTAAACGGTGGCCAAAACACAAGGCGTGGATGATTCTGAAACGGGATTCCGCTGCTGTACAAGTCAACCTTTACTGTGACGTCATACTTACGAACCGGACATTGCCCAGCAATGTTTTTAATGCGGAGCATCCTTTGCCCGGCAACCCCCCCCCCCCCCATCCCAAACCAGGACCCTGTAACACCCTGCATTTCCACAAAAATGTGAATATCGCGGAAGTTCCACCTGAAATCGTTACAATAGCGTAAATGGAGATAATTGGTCAAACAAAATTTTGAAAAACTAAGAAATAAAAGAAACTTAAACAATTATTAAAAATGGTGAACCGTGTACGCTCTGTATTTCCACAATAATGTAGATTTCGCAGAAGTTCCAGTTGTAATCGTTATAATAGCGTAAGTAGGGAGAATTGTCGCAAGAAAATTTTGAAAAACTAAGAAATATTAAAAATATAAAAAAAATTATGGAAAATGGCGAATAATATAACACCCTTCATTTCCGCAATAATGCAGATTTTCCGGAAGTTCCACCTGTTCTCCTTATAATATCGTAAACGGAGATAATCGGTTGAACGACATTTCGAAAAACTAAAAAATGAGAAAAGTATAAAAAATACGGAAAATGGCGAACCGTGTAGCGCCCTGCCTTTCCACAATAATGCAGATTTCGCGGAAGTTCCACCTGTTATCGTTATAGTAGCGTAAATGGATGTAATTGGGCGAATAAAATTTTAACAAAACTAAAAAATAATAAATATAAAAAAATGCGGAAAATGGCGAGCCGTGTAACGTCTTTCATTTCGAAGAAATCACATTTGGCGCAAGCATCACCTGTAATCTTTATAATATAGTAAATGGGGATAATTAGTCGGACAAGGTATAGAAAAACAAAAAAAAAAAACTTGCAATGAACTCACACTCGAGACAAGCGTCATAGAAATACTACCCAGTAGTAGACAATTCTCTGAATTTCTGTAGAAATTTTATGAAGGTGAGCAAGATAGTTTGAACGCTTTTCACCCGAAGAAAGATAAGTAGCGCGCGTCAGTCGCTTTGAAGGAAAAAGTGGGAGAAGGCACTTGACAGGAGTAAGTTTTTTGCTGGTGGGCTTATCTCAGTTTTTGCTGCAGCGCCACAGCGAGCCCAGTGTTTCGTCGTCGGCGTGTTCATCATCATTGGAGTCGCTTTATACCCCTGTCACACGGGCACTTTCAATCGCGATTGAAGTGAATCGCGATCGAGTTTTCGAGCGCGCTCGAAGCACTGCCGCTGCTACACGGCCCGTTTTAATCGAGATCGAAAAGTTGCACAGGTTGCATTCGTGTACGCCAGATGGCGCTAACAATGTACTTTTGGCCGGCGTCTGGTAACTTCGCGCGGTCGTAGGTATACGTAACTATGTAGATATTACCTCACGCTTATTTGGGTCAAGTTATTTGACACAATTTGTGGCGTTAGTTGAAGTTGTCACATTCTGTGCAATTACTGAGCGGGGACGAGAGTATCGCTGCTTTCGTTCGATCGCGCTTGGAAGCCTCGATCGCGCTTGAGAAACCAGGATTGAGTTAGAGCGGGATCGAGCTCGATCGCGATTGAAACTGCCGTGTAGCAGAGGCCCGATCCGGATTGAGCTCGATCCGGATCGACTCAATCGCGATTGAAAGTGCCCGTGTGACAGGAGTATTAGTCCTTACCTCAATATGCGAGAAACCGATTCTGTGCGATCACAAGAACAGTTCTTTCGCGTGAAAGGGAGTTCACGCTAGCATCGTTCGCTGTCCTTTAAATCCGGAACTAGTTATTGGTCAATCGCAACCTTTTTCTGCATTGACGGGACTAAATCGGGTCTAGTAAGCTGGAGCAAGATGATTTAAATCTGTTCCTCATCAAGCGGAAAGTGGGAGCGGGAGATAGGCAAATCTGTGCACTTCAAATGAAGCCATTACTGCAGAGGAGATCGTCTACCGCGGTCCAAGTTTTCAGCCAACCTTTCAAGATCGCTTTATTAAGGAGTACTGAGATGTGGGAGAAATCTGCAAATTAATGGACGAACACTGGTGGTTGTAAGGTTAAGAGACAATTTTACGTTAATTAAAATGTCAGAGCTAGTACTTGAATCCCTCTGGACTGATAAAGAAAATTTAGGCCGCACGTTTATGTTTTTACAGTAGATACGGACTTTGTTGACGTAGGGTGATGGGTGGAACGGGGGAGGGGGCTTTGGCTCTACAACGGCACAGAATGATGATGATGGTAGTGTTGGGCTGAAGAGGGTGCTCTTTGCGTGATTTTAGCCTACATATGCGGGACGTTTACGGTGTTGCTGCTCTAGAAAACATCAATCCAGTGACACTGCTCATTGCTTTCCTGATATCTCTACGCCAGAGGAAACGGGTGTAGCCCGAAAGAACCCATTCCCGTTTGACCCCTTCCCGTTTGAACCCATTCCCGAAACGCCCTTCCCGCTTGACCCGTCCCGTGTGCGCCCGTTCCCGAAACGACCTTCCCGTTTGGGCGCTTCCTGTTTCAGCCCGTTCCCAAAACGCCCTTCCCGTTACAACCCGCTCCCAAAGCGCCCTTCTCACTTGAACCCGCATTGTTGCAAACCATTTGAATTTCTGAAAATATGCGTTACCGTCTTCGAAACTGTTCCCCAAAATGTGCTTACAAGCAACGGGTCATGCACTAAAAACTTCTATGCACCAAATTTTCCGGAATCGACCGGTATTTCCGGCCGATAAAAGTTTCCGAATGCCTTAGGTCGATACTGCCCTCTTGACACAAAATTTGTAGCGGTGAAAGTGTACTATAAAGATACCCAATATCTTGAGGAATGCACGCATTGGATTTTTCTGCAGTTGGTGTTCGTACGTGCGCCTGAAATTTATTTATCAGCCGCTCTTATGCTCATTGTTTGGAGCGTAGCTTTGTCTTCGGGTTCGAGAGATCTATAGATCAAAGATGTCCGTAGGAGGGACTTTAAAAAAAGGCAAAAACATGTGCAGAAATCTGATAATTGGCTACAAATGTCTTTCCTACGTGAGTAATTGGCAGATATTTTTATTTATTTACTGATACTTTACGGCCTGGTCGGGCTCATGCAGGAGTGAACATAAAAGCACATCAGTATTGGTTAGCGTAGTTAAAAACGCCCCACACAAATAACTAAAAGACATAAATATGTAAAAGACGCAAAGGGGTCCGAACAAGGATATGCATTTGTAATGTATTCCAATTTTAAAATACGACGATTCAACCAGAAGACATATTTACAATACGTGGGGAAAATTCTTCTAACGATACCGAGTTCACTGTTTGTTCAGTTAACGTATTCCAGTAAAAAATTGCACGAGGAAACAAAGAGAACTTTCGAATAGTAATTGAGCTGATTGGCTGCCTAATAGTCTTACTATGGTGTCTTCTGGCTGAACGTCTGAAAGGCCCTTGGAGGTAGTATTCCCGCGGCAATTTTAAGTTTCTGTAGTAAAGAAAATTTAGGCTAGAGACGACCCTGCACTGCTTAAGTTTTTGAAGGTTTGCCCTATTATGCAAATTGAGTACGCTAGAGTGGCGGGAATAAACAGAATCAATAAAACGCAAAGCTAAGTTTATAATTTTCGACACTTCTCATGACTGTGATTTTTTATAGCCAGATGTGGCATATGTATCCAGATACATAGGGTTACTTTATTTTTATACATCTCTTTATCTTTTATACTTCTCATCTGTTTCTTTTCGACATTGATGTACACTTGCGCTAATATAACGATTAAATGTGTTAGTCCGCCAAATACGATTTCTTTCAAAGTGATTTCTTTCTCTGTTTCACGACACTGGCCGATCTTACGCGACCATATCTGTCGAGGGAGCACTCTGTTTCACGAAACGGTTTTTGCGATGTTTTATTTGTGCTTCCGCGGCGCTTTTGTGGGCTTTTTGGTTTATCATTTTTTGGTTTGTTAATTTAAAAGACTTGTTAGTTAATTTAAAAGATTTGTTTATTAATTTGTTAATTGTTAGTTTGTTTGTTAGGCTTTGTTAATTTAAAAATTTTGTTAATTGGTATGACTTGAATTGTAACCAAATTTCGTCGTCTGTAGATTCAAAAAGTGAAGCCCAGGTTTGAAAAGCAGTCAAGGACTCTGGATGTGCTGAGCATGCTATCGCAGCGACAAACGGAAATAAATGAAAAATAGTATGAAAATGTTTTTTATAACGTTTCATGAACTGGGTACGTTATTCCGGGAACGGGCTAAATAAATAGGAAAATACGAAACGGCAAGGTTCTTTCGCCCCGGGTTGCAATGGGAAGGAACAAACGGGAAGGTTGAAATGGGAACGGGTTCAAACGCGAACGGGCCAAGTGGGAAAGGGCGAAACGGGAAGGTCGTTTTGCGCCGGGTTGAAACGGGAGGGAACAAGCGGGAAGGGTGAAATGGGAATGGGTTCAAACGGGAACCTCCCGAGGAAACAGCGAGAAGCCCGGCTTACATCTATCCCAACGCATTACTACTCTGGCCCCGCTAAAATCCTGTGGGAATCGCCAGCCGGACCTCACTGGACACATAGGCCTTCGTGCGGGGCTCGTCACAAAAGAACCGTGCTCGACATTTTTGGGACACTGCCGGTAACTTAATCCACTAGATCCAATCCTTTTCGGAACTTTGCGTATTTAAAATAGGTAGCCTCCTGGTGTGTTTCCTGTTTCTTTCAACTTTTTCAGCCCACAGAAGCAGCTTGAAGGTTGGCTTCCTTTTTCGGTTAACAAGCCATTTTCTTGCGGCCAGCTTTGAAGCTTACCGCACACCATGATGCTAGAATTTCGCAGACGTAAGCAGCTTAAAAATCTACCGGATGAAATTTGTTCATAACTACTCTCTTAATTTTACTTGGTGCATTTCGACTGGGAAAAGCTTGTAGAGCTTGGACCAAAACGTTTATTTACGAAGAAAGTAGACAAAAGTTTCCGAAAGGAATATTAACCTTACTTCATGTCGCTAGCTGTTGTGTTCGTCAAAGCGAGCATTCATAATATGTTGCTGACAGCTCACCAACTACGGTCCCGATCAACATTTAATGCGGTAGTATTCACATAGCTGTTAGGGTGCCCAATGAATGCGATTTTTATTGGTCCCGAGCTCAAGATGGTTTTGATTATGTTAACTCTACAGCATTACGGCTTTGGGGGTGCGGCGACATGTTCTGTTTTTTGATAAATAGTTAAGAGATAAGGCGTGCTTCAGAGTCCCACTTTGCCCTTCCTGCTTGCGGAGTTTGCTTAGAGGGGTGTGTGGCAGCGGCCAGGTAATCTCTGTGTGCTTGTTTGTGAGTGTATTGGCAAACAGCTGATAACATATCTCATTGGTGTTCAGTCGGATCACTCCTCTGTTTCTCTCAGCGCAACTTAAATAGTGGTAGGAAAGGAAAAAAACGCACACACTCTTAAATCCATTAACAGAAATACAGTAGTATATAATAAAGTGTTTCGGTTTTTCACTTATACTATTGCGTTAAACAAAGTTAACATAAGATACATAGGATAATTGGAAATAAGGGAATGATGGCTTCGTTGAACGAACCAAGTAAGGAAAGCCAACAATCAAGAGCGCCTAAGAGGGCATAAAGGAAGTAGTTTATTCGTTCATTTTGGGGGTGAAAAAAGGAATTTCGGAATATTAGGGACAAAAAAAGCGGAGAAAAAGTTGTCTTCCGTGGGAGTTCGGACATCACAGCCTTCGGATAGGCGCCGGATCCTCTACCAACCGACCTAATGTCCTTGTGTACTTGTGTGTGCGTAAATGTTGCCATCGAGCGGGCGTGGTAGCCTGCGGCCATCCGACAACTTCGGGGGCAATGGATCTTCTTTTAGCCCCACGGGAGGGACTCGAGCGTCTACGTTAGGTCACAAGCAGTTCACTGACCATCTAAGAGCGTTCCTTAACACATTGACTACTGTGTTTAGTATTCCCCCATTGGACTCGTTATAAGCGACACTTGGTTAAAAACGGCGATGATTTCCTCTCGTTGCACTGAATTTGTAACGGCGAAAACCTCGGATAATGCGAGAATTTCAATAAAGGGATTTCGTTAAAATGAAAACTCACTGTAAAATGTTGAGTCTGTCTTGCTGCTCGCAAGCTATTAAAAAATGAAACCCATCTCCCCGCGAGGGGGACTCGAGTAAATGCGTCGCATAGGGGGTGGGTGTATTGCGTTAACGTTTAGTGTTTGGGGAGTTGGTGGTAGTGAATGCGTTGTATCAGCAGCTTCTTGACGTAGTTTGAATGAGTCAAGGATATAAGGCGCGTTCGTAGCCTTTCATTCTGTGTCGGTTTTGTGGCGCAGTGGGAAGAGCACCATGTACCTCGCGTTCCGCCCACAGGTAGTGAATGCGTTGCATCAGCAGCTTCTTGTCGTAGTTTGAATGAGTCAAGGATATAAGGCGCGTTCGTAGCCTTCCATTCTGTGTCGGCTTTGTGGCGCAGTGGGTAGAGCACCATGTACCTTGCTTTCCACCCGCAGGGTCGTGGGATCGAAACCAGGCGCCGGTAAGTATTATTTTTTTATATAGTGTAGGGGGAGGGGTGCGGACCTGTTCTTGAGAGCGAGGAGGGTAGCGTGATGCGGGAGAGGAGGAGTGGGGGAGAGGGCGCACCTGGAACGACTGTTGCGGACGCCGAGGCACGCCGACAACGCCGGGTGACATCGTGAGTTAAAGAAATGCTCTGCATTTAAAAAATGGCTGCCAATCTGCTTCTTTCGTTGCAAATGTCGACGAAAGACGATTGTCGACTGGCACCCCTGGCAAGTGAATGCCTCCGTTTTCTTTCCGCTCACCTCTCATGCTGTTCCTCTCCCGTCTTGTTCCTCCCAAGATAACACGCTAGAGGTTTGCTCAAGTCAATTTAAATTTACCGCGTTCCGGTGCTCCAAGTCGGTGCCTCGATTCCAGCGCTGCCATACGGCGGAGACGCGCGTGAATCGAGGCACCCCACTACAACGTGTATAGAACCACGTTGCCTTACTACACGAGCGTTTCAAGTAAAATGCTTGAAACGGAAACATAGAACATGTGGCGACGTTTTCTTCGTTGTAATGGAATCTATTTTGTCTTGTTTCTGTGCAACATGCAAACCGATCGCAAACCGTTGTCGGTGTACTGGTTCCTCGGGCTTTGTCAAGCTGCAAAAGTGGCTTTTACCAGAGGAACCATCCACTTGTGGTAAATAAAACTGGTATTATTTGATTTTATTTTAACTTGGAACCTATCTAGTGGAACCTTTCGTTGCCGTTGCCGTTTGATTTCTTGAATGCCGCGAGGAGCTATAGTAGCAAGGGCAACAACAGACGACGATTGTCTGCAGTTGATGTAGTATTTCATTTGCTATCGGAAAAACCTAGCATCCATAATTTTTTTTAATAAAGGAACACTGAAAATATCACTTATGTATTGGTTTCCTGCCTTATATTGTGCCCTATGACGTGGTGCAGCGCAAAATGTGAAGGTTTATCGAAATATTTTGTAACTCTTGTCTGCTGGTTAACGCGCCGACGCTGCACAGGCGATGAGGCGTGCCGTAGTGAAGGCCCCCGGATTAATTTTGACCACCTGGGGATATTTAACGTGCGCCGAAATCGCAAACACATGGGCGCTTTCGCTTTTTGCTTCCATGGCTGCATAATATCTTTCGGTTCCGGAATTGAGTTTATTCAGTTAGTAAAGGCTACTTTTTTTTTAATAAAAAAATACTTTATTCGGTCTCGATTGCCCCTTTAATGCAATAAAAGAGCGTTGCAAATTGGAGTGTGACGATTTAAATTTATATTAATAAAGGTCAATAGACAACGTTTATCTGACGTGGAGTTGAGTTCAGCTGGTGCTTTGAAATAAAACGAAGGGGCATTTAGTCCACATGGTATCTTAAACGATACGAAAACGTAGCAATGGTGGCGTGCCATCTTCCGTACGGCAGAAACTTCGGGGATGTGGGAAGAACAAATGTAGGGAGTGGAATGCCACTCCATACGGGCCAGCCAAAAGACGGGCTGGAGAAAACGCAGCGAGAGAAGAATTGAAATGAGAGCTTCGTTGCACAGAAATCTTTCCACGCAAGCTGGAATCAAAATGGCGATATATGGGGTTAGTTGGCACTGCATTTTCTTAAACGGCACTGGGTGGTACGACGACAACATTACGAAAAGTGGACCTGAAGTGTCGCTTTTTCCCTTCAACTTCGTCTATTCTTCAGTAGCCGTCTTGCGCCAGGTGTTTAGCACATTGTCTCGTCCGTTTTCGTCCTTTTGTTGTCGTGCCAGCCACCGCAATTCAAGAATACGCAAGAATAAACTAAGGACATGCGCTTCGGGACGTGTCAGCGGCAAAACACAAACTCACTAACTGCCAACCTGCCTTATCCACACACCGTGCCCCAAGTGGTTTTTTGCATAGCAGTACGGATAGCGGAGACTTCATCTGTGCTCTCCCGTCATGTCCGTTATTTTGCGTGCAGTCTTTTTAACGTTAAACCAACTGACAAACCAATGCTGCTGGCATGGACGACATTATTTTTTTTTTCGTTTTCTCCCAAATGGTGAGCTTAGAAGAGATGCCGAACTATCGTTGCGCAATTGCGAGAACCGACATTTTCATTTTATAACAATTCCAGGAAATCACACGTGTTGAAATTGGCCGTCGAGACGGCAAAATCGGCAGATGAAGCAAAGCTACGAGCCTACGTGTTGAGCACCATTTGTTTTCGTTTTCTTGCCTGCAACTGACACTAGACCACCTGTGGGTGCCTAAATTATTCGTTAGTGCAAGGTAACGAGATTCTTCTTCCTCAAAGCGGATGGTGTCACCCCCTACCAAAGCTGCCAAAAGAGATAGAGAGATAAAAGAACTCTGACTCGGCGGCCACAACCTTTCATTCCGTTATCCGAACCTTCGTGTTTCAACACATAGCGAAAATTTGACCCAGGGTTCTTCTAAAAACTAATACTGCCACGTAGTGTCAGCGAGAAATGTTGTTAGAAGGAACGCGGTTGTAAGGACAGATTTTGGAAAATCGCGGTGATAGGCAGACTGCTCCAGTTGGCATTTCTCTTTCACCTGGTATTATTTTCTTAGTTTTGCTTCCCGATCGCCGGTCTTTGCACGCGCAGGAGCAACCAGTTCTTTTATCATACTTTTAGAGTAATTTTCGGTCTTCTGTCGCTCGGTGCCGTCGGCAGGATTGCGTGACCAAAATTTCACCTTTTCAAGCTCTGTGAGAGCCTCGAATTTCTTGTCGCTCAGCTTGACTGTCGAATTCCGGCAGGCCCGAATTCGAGGATCTCATATTTCGAGCCAAACACTGTTCCAAACAAAAAGTGGGCTTGGTCAAGCTAGTCTCCAGATAGGAAATAAAAATATGAAGTCAGGAAAAATAAATCGTGAAACAGTAATCAGCTAGATTAAATTTGCATGAAGAGCATAACTGCGTAAGTCGCCTTTTCAGAAAGTAAGTGACTTATGACGCCGTATGCGACTCGCGGGATGAAGGTACAGATACTCACAAACGCGAATTCATTTAAAGCGTACCGTATACATTTGCATCATATCAAGTGCCCCTCTTCGCGTACCTTCCATTCTCTTTCACGATATGCTCATCTCGTCTCATGTATCCGCTTGTGTGGCCTACTCACATTGCGCCTTATTCAAAGTCCTTGAACAAGCAGCATCAAAATCCATGGCGTCTTTATTGATGGAGTATTCGCAAATTTCAGATATTTCTTTCATTTTTCTTCCTTGGTATGCTTGGCAGGGATGAGCTAGAAATAGGAGACCCTAAATGCAAATGAACGCTAGCGGATAGGCACGGGGGAAAGGACGGTACTTCGAAATACACAGGGAAGACAGAATGCGAACAAAACGGCATTAATTATCACCTTGAATCCAGTAAATCTAATCCGAGCGCTCGCAACTCTGGCTAAACAAAACAAACGATATGCGGAAGCTTGTGCCTCAGAAAGATGCAAGACATCGTGCACCCCTCCGTATAACGACTACAAATGTTGAACGCGAAGCTTTCTCGTGACGGATTCTCTGATTGTCGTTTAAGTTAGGAGGGAGTTTTGACGATGGCGAATTGAAGCAATGGGATAGACGCCGGCTTCAGAACGCTAGGGACACAGGTTCCATTCCGGCCACTGAAGCATTTTTTTTCTTCTTTCACTTAACCCACGACCATTCATTACCATCGTCAGAAAAAGCTGGCTTCGCCGGCGAGCGTTTTCGCGTTACAGACGCCATCAGTGAGAACACGAAAGCTTCGCTTTACAATGGGCATTTGGTAAGTCTGTTAACGCACTCGGGTGTGAGTACACGACAAAAGTCGGAACCCGAGACCACAGCAGCTGCAATAAAATTTTCTCCGGGTGACTCGTTAAGGATTCTAACAGAACACATGGATGGCGCAATAATCACCCCCTTGTTAATGCAGTGTAACGAAGCAGTTTGCACCCGATATAAACCGACAGCAACTGTTGCAACAGAATTTTCAAACCTTGGAGATATTAACACTGACTCTGGCCTTAAAGTACAACGAGCGGCGCTCTATGGACTACGCTTAGAAAAAGGAGACGTGAACGGTCCTTACCCGTATAACTACACCAAATGTAAAGATGTGGGAAGTACATGCTTATTTTGGCTGTGCTTGCCCACTGCGATGTCAGAATCCTGAATTCCAGAGCCAAGGCCGCGCTGTGTGAGTCGTGCTACGGACGGCGGTCTTGCGTTCGGTATGCTTGCAAGCCGGCGATCAATGCGGAGGGAAGCCAACGTGCAACTTCCTTGTTTTCGACCGTCCAGCCCACGGCTAGCTTCGTACAAATTTTCTTGTGCAGCGCTTATGGGCCATAGGCTATACCCTTCAGCCCTTTGGCCATGTCAATTGAAATCTAAACTTCATGTAAATATAATGTCCAGGGATTCCTTGATAATAGACAGTTTTAGTTGAGCGCACGCAGCCGCTCTGCGCGCGCAAGGAACTTGCGGAGGAGTGAGACCGCATGCGCAGTACGTAAGCGGCAGCCGCGCGCATTGCGTGCGCCCGCAAGTTTTGGATTCTTGCGTTGCGGGTTTTGCGGGATTAGCGGGCCGTGCGCGAGGCCCCTCCCGTCCTCTTTCCGGTCGCTCTCGCCCGTGAACGAAAGGAACAAAGGGACGGCGTCTCCCGAGTCCCCACAAACTGGTTTACGGCTTCTTCTGGCTAGGTTTACGTCTGGCGCTGGCCGACAACCTCATGTTTCGTTCGCTAACCTGGCGTTCAGTGGCGCTGCATGACACACAAAGCGCGCATTTTGGCGCTACTGGTTTATCCACGCACCAACTTCTGCATGCGGTCAACTAAAACTGGTTTTTCGCGAGAACTTCGCTGCGCGCGCTGTGCTGCCCCTACGTGCGCGCGCAACTCTGTGCGTACGCTCAACTAAAACTGTCTAATAGCCAATGCATACTGTTAGGCTCTAACACGCCACCGAACGACGATTGCTTTTAATTGGTTGGGATATCGACGCCCCCTGTGGTGACCCTTATGGTCGAGCTGGGGTATCGGTGCAGTAAACTTAAAACAAGTGAAATAGGGATAAGAGCTGGTGTATAAGGGACCTGGATCTGCGTAGAGTGGCGCGGCTGCTTTCGCGTGGACAATCAACGGTGTGCAGGAGATTGGCGGATAAAAAAAAGCCTTGTTGACATGCCCATGATTTGAGGATAATGAGCTCCTCCTTGACGGTGCCTCCGTGACCATTAAAAGTGTATTTTTTAAAATGAGGACCCAAAATCTCCTAAAAAAGGTCGACGGTGGCCCATTCTGCAAGGGCGAGTGGGGAAACATTAACTTCACAATTAGTCGAAACAAAATGGCAGGCGCGATAGTAGTACTAACGAGAAAGTGCAGAGACCAGTATAGTGTGCGTTCTGCAAATATCACGGCATACCTTTATTTGAATTATTTGAAGTTAATTTGACTTATTATCGCACGAATCCCCTGATCAGCTGTTCATCAGCAATACCATTCGTTGATCTCGCATAAAGTCAGCCTTTTGTGAATACAAAAACAAAGCAAACAGAGGATATCGCAAATGTTTACGCCAACAAATATATTTTCAACAGAATTAAGCAACAACGCGCTGCTTTTATCTCGGACATTCTCATGCATAACGGGTTCCTGCTGCACACAGTAGATATCTAAGGGGGGATAATTATGAGAACTCATATAAATTCCGCACTTATAAGCATTTTGCACAGCGCCACAAGTTAAGCTAACGGAGAAGGACAAATTGGGATAGGGTTACCTGGTGAGACAGAAAGGTGAGCAGTGGCCTGAAGTACGCGATAAGCGTATGGTTTTTGTTGGATATCGATTCGTCTAGGGAACGCCGGACCAACGAACCAAGAAAGGGGCAACCTTATGTGTACCGGTCAAAGAGGAAACTGCTACAGAAGAGCGCAAACGATCGATGCGCGGACTAGGGCACAGCCGGGGTCGGTTTTGACCAAAAAAAAAAAAAAATGTGGACACCCGATATCCGTTGCTTGTACCGCAAGGCTCTCCTTTGAGCAAAATAGGATGCGCTGTTCACGATAGATAGGACAGAGCCCTGGAACGCAAACGGTAAAACTCGGGTGCTCAAGGGTAAGGAAAGTTCCACGCAAGAAAGTTAGTTACTAGAAACAAACACAAATGGGAACCTCTCCGAGACGTTACTTGTGACGAGTGAATAGTAAGTGTAACCGAGCATAAGCTTCGCACAATTGGTCTAAACAATGGGTAGAATTTTGTATAAATAGGTTAATGTGAGTAAAAACAAAAACAAATATGGTGCGGGAAGCCTAAAAAGGCTTCGTTCAACACACAGGGACCATCATCATTTTCGTCATCATCATGGCCTCCACCACAATCATCATCATAC
This sequence comes from Haemaphysalis longicornis, assembly GCF_048455015.1. Taxonomy (NCBI): domain Eukaryota; kingdom Metazoa; phylum Arthropoda; class Arachnida; order Ixodida; family Ixodidae; genus Haemaphysalis; species Haemaphysalis longicornis. The sequence continues at coordinate 227,057,594 of NW_027526295.1, read as the reverse complement.
CATCATCATCAGCCTACTCATGAGTGCCTCTTCCATAGACTCCCACTGAGTCTGTCCTGCGCTACCTGAGTGCGTATATGCGTTTCCTAGTCAGTACAGGCAGCCGTTAACTGAGCTTGCTTATGGTCCTTATATCACATCATAAACGTACGTAAAGAATACAAAACCACCCGAACTGAAATAAATAACAGGCAAAGCGGACCTGCCATGGTTGAAAACCGCGGTGTAGAAAAATATTCAACACAAATAGCCGAAACCGACCTAAATGGGAAAAAACAGCAAAAACGTTCAAGAAGCAGTAGCTGAAACTGACCAAAAGGCTACGAAAATACCCGGAATCCCATTTATAATGCGTCAAGATGTCATAAATAGATGATATGCGTGATAACAAATGCTAATATTCAAATATAACAAACCCTCGAATGTAAAAAAAAAAAAAATCGGTAACTGGATTTGAACCCGGGATAGGATGTGCACTTCGCAGGAGCGGAACTACTACAATACGGCACCAAGCGTTTCCGAGGGATCAAATTGAGGGCCACATGCACGTGTACATACTTTCAAACATTCCCCTAGATGGCGCCATGCGTCGTTTGGCTGTGCTGACTAGGAAACGCCTATACGCTATCTGAGTCCACTGTTTGCCTCCCAATATTGCTATTTCGTCGCTGCGTTGAGTGAATGGTTTTCACTTACTTCTAGTCCCGTCTCTCGGCAACCACACTGTTGCAGTGGGGGCCCAGCGGATGTTTTTTCGTCGCATTGCGTGTTTAGCCCAAGTTCACGTTTTCTCTATAATTAGAGCTATGACGCCTCCTACTTGCGTTTATTCCATGACGCAAGGAGCTCGTTTCTAGTCGCTGAACGCTACTGCAATCATTTTTCGTTCTTGGGCTACCTGGGGCAGAGTTAAATTTTATTTACAAATGTTTAGTATTGCGCTAAGTTTTTGCCCCATGCCTTATATCCGGAAATCTGAATTGCTAGCATACCATTTTGCATAGCAACTGAACTACCACAGCGGCTGCCCTGAATTTCCGAAAATGCTCAATGCATTTCTTATTTAAACCGTTTTGGCACCATGCATCTCAATATTTCAGATTGCTGATAGTCACAATCATTTATTGGCACATCCTGCGTTTAAAATTTGGGAATATTCCGCGTTGCATACTGTCCGACACGCTAGGCTATAATAACACCGTTAGGCGGGCTAGTTGGTACTCTGAATTCATGCAGAATTTTTGCGCAGCGTAAGACAAGGACAGATACAACAAGGGATACGAAGACCAGCGCAGACTAACAACTGAAATTTATTTCTTAAACAACACATAGTGTATATATATGTGTTAGATAGTGTATATATATGTGTTGTTTAAGAAATAAATTTCAGTTGTTAGTCTGCGCTGGTCTTCGCGTCTCTTGTTGTATCTGTCCTTGTCTTACGCTGCGCAAAAATTCAGCATGAACGCTACGCTAAACAGGCTTTTATGCAATTCTTCGTTCGAAAGTGAAATAAAACACCTATCGCTGCTCGTTTTTCTTTCTTCTGCGACGAGTGAAGATAATATCATATCCTGCTGTGGTGAAATATAGCGCTTGAGGACGGAGAGTCCGAGATCTGCGTTTGCTCTCATCATTTAGCATTTCGCGATTCGCCGAACAGGAAACGCGAAACTGTTCGTGCTCGGTGAAGTGGAACGCCAAAGCTTCTTTGTAAAGGCTCGGCTTAGCAGAGTTGGTTTTGTTTACTTTTTCACCGCTATTAGTACCATGGGGTTCACTAAAGAACGTATTTCAAATATGCAAATTTCAAACGTCAAATTTCAAATTTAAAGATCGTTTGCCACCGCACGTGCCGCACTATCTAGCGGCAATGAACAGAGGCCGCTCGGACACGGGTTTTAGCGGCTGTAGTCCCCGTGCCTTCCGGCAGCACGACCAAAACATTGCTGGAACTGGGTTTATAGCAGCCCAGACTCATATAAAACTGACTGAGAATGTAGATCCGTGGTTCGTGAGATAAAGCCCGACTCCGATGCATAGTTAAATCTTTGCGGGCAGGATACGAGTCTACTAACCGATAATGTTATTTTTGATGCCAACCTTTTCGAATTTACGTTTGTCTAACCTCTACTATGCAAACCGCAGAGTTTTTTTTTTACTTGTTTAACAAAATCGAGAAACAATTTAATGTAATATCCTAAGGCAAATAAAAACGTACAACGTGGTTCTTTGTTAGATTACAGGTTAGAGCCATAGAGAAGTATGATACGGCATCAGTGGATCCACAGAATTCTACAGTTCTTTAAAATGAAGAAAACAAGTTGCGGTTTTTTTTTTTTATCACTGCATTGAGTAAGCAAGCCATCCAAAGTAAACCAAAGTAAATGAAGTCAGTTTTGGGCAGCATAGGTGTACGCCTTGGCCCATAAATTTTGAATAGGAACACAAACAACACGGGTACGAGAAGATAATTCCTGGCTGCCCACGGCTTCGCCGAGATCATGTTCCAAACATCCAGTCTGTAGTGTGGCTTTGGCTACTTCCTGTGGAACGCATCAAATGAGTCTTATTTGGGGCCCCCGAGCGTTTTTAAGCGCTTCAACCGACACGGCCACTGCTGACCACAAGGACCGTGCGACCATGGACGGAGCTGTTGAAATTAAACTCTCTATCCTACCGCCCATCGCTGTCTATCTCATGCCACGCCAAATGGCAATGCGAGACTAAGATATTTTCGTATGTTAGATGCTACAGTAAAGGTGAACGCTTTACAAACGAGGCCTTGTAACTAGGCAAACGTAACTAGAACACATTTATTCCGATATCGCGCAACTGTCAAACCGGTTGATGAAAAGGATGACAAAGTGGCTACCGAGAGACGGCACCAGAAGCAGGGGAAGACCATTAACTCTATGCAGGGATGAAATAAGAAAATTCTGATGAATAGAATGGACTAGGACCCGCCGCGGTGGCTCAGTGGCTAAGGCGTTGCGCTGCTGAGCACGAGGTCGCGGGTTCGATTCCCGGCCGCGGCGGTCGCTTTTCTGATGGAGGCGAAAAGCAAAAACGCTCGTGTGTACGAGATTTCGGCGCACGTTAAAGATCCCCAGATGGTCAAAATTAATCCGGAGCCCTCCACTACGGCGCGCCTCATCGCCTGCGTTGCGTCGGCGCGTTAAACCCTAGAATCAAATCAGAATGGACTAGGTCATCGCGATGCAGCAAAGGCCTGAGGCCATAGAAGATGCCTTCATTATGCAGTGGAAAACACCAACTGATGATGATGATGATGTCGAGGAAGAGGACGACGGCGACGATAATGATGACTGTACCTATCGCCCTTGCCGTAAAGATGCCTCGTACTGCGTGAAAAGACACCGGAACAAAATTTCAAGAACGGTTTATTAGGCAATGATGTCCTAGCAGCACCTTAACCGCTACTGTGCTTTTCCGGTTACTGAATGCAACTTGTAAGAAAGCGCACTCAAAGAGACATGAGGAAGATACGCGTATGCCAGGAATGGTGGTTCCACCCATACCTGATTTATCAGCCTGTGCTAGGACGCTTACGCTGGATCTATGACTTCCCGGGCGCAACTTTACGAGGAAGCTTGAGGATAGGATACGAATTCTTGTCCACGCTGTTGCCTTATGGGCCACGTGAAGCGGTGAAGAGGCAAAGCCCTTGCCTCTCGTAAGGAGTTCAGGCACTTCGGAAAGAAGTGGGGCACACCGGTCAGAGGAATGCTACATCTGTATGAAGCACTTTTCCTTAAAGTTTTTTGATTTATTGTAGGGTTTAACACGCCGACGCAACGCAGGCGATGAGGTGCGCCGCAGTGGAGGGCTCCGGATTAATTTTTACCACCTTGAGATCTTTAACGTGCGCCGAATTCTCGTACACACGGGTGTTTTTGCTTTTCCCCTACATCAGAAAAGCGGCCGCCGAGGCCGGTAATCGAACCCGCGACCTCGTGCTCAGAAGCGCAAGGCCTTAGCCACTGAGCCACCGCGGCGGGTTTCCTGGGAGTTTTGCGTTACAGCTTGTCAGCGATATCCAGCACATGCTCCACTAACCTTCGGGTGATCCAGAGCATCCACGGGGAGGCTCTCCGCACGTGTCTTGGTTTGCCGTGATGTGCGGCAAGAGTGGGAACAATATACACTGCCCAAGATCATCCTACAGCAACTTATGTGACCACTGAGACGCCATGTCACCAACTTATGCGGCTTCCTCGAAGTCGACCACGCTATACATTTGCGGCCATTGTCCCAGCGCACAGGGCTGAAGTACCACCGATTGATTCATTGTACGGTTTAACGCGCCGACGCAACGCAGGCGATGAGGCACGCCGCAGTGGAGGGCTCTGGATTAATTTTGACCACCTGGGAATCTTTAACGTGCGCCGAAATCTCGTACACACGGGCGTTTTCGCTTTTCGCCGCCATCAGAAAAGTGGCCGCTGAGGCCGGGAATCGAACCCGCGACCGCGTGCTCAGCAGCGCAAGGCCTTAGCCACTGAGCCACCGCTGCGGTTTGCAGTACCATCGAGTTAAACTTCTGCGGTCACACCGTTCTCCTTGTTGTGGGGCCTGGAAACCCCCGAGATTAGTCTCCATGTTCCGGGCATTTGAAAGAAGGCCGACGTGCCACCACTTGCTCTCAGACAGTTTTTTATGCACTTACTGCACGAACAACACAATGACCGGAAGCATATATACACAGATGATTCTGTAACGTCCTCGAGCTCGGCAGGTGCGGTGGTTATACCATCAGAATTAACCAAAATTCGATCCCGTGTCACTCATGTCATGAGTTCGACGGCTACTGAACTTGCAGCCATCCGTGAAGCTCTTCAGTACATTATGAAAGCTCCTCCCCAAAAATGGTCTAATTTTACCGACTCCAAAGGCGCCCTGCAAAGTTTCCGAGCGTCCCTGCGCTACGCTCCTTTCCACCAACTGGTGACAGAAATTCGAGAATTATTTCCCCAGGCAGTCATAACGGGCCATAACATTTTATTTCAATGGCTTCCAATTCACTGTGGAATAACCGGAAATGTTTTCGCTCATGCAGCTGCCCGAACGGGTCATGATAGTAAAAGCACCATCTTGCTTTCTCTTTCAAGGACCGATGTCGCTAGGGTGCTTCGTGAGTTCGCGCGCAGTTCCTCATTACTCAATGGAATACACAGGACTTTGTGCATCCGCGTCTCCACAACCAGGACCCTCTACTCCAGCGCCGTCTTCCGTGTGGGCTATCTCGATCAGAATATACTTTGTAGACTGTGGTTAGAAGTGACCTTCAAAAAAGCCCGCTCCTTCCTCATCGGGAGGGCCAGTAGTGCCCACTGCGACGCCTGCGAAGTTGAAGAGACAATCGAACATGTGCTTTGTCGTTGCCCCCAGTATTCATCGGAAAGACGTGTTCTGGCCGCCGAGCTCAGCCGATTGGACAATCAACCGTTCGCAGTACAGATTATTCTAGGAGATCTACCCCTACAATCGACTTCGCAGAAGGCAAGAGCAGCTTTTCTGCGTTTAATGAAGGACACTGGCTTATCTAAAAGACTATAGTGCCCACAAAGGGACTAAAGTCTGTGCGCGGCCACGCTCCTATCCCCTCTTTTTCGCCTGCTCTCTCTTTTATCCTGCGCATACCCCTTCCCCAGGGTCGAGTACCAATCTGGGCTCTCTCGATTTCTCCGACCTTTCCGTTCGCTTTTCCCCTCTTCCTTATTCTAAACCCCTCTAATACCTCACAGCTGTTGTCGTCCCTGGGTCGGCAATGACGGATGAGCTCCCACTCTCCGCTGTATACTATTCATATAATCTCGAATTTTTCTTCCTGGCGAAGAAACTGGCGAAGAAACAATTGTCTGCCAGTTTCGCCGTTCATACAAGCGCTGCACGCAAGCAGACCTCAAGAGGTGGGCATGCAGCGCGTTTCGAGTTTTCCTACTTCCGATTTCCACCTGAGTGAGTTGAGGAATGAGGAAGTTCAATTACTGATGTGGCAGATTGATCCCGCATACAAGAAAAAACACGCGGAAGAACCTAATTGATCTGGCGAAGGCTGCCACCGCGCATGTCTGCCTCAATTACATTACGTCTGCGTTCTATCGCCTCCCAACCCATGAGCTTGATCTGATAATCCCCTCTTTGCTGTTTTGCGTTTTCATTGGCAGTCATGGCATCTGCCTGCCCGCACAAAAGCCAACACGCACGCCCGGAACGAGAAGCGACGTTGGCATGCATTTCAGCTGGAAGGAAATCAAATTACCCCATGCTGCACGGAAGGCTTTCATCAAGGCGATAGCACCTTCGCAAGGTCCGCTGTCAAGATGCCCCATTTTTCAGTGCTGGATGACTAACTGTCGGCGCCCTTAAAATTGGACACATAGTATAACATTTCTCGGCTACACAGGCGCCGTCTATAAAGAGCACAGGATGATCTTTGCTGACCATGTTTTTTTTTTATCGCAGCCAATGCGCTTCGGGCAGTTTCTATAGGCCCGGTGTCAGCGCCATGCCTTCCACGCACGACATCGACGCCACAACAACATTCACTCGGCTTGTATCGAGTGGCCGTGCCACAAATTTGTAACAGCCCGCATCCACCCTGCTCTACCGGCGTGACACTGGTCGCACGTGGTTCGCGTCCATATTCCCTAACGGGAACTGGTAATTCACCAGGGCGTAAGCTTTTGATCTCGGTCGTTGCGTTCTGGAGAGTAGATGATTTCCATATTCTCAACTTCATCAATTTTATTTTCGCTATAATAAAGTCCTACTCCTGTTCCGGTTACCTACCTCAATCCGTCAACTGATAAGACGTGTCTTGATGAGATGAAAAATTGGGGTATGAGAGGAGGGGCTGTCATCGCTTCGTTAACTTTAATTATATTTTTGAAAGGATGTCTCGCCGTAGCTTGCTAGTACTCTGTTAGTACAGTTAGCAATACATACCCAAAATATTAACCCAAAAACTACAATCTCGCAACTGCTTTCTTCAGGAGATCGCTTCGTTAACTTTAATTATATTTTTCAAAGGATGTCTCGCCGTGGCTTGCTAGTACTCTGTTAGTACAGTTAGCAATACATCCCCAAAATATTAACCCAAAAACTACAATTTCGCAACTGCTTTCTTCAGGAGATCGCGCATGCGATCACTACACAGACACACGCAGGAACAACAGTGATCAGCCAACTTCGCAAGTTAACTCAGTCATCATCATCATGAGTCAACTCAGGTCCACTGCAGGGCGAGGGTCTCTCCCACTGACCTCCAACTGCTCCTGTCCTGTGCTGCTCAAGTCCATTGTTTGCCCCTCGATTTTCTTAGTTGATCTCTCCATACTGTTATTGGCCTTGCCCTTCATGAACCGAAGTCTTTAAATCTTCCTAAAGCCGTTCTCGATCTAGTTCTGTTGCATGCCACGGGATTACAGGGCCACACGTACTTCGGGTTCAGGTTTATATTTGCATATAATTTTAGAACTTGCACAGAATTGATCTTTCAATGTTCCAACCAAAAAATGGGCGTCCCGAGTTCGGAACAGTTTTCTCGATTTTGACAGAACGCACGGCCACAGCAGAGTGAGTAGCGCTTTTCTGTTGATGTATTACAAAAGAGACCAATGCTTCCGGGGTTGTGGGTTCAGATCTCTGTTAAGGGACACGTTTCACTCCAATACCGTAGTTGACCAACTTTTCGAAATTCCTGCTTTCACGCAAAAGAAGACGATCCCTTCCCCATTTCCTTCTACCAAGGAGGGCTCGGCGAAAGTGTTCAGATATAGGGTTCGCTCGGGAGGATAGGGTATTGCACCCACTTGATTTGGTTTTGTTTGCTGGGTTTTAACGCGCCGACGCAACGCGGACGATGAGGCGCGCCGTAGTGGAGGGCTCCTGATTAATTTTGACTGCCTGGGGGTCTGTAACGTGCTTCGAAAATCTCGAGCACACCGGCGTTTTCGCTTTTCGCCTCCACAATAAAAGCGGCCGCCGTGGCCGGGAATCGAACCCGCGTCCTCGGACTCAATTACACCCACTTCCGCAACCTTTCTTGTATACGTTTCCGCCACTGCCCTCCTGCTATTTTATGTGTTTTAAATTGTCTGCGAGCATATTTAACGTGCTTCAGAGCTTGCGGTTGTGCAGAACCTAAGGTGACGTGTAAATATTTTAGCTGAATGTGCCTGGAGCAAGGAAAGCGGCCTCCGCAGCCTATGCAGCAGCATATTGAAATAAAAATATTTTTTCTAACAACGTACCACGCGGGCGAACACGGTAAGCGGGGATTTCTGGTGGTACCGCATACAACGGTAGAGCCCCAATATTGAAGCGCTGGACTCTCGCTTTATACTTCCGCCATCCGAAATATCATTTGTTCGCTTTACAGCTTAGATGCGGGCTTAGCTCCAGTAGTAGAACTGAAAAATGACTAATCCTGATAAACTTTCCTTCAGACGAATCTCAAGCCGCTCCCTATGCTAGGGGAGAACAGCAATATAAATAAGACCGGGGATTTAAAGCACGCCCTGCCACACTCCTACTTTAAACTTTTATGAAGAAAAATAAGCCTTAGAAAGCGTGTAAGATTTGGGTTACAATGCCCAGCATCGGTCGAGGCAAGACCGAAAAAGAAAACAACTTATTCAAATAAATTGGCTTACGCGTCTGCTGTTAGAAGATCCTATTGCACTCTGCCCAACCCTTTCCTGCGCACCGAAGGCGCACGTAATCTTCGAATGGTCTGGAAACACGCTGTTATAGGATACGAAAAAGCACAACCTGTGAAATAATAAAAGCATAGTATGTTCGGAGGCAATGGTGTGGGGTAAAAGTGCGAAAGTAACATGCTTCATGCTGAAAAGGAGCGTTCTTTTACCGCTTGTTGGGAAATTTGAACGAAGAATTAAAAAAAAATAAAAAAATGATGACTCGGGCTTATTGAGACTAGAAAAGATGAGATCCAGTGTGATAAGGCGATAATAATATACTTAACCCGGCCGCGTATATTAGCAAACCTACCTTCGATTTACTATCAGGAGATGGAATGCGGATAAATGTAGGGCGATATAGACCATCTGTACACACCGCCTGCCCAGCATGAGCGAGGGCTTTTTGAGAAACTAGAAGCACAGATGGCCGGTTGCTTCACGCTTCACGGAGATTTCTCCGTACCGTAAATAAAGCATTATTTAGTTTATTCTCATATTGCTTTGTGACGAAGCTGAGACACAGGATTGACTAAGTGTCCAACTAATGCTTTGCATTAGACCCCCGTGCGGATACCACTATGGTTGGTTCCGCGAAAACAACAAGCTCGAAGTTGCCCCACCGGAGTGCACTCAGCATATATCTTTTTCCATACCGACGGATTAAAGGTCACCCGACTCATACGAAAGCGACAGAAATGCACGAAAGTGGAATACAGATGAATTAGATGGTGTCCTCCGAGACCGACGAATTTTATCTCGTGTTTCAGTACGGAATCTACAAAAGTAAAAAAAGTGACATACTGTACTGTAGTGTGTCTTTCAGGAGTATTCGATTTGATATCGCCATCGAGTTCATAAGAGGCGTTCTCCACGCGAAAGGTATAAAACATAATCAGCAGTCACATTACGGCCACGATGTTTTTGCTTCTGAACACGGGACAAATTCTAAAGATTTTGAGGCCATCACTTGAATAGGCCCACAAGAAAACCCACATGGAAATTGCCCTTGACACAAGAACAACGGATAGGCTTTCCTCATCATGTAACCATACGACCTTCGTCTAGTCAACGACACATACAGCGACCACTCGTTATGAATGATGTATTGACATGGCCTTTCAGAGGGGTGTGTCAGTCAGCGTGGAGCGTCTTGAAATCTTCCTCAGTAACCCCACGGCGGTGCTTGCAGTTTTCCATAAACTTCTGCGTTGTCGGGCCGCGAAGTATTTTTGTATGCCTTGCCTCCTGAAAGAAAGAAGGTTAATGTGGCATGTTTGGGAACTTGACACCTGTTCACTCTTGCTGATCTTACCTTGCGCCACTATATCCGGCTTGAATGTCTGCTCTTGTGCTGTCCATTACACACGAACAGATAGTGTAGACATCATCTAAACAGTCGAGTGCTGAACTGCATGGCATATGAAATGTGATGCAGTCACAAATAAGACATAGAGTAACTTCCTGTAGTGTGCCAACAAGACGACACGCTTAAAGAGACAAAGAAGATAAAATCTCAGTTTGGCGTGTTTCATAATTTCTCTCTCACGGCACGTATTGTTTGGCTGTACCCGAGTACTGAGTCAGTTGACGGCTCGATGTTTTAAATGAACCAGTCACATGAGTTGCCGTCGTCGGCTTTTAAATTTGACATCTAAAGCATGCAGCAAATCTTCTCTAGAGAAGCTAGCTTCTCTTGAGAAGCTATTACGACTCCCTTCTCCCCTATCTCCCTCGTGGGCATTTTTGCGCTGCGCGATTGCTTTTTCCGCATTTGCGCCGCAGACCTGAATGCATAAAAAGCTCATTAATTATTTTCCAGGTCAGCACGACTACGAGACCGAATCTCCCTAATAAGTTCTGCGTTTCATTCGGAGTAAATTGGGAACAATCATATAGGGTCCCAACAGACGCCATAATGAAAACGCTTTTATTTGTCTAGTTGCGCTCGTGCACACAGAGGCAGAGCCTCCGTAATTACTTTACGGGTTCGCTTGGCAGCATAAATCATGCAGCGCGGAGACGGTCCATAAAGCACGTCCAAGCCTGCACCCCGGCAAATTGTAGCGTACCCCGAAGGTAGTGGAGTGTGCCGAAGAAAAATGAACCCCAGCTTGCACAAGAATGTTTGTTCAACATGAAGTATGATTCCTCTCGCCCGGCTCCCAGTATGGTCGCTTGAATTAAAGTCGCTGTTGTGAGGTGCCCAAAATCAAAAGGAAACTAAAGAAGAAAAGGACCAGCGCAAGGTGTCACCGTGGATCCTCATCCTTGTGGATTGCCAAGGAAGACGAAGAGGAGGAAGAAGAAGTGGGCTGGGAAGATGGACTGCACCTTAGTGGAGGGCTCCGGATTATTTTTGACCTCGTGGGGGTCTTTAACGTGCGCCAGAATCTCGTATACACGGGCGTTTTAGAGGCGAAGCCCCTTAGGGGCTGGGGCTGTTGGCGTCTCCTGTCGTAGTCATCGTCTTAATCGCCGTTGTAATCGTAGTTTCATGTAGTCACGGTACTAAAACATCGGAAAACTCGCTTACGCCTCCTGCTGGAGCGCATCGTAACGCGTACTAAAAAAAAACACCGGGACACGTGTTTACGCTCCGCGCTGCAGAGCTTCGTGCTCCAAAGACCCAACATTGTTCAGCAAAGCTGTATACGTCTACCCCCCAACAGTCTCATCTCGGTTGGCAAGAAACACCAAGGTGCGAAGAATACACTTATACACTGCATGCTTCCCCCCTCCCCAGGTTTCACGTTAGTGAAGATGTTATTTGAGTGGTTCCAATTTTCGGAGTCGGCCTAAAGCTTTTTGCCTCCTTCAAAAAAGCGACCGCCGCGGTAGGAATCAGAGACACACGTTCCTCATATGCGATGCATTGGGGGGGGGGGGGTCGTCGCGCTGCGCCGTATCCACGGACGCTGCCGTTGCTAGGCCGCAAATAAGTACACAATATTATAACATAAGAAAACAATTATGAATTAACGATTTACTTAACTAAATTAATGAAAATTTAATCGAATGTCTCTTTATAGGTATTTTCAGGTGCTGCGATGCCCTCTTTTTACTACTTTTGGTAGCAGCGCCAGGCTGATACTGAAAGTAGTCAAGAGATGTCAACACAGCCCCTCTTGGCGGACTCCGAGCTTCTCGCACAGCTTTCACGTTGCGTGGAACTGCTTGGATTTTTTGTTTTAAAGGTCTGTTCGGAGCCAGTAGGAATTTTACCGACGGGTTCCTGATATCACTTTGTGATTACGCGTACCTGTACATAGATGGCGTGTTCCTAACCAACTGAATTAAGTAAAGCATGAGGGATTCTCCCGAAATAAAATCTGTCCTGCGCCAAAATAATGTTTTAAAGATCGCAGTTATACAGACAAATTGTTCTAAAGGCTTTATTTTATGTTACTATGCCATCAACTTTATTATGATCGAGACTCAGTGCTAAAACCTGGAAAGCGAGAACATGGACGTAATGCTCTTATTAGGTACTGGTTTTACATTCTTTTTCTGTCCGCTCTAGCATAAGTTATAACAGGTTACCATAAATCATCGTTGTGAGTATGAAGTTCCCCCTCTGGTAACTTTATTTTGCGATGTTCGCCGCAGCATAAGTTTAGTTGCTGTATAGGCACTTCAAAAGCAAACTCCAACGAAGGTGGGATTGGCGGGGAGATGATGAACGGCAGACATCTCCTTTCGAGGCAGCAAGCGATGTAACAGGTTCCGAACTTCAGGTCACAACAAACCAAGCCATCAACGGCATAACAAATAAGAAAATAATGGGTCCACGACGTAAAGCTGTGTTGGTTTCTCTCCCACAGGACTGTTCACACGCGGCTGACATATCAGCCCCCGTCCCGATATCCAGAGGCAAGAAAAGTAAACCAGCGACATTTTCGACGGCCCTCGAGTGATGGATAAGATGTGTGCCCATCGACTGAGTCCACAAACGCCCCGAAGCAAAGCTCGTACGACCAAGATACAGTCATAATATCAATGGGAGAAGAGAATAAGAAAAAGGGAAGGAAAGGCCGCCACCGGTGACGTTGTCTCCTCGGGGCGGTAGAAGGCGTGAGACAGCCGCAGTTCAACCACGGAGGCGCTAAAGTGGTGGACACATTCGCCGGAAGGCCTTTCGGAACAGAAATCCGCTGCACGTCAAATCCCTGCGCGGATTCTCGTCACGCCGTGAGCAAGAACTGGGGGAAACGGAAACAGGCAGGAGGAAGCTCGCCCTTCTGCTACACAGGCTTTATTCTTATTTCTTCTTTTCTTCTTTCTTCTTCTACACTTTCTTTTTATTTGGTTATGTCTGTTGCTGGGGCTTTTTTTGCTGTTGGTACAAATGTCTTTCCTCTTTCCTTATCTCACTTACCTTATATATGCATTGCCTAAGTGAGTGATTTAAAATACACACGCACAAACACGCACGCACGCTGGAACTCACGCGCATATACAGGCACAAACATACACGAACAAACAATCAAAAGAAACTGGCGCCGGTAAGTAAAGACGCCATTAAGTAGTAAGGACGCCATTAGCAAACTCATGTGTCGTTTCCCCAGAAATAGGACCCTGAACTGAGCACGGCTTGAACTAGTCGTTGTCAAATGTTAACAGGAGTTTAAAGAATGTACAGAAATTCCTCACAAAGAATAGGACTCTCCCGCGAAAACACGCCTAATTAGTTTATAGTTATCTCATCACTGCGCAACGTTCCCAAGTAACGCTAGAATTATTTTCCCTGCCGTCGGATTGCTTTGTAGCCGTACTAAGGCTTTCAGTAGTCGAATACGTCGTCAATCGAAGTAGTCGAATACGTCGTCATCACGAAGGTGCAGAGATCACAGTTCTTAAACAGCAACAAGTTGCTACAAAATAAATTCTGTATTCGTGTGTTCAGAATACAATTTTCTGTTTCGTTCGGAACTTATGTGAGGAGGAGAAGAAAAAGGAATAACGTTTATTTCTTTTTCAAAGGAAAGGAGGAGTCGAAGTAGAGTGGGTGATGGTCTAAGTCCAGGCCGCCTTCAGGAATTTAGCAGCCCACGCATGGGAGATCAGGTTCTCCTCTTCCTCAAGCTGGGATCTGGTCCTCCTATGCTCCCACTGCTATAATGTGCGTGATGGCACTGGGTTGGGATGTTTGACACACTCCCACGTGTGGTGATGAGTGGTGTTTAGTGTATTACACATGACACAGTTGTAACGATAAAGAGGAAGTTGCACTTTGTTTTTAAATGAATTGTCGATGATGCTGTCATACTTCTATATCTGCCACGATGAATTTAAGTAGGCCCCTGCCAGCAGAACACATGCACAAAAGAGCTGAACAATTACAGGAGTTCTTGACCTGATTGTTCGAGGTAACGTCGTAGAAAAAACTTCCCACTACTTCTGCACCGTGTTGTAAATTGGTGTCATACGTTTGTTCCGTCAAGCATTCGTGAGGGTGGGTTTGTTTGCAACAGCTGAGATTAAAATAATTATAGTCTCATTGAAATCAAAAGCGCCTTGATTTTATTCTGTCACACACTTTTCTCTATGCAATCCTTTCCTGGAGGTTGCCTATCTGTTAATTACGACTCATTTTTAGCAGATTTTGCTAGAAGTAGGGGTTATTAGAACACAACCGCATTAAATTTAGCTATTTGACTGTTCAACTGCATCAAGGATCTTCACATAGAAGTGTCCCCCGTTGATTCAGAGAGTTCTTTTAATCGAAACAACATCATTTTCCGGCCCCTTTCCCAGAGCCAGTTTTTGAGGCATAAACACGCGGGAAAGGTAACTCAAATTTCTATAGAAAAACCCGAAAAAGTTTAAACCATTTGCGGTTATAAACAAACGCCGAATATCTGTGGGAGCATGTCTTGGTTTGATATATTCGCTCCATTTTAGAGTATGTATATAGCACAATTATCCTCACTAGAAAGTGGGTGATTGGGATATGACTGTTGCCGAAAAACCATGCAGCGCCTGCAGAGGCAACAATTATAATTACTATGCGTGCATCTTCAGCTGTACAACTATGCCTCAAGCCAAGTATTCCTACTTTTCTCCCGCGTTTCCGACAAGACTGCTGCCTGTTTGGAGTAGAAACTTGTGAATGAGAAGTTGGACAATTCGGTGGTCGACCTTTAGCGCCCCAACCTCTTCCACCTGCTTTAGGATCTGGGAGAACGAGCCAGCCATGGCAATGCCCCGTCAACGTGCTTCGCGAAGTCACACAGCTTGAGGAAGCCCTCCAGGGCAATAAAAAAGCAATCAAGGTGAAACGACCGAACGAGGGCGGTTATCTAAATTTAACAATGGATGTTCTAGCTCGACACAAAGCAGAAATGGACACTTTTCTGAATGAATACACAGTTGAATGTACGTTTAATGATTATCTCGCGCTTTGGGCAAAAATGTGCCTCAACGAGAAAGTAATAATTCCCTCACGGTTAAAAAAAGGAAGCAATAAATAATCGGCATCATCTGGCAGCAGCAGCTATTCAAAGATCGGCGAAGCGGCGAGAGGATCAGACAAAAGGGCACATGTCGCACGGAGTTACATCTTTTGTTATCAGATCCGCCCTGCCTCGCAGATATTTTTGAGTTCTTTTCGCACAAGGAAAATGGGTACCCAGTAGCGACTTTAATTCGAGACAATAATGACATTGCACTCCAGCACGATTGAATATGTTACAAAAAGGGTTGCTTTATCCGGGATGTGAAAATAATCTATTTGTCAAGTTAGCTTTGTGATGACTGCAAAATATGCCTAGCTGTGTATTTAAGGGTCCGTTTCGAGACTGTCCAATCAACGCTTCCTCTATTGTAAAAAGTTGTATTGCAGACATCATCATTTTCCGGTTTCTTGCACGGGGCCAGATTTTCTGGCATGAACGCGAGAGAAAGGCAACCTAAATTTCCATAGAAAACGGCGAAAAGTTTTGGAAAGATATGTTAACGTGCACAGCGAATAAATAAATTTATTTATTTATTATCTTGTTTATTTTATTTCAGCAATCACGTGAGGACCATTGTCTCATTTTGGACCTTGGTAAAGCTTGCATAAAAGTGTAAGCGAGGCACATAGCTGTTTTTGTGGTCTCTGTAGGTTCCTTCAATTTACTGTTCGCTATGTGAAAGGGGGAATGTTTTGTTCCCACTGATCAACGGGCGATGGCTTTGTTACACAATGGCTCTTAAGGCACTGTGTACCGCACACTAACTTTGCAACTGCTCCAAATATTTATGGGTGGTCATGCTTTCTTGGTGACAAGAAGTACACGCCGAAAACACACAGCTTCAGGTCAAAGGCCAGAAAGCCTCCAATAAA
This sequence comes from Haemaphysalis longicornis, assembly GCF_048455015.1. NCBI lineage: Eukaryota > Metazoa > Arthropoda > Arachnida > Ixodida > Ixodidae > Haemaphysalis > Haemaphysalis longicornis. Next base: position 227,041,538 of record NW_027526295.1, on the reverse strand, counting down.
ACGGGAGACGTATGGCTCATTAATCGTGTTCAGAATGTCGTAGCCGCGAAGCCTGCATTAATATTTGTATTTATGAAAAGCAAATAAACGTTTTCAAGCAAAATCACGTCTCTTTCTAAAACGTCGCCGGTTCCGACAGTTTGGAGCCGAGGGCTCCCATAGGGAATGACCGGTAAATACAAGGTAGATAATATTATTTTTAGACACATTCATTTTGCAGTTTGCCAAGCCGGCTTCTACACCTAAACAAAAAAATGGAGCTACGTCGTAGTAAGAGTGTCAAACTTCTTCATGTCGACAAGGGTACAACTGTCTGGCAGTGCTCACAATAATCGCCAGACTCGATTGGGATCACATTTGCTGTTCACTGGCATTGACTTCTTCCCGATATTCGGATGGTTACTAACAGTTTTTTTTTTGTGCCGATGGCTGGCCCCCATCGCTTCGTTGCGCCATTTCGTCTTTTACCCGTGCGTGTTACAAAGAAATAAAATATTTAATTTCGTTCAACACATCTGAAACTTGATCAGATTATACTTTTTTCCAATACTTGTGTCGGCATTTCAAGCTTTATTGGAGTAACATATCTTGCATTTCCATTTGTTTGTTTGTGTTTGTATAATCATGAATTGCCGTTTAATGACAGGCTACGGGGACGTTACGTTTGCATTTCTTATCGAAACTCTTCTTTTGAGGAGCACGTACCAGAAAATAACAACAAAACCGGACAACACGCCCAAAACCCTTTAGGCAACTTCCGCAGACAAGACTGCTAATGTTTAGGTATTGACGGAGGGAAGAAAAGCAAAAGTATGACTGATCAAGAAATGAAAACGAGATGAATGCAGTTGGGCAGTTGGATATTGCCTTTATGCTCGCGTATTGACTAATCAGTACGGGTTTCCTAGGGTAACAAATAATGGGGAATTCTCGAGGTAAATATAGGCACACTTTTTTTTTTTGCGCTGCCGAAAGTTACCACGGGAAATTGCTCTCGTCATTTCTTTTAAACGGCGAGTTTGCATGGACGGCGAAACTGGAAGAAAAAAAAGTTGGCCGCGTATCTGCTCGCTTCTCTGGAAATGTTGCCGAAAGACAATAGCTTTCTCTAGCCTCTGCAACGTAACTGCCCCTCCTCTCTCTTCGGCCCGCCTCTCACACTGTTCTTCTCCTGTAGCGATCATACCATGATAAACACAATAGAGGTTTGCTGAATTCAATTTAATTTTCCCGCTTTCGCACTGCTGGCGGGCCATTTGTTGGGACGTTTTGTTACTCTTTAGCTTAACGCCGTGTCCACGAGCTCCGGGCTTGAGCGCAAGCCCTTTTCGGTATTTTGTGCTCGAAATATTCTTCTACACTTTCTTTCAGTTTGCAATCTCAAAAATTACGCCCATGTCTCATTTTAATCAAATGAACAGTGCTATGCATCCCTTCAGTATTTTGTTTTTGCTTCAACTATGCCTGATGTTGTTTTTTTTTTGCCCAGAAATGTGGACTAGTATCAAGTACGCCACCAAATTTAGTTCTTTGGCGTGGGGCTCAACTACAAGATCTGGTGGCATCCTTTAAACTACGGACAGACAGACAGACAGACAGACAGACAGACAGACAGACAGACAGACAGACAGACAGACAGACAGACAGACAGACAGACAGACATCTTTGCGTTTAAGTAGCCGAAGAAAATCTATTATCTGTAATAAAGTCCAGAGCAAACGTCGCAGGCCGCCTTCCTTGCAGCAAACTTTACCATCGTAGCGTTTTGCCAAACTCTAGCCGGAGCCTATTCGTTTCAATTTGAGCAAGGAAGACCGAAATATATGCGGAATTGAGCGCGCGCCATGAAGTTTTGGGTTCGAGCTGTGGGAATACTTCGATAGATTTGGGAAACGAGGCACCCTGGGGACTTGGGAAGCCCCAGAAAAACTCTAACAGCCTCAAAGGGGGGGGGGGGGGGGGGGAGGGGTCATTAGGGGGGAATGGAAGGGAAGGGTGTATGGAGCATCGATATTCATAATTACAGCTCCGCTAAGAACACACTACTTCCTTCCATCTGAAATAAATAAACAGATTCAAAAATGGATTTAAATAAGTGCATGGTTGATTTTAACTTCGAGAAGGAATAGTTTGAGATCATGACGGGTATCAACATACATCGTCGTGGAGTTCTTCCCTTTTTCAATTCCGCGAAGGCCCCTGAGCCCGCACATGATTTCGGTTCACTGGTGTAAAGCTTCAGCTAACCTCATCAACACCTCTTTACTGACTCTACCGGTCCAGCCTGGGGGGCACTCGACACTCACTACCATTTCCTCTGCGAATGCACCGCAGACCCGTACCCCCTTTCCCTCCCCTCATGGGAGCAGATGTTGCGTGACCCGGGGGAGTCAGGCCAAGTCCTGACCACCTTCCGGGCCCTGGCAGTCATGGCGGCCCTGTGGGTCCCCTCCACCCCCAATACCTGATCCCGATGGACGAAATAATGTATTCCTTCCTTCCTTATTCCTTACAAATGTGGTTTTCAAACGAAACCAAGGTCACAAGGCATGACGCAGCGACTGATTCCACAAGTGCATTAAGGAACTGTATATTTCTTTCCAGGATCTTCAACTGAACATCGCCTCCTGACCACCTCTGCCTACCTCTTCTTCCTCATTTCCCCCTTCCAGCCCCTGGGCCCTCCTGGTGTTAATAACCGGCACTCACTCACTCACTCACTCACTCACTCACTCACTCACTCACTCACTCACTCACTCACTCACTCACTCACTCACTCACTCACTCACTCACTCACTCACTCACTCACTCACTCACTCACTCACTCACTCACTCACTCACTCACTCACTCACTCACTCAGGGACTCTCTAGAATTTTGACAGAAATGAATAGCCCTTTCAGCCCGCTTGCACGACAAGAAATAATTATCTATCTTGAGATCTGCATCTACGTTAAAGCGAGTGAATGCGAGATTAGGATATTTTAATTGTACCGCGTCATCAGGTGCTTTCGCGAAATCATGTGCTTTGTTTTTATTCCAGCACAGAACCCGCTCATTACATAACCTGAGCATTGCAAACGATTTTATTTGCACCGAAGCAAAACACGACGACACGGAGATCTAAACAAACATGGTAAACACAGAGAGCTAGAGCCAGCCGATTTGGAGGAAGTGAATCGACGGACGCCGTTCGGAGCGAGCGGTCACGCAGCATTGATCCCCGGAGTACAACCGTAGCCAGTTAACATAGGCCACGCTTCTGGGGCCTTCCGTTTGCTCCCAAGTACACGAGTATGTTCTTGCGAGCCTACGTGCTGCCGGGACGGCACGTAGCGTAGATCCCAATAAAACTTCGAGCGAACACTCTCGTCGCCACACCCACTTGTCGGGGTATTAGTGCTCTGTGCCTAATGGCTTGTATCAATGCAAGAACGATGGGAAAAGTAGTGAATAATTGGGAGCGTTTCTTCTTCTTCTTTTCGCTAACTGAACATCAGGTTCCTTGATGAGGATGGACTGGTGAAATCAAGCCTGAAACGGCCTAAGTTTCGTTCGTCAGGCAGTTTGCTTTGCACGCAAACGCAGTATTTTTATGGGCGGCAACAAGTGGTGTTCAATATATTCCACAGTGCTTTCTATCTGCGATGTAAGAATTAAAAAAAAAGCGGAAGACGCCTCAATAGCGGAGGATGCCCAAGTTTGCTTGCACTAGGCCTGGCTTCTTGCAAAATTACATAATCGGCTCAAGTAAACGCGCGTAATTGATATAATGGTATATATTTACACCACTGGTGAAAAGCACCAAAAGAAAATTTAAAAACAATAAAATAACCCTTTGTACTTGGCTACTGATAGTCAAATACGGCTGCAAGGACATCACAATGTATACAAGCAGCGTTTGAATGCTTCGCAGCAGACAATTCTCCCAATTTCTGCCGATATTTTTTTTTTCTAACGACGAGTTGACCAGCATTTCTTGCAAAGTTTTTGTGCACAAGCATTTGCAATTTCTGCCGCACAAGCCGATTTGCTGTTACGCCCAGATTAAAACATAGCCGGCCGTAAGCATGACACCCATCAAGCTCTCGTACGACGAGCAAGTAATATTTCCAACACGTCCTGATTTCCTCCCCTGTCCACTGCAGAACCAATTCTTTTATAGACATCTCCGGATCCATGAATATCCGTATTTTTCTGCCGTTTGCTGTCGAGTAAGTTGATCGCTGTTATTTTGTTCGTTTGTTTGTTTGTTTCGTTGAATAAAGCTAGTAATATAAGCAATTCTTCATCCGTCCACAGGGTACGTGGAGCCCGCGTCGGGTCATCCTAACCTAGCGCGCGGTACGTCCGGCAGAGCAACGTCGGCGCGATGGGGACAGCGAAGACAGCGACAGGCGGGAGAGGTCACATGGGCGGACGGCCAGTCAACTAGGCCCGACCGCTTATAGATACCCTTTCCGAGCGGGGCGAGCCCAGTTAACCTACCCCCTGCATCCAGGTCTACTGGACGTGCCACGACGGCTCTCCGGCCCAGCCCGTCCGCTTATACATGGGATTGAATCCAAAAAAAACCTGTTTATTTCGACTCAACTCGGCCTAGTTGGGTCAATTTAAACGGGGTTATTGTCATGCCCTTTGTGGCGTGTCTGACGACGCTGGATATTTCTTCAACGATCCACGTGACAAAGATTACGAGAGGGGAACGCAGGCGTCTTCCCGGCGCTTCAACATCGAAAGGACAAAGAGGGCTTCGAACCCGGGCTGATTGCCTCATCGGAGGCAACGTAACGCTCACCTGTGCACGAGAGAAGCATGTCTCTCGGTGTGTGTTTGTGTATGTGTATGTGTGTGTGGGCGTCACTCCCAGTGCCCTGGATTCTTGGATTGGTGCGTTCTGGACAACAGCAGAGAGAAAGGGAAAAAGGGATGTACCCTACCGGTTATTCAATCCCGCGCGCGAAGGAGCGCACTGCCTGTTCTCTGGGATCAAACTGTAAATACTTGAATATCAAGTTTTTTTCTTTCTCCTTCAACTTCGTCCTGATGACTGCCGGCCCGACCCCCCCGGTCCACTTCGACCGCGCTACCCTGGTTCGCAACAATACAAAGAAAGGAAAAAAGCCCCAACCCATGTCTACTACTGCATGACGGGTAAATGTGACTAGTTATTACACGCAGATTGATATAATGTGTAAAAACAGGTATGTGTATTCAAAACAGGAAATCGAGTACAGTTGTGTTTTCTATGGGGTTCCTTGAATGACAATATATTTTAATGCGAAGATGTAGCGTCCCCGCTGATGCCGTTGCACCACAAGACGCCCTGAAGGAAAGCCAACTTTCGGTGACGATGATGATGAATGATCGTTGGTGCAGTGAAGGAAAAATACGCTTCTCGTGGACGGAATCTGACCTGGGTCCCTCGCGTTACGAAGCCGGCGTCTATCCGATTGCTCCATTTTGCCATGGTTACTGCTACTGGTTTTTGTTACTTTCTTCTGAATTTCTACCAACCTTGATCTACGCCCCTACCAACCCCATTTCCAAACCATTTTTAAAGCGAAGCTTTAGTGCTCTCACTGATGGCCTCGGCAACGCGAAAGCAAGCTTTCTCTGACGATGATGACGATTGAGGGGGAAGTGTAGCCAAAATTAAAATGATACCCCGCAAAGCTTGTCAACAGTTCCGTTACGCCCCCTCCGCTAAAGGTTTATGTGCAGAGAGGGGGGAGATGACGCAGCCGTGTGGCAGCGCTAGATAAATAGACCTAACGTCATGTTGTGAGGTAAACATTGACAGCCGTTACCTACAGGCCGAAGTAGAATGAGACTGGCGTTGCTCTGCGTGCCGTGAGGCTGTTAGCCACAAGACGTTAAGCCTAACTTCCCATTTTGGGGTTTAGGATGTTAGGCCTAACGTCACACCCAGGGATTTAGCACCTCAAACGGGCACCCACTCAAAAAATTGCTTACTGAACACCGAGTACTCATTCGCGCCGTACACCCCGAACCCAAACTTTTATGCCTACGGATTGCACACCCGAGAGTTTCTGTGGGTATTCCTTAAAAAAGTTATGCGTACCTCCAGAGTAGCACATACTCACAGTGGAGGATTGGTAAACCAAAGGATCAATCTCGAAAAAGCTTCGCGTTCAACCATCGTCGTCGTTAGACGGGGGAGCATGGTTTTTTTTTTGTATTCCTGAATTTTTTCTTTGATGTTTTTTTTTCTTTTTGTAACTTGGGTAATGGCTATGAACTAATCTAAAGTGTATTTTATGAACCCGTTTACCGTTTACGCTGAGAACCTGTTTAGAGTTTACGGTATTTTTATTTAATGATTTTATTTTTGGGCAATTTTAGCGTTAATAGACTTGACTAGCATTTATAATATGTCAATAGATGCTTTGCCTTTGATAATTTTGTGTTTAGATTCCAATAACATTGGTTTGCATAATTTGTTTGGTTCATCGCGTTCCTTTCTCGTGATTTTGCACGCTGTGAGGTAATGGCCGAAGTTTTCGGATGTTAGTCCACATCTGCAGGTAATATCGTCTGTAATTATGGAGTCTTTGAAATAAAATGGAACCCCACCATGGCCTGATATAGATCGGGTTGTGTAATAGTGAAAGTAAAATTCGATGGTATAATTTTACGTTTTTTACCCACTGATAAGCTTCGGTTTCTCTGAGCTATTCATCCCACATTTGGTTCCATTTATAACATATTTTATCGAGGAGATAGCGGAACTTTCTCCAATAATACCTTTCTGTTTCCGTTACAAGATCGGGTAGCCCTGCGAGCGCGCTATTTCATTATATTCTAGTAAAGATGTTTTTCTATGTTAGGTCAGTTTTGTTTCAGGGCTTATCGCTTGAAAATACGTATGCCGTGTGCAGCAGTCATAGAACGTAGGAAGAAAGACATAGGAAAACAAAGAAAACATAAAAAACAGTTCAACATATAGAAAGAAAAAAATGGACGCCATCCCTCCCTACGAAAGTGGATGTCCAGCTCTGCTCTTGTAAACCACTGCGCATGCTGGCGGGGGAGGATATGAAACGTTCCTCGTTGTCTCACGGGGTTGTGGCTTGCACTTGGCTTCTCTAACGACAAATTCTGGGTCCTGACGCATGCGCTCCGCGTCTCGGGAGACAGCTGATGGGTACTGCCTAGCCCGACGCATGCGCTAGCCCTCGAATGACGTCAACCTCCATCCCATTTCGAGAGGAGCAGAAAACGTAATATTTACCAGAACACATAGGGTGGGGGGATTCTCATTGTTCACTGGCGTCTTATCATCCATCATGCTGTTTCGATGCATGCTTCGTGGTTTTTCCTTCACAGGAATATTGATGTTTATGCTGCATACCTGATTAGCCTCACGCATTAGCTCGGCGTTCTGGGCGAGAGCTGCTGGGTCCCGCCTGGGTTTTTTTTTTTTTTTTTGTTGCTTACGACAAGGAATTTTCCGATCAACGATAGGCTGACAGCTTCGCTGTAAAAACGGAATAACAGTTGCAGAAAGCTTTTCGGGAAACATTTAGCCTTGTGCCATATCACATGCACCTCGGGTAGGGCCGGAAAGAAAAATAACAGGACAAGCAACGCTTCACTGGCTTAAATATTTCAAGCTGAAAGCTCACGTTTTCGATTACTTACTGTCTGATTGCGCATGAGCGGGCAGAAGCCGTTGGGTTCAGAGACAAGATGCTTCACTTCTAAGGACTAGCTGGTAACGGGACCGTAAATACTCATAATACCTTCGTACGAAGTGCCCTGCTCGCCGTCTCCTCTACGGAGTTTTTTTGCAGCGGCGGCAGGCAAAAGTTTATTGCGAGATATACTTCTCGGCGTGGCGTGGATGGCGTGTGTCGGCCGCTGTAGGTCTATCATCAGAAATTTGGTGTGTATTCAGCGCTGCCATTAAAGTGCATGCACAGGTGTGAAAATTTTGCTCCCGCGATATCCTTCTGAGACATACGAGTAAGATACGCGCAAAGCTAGCAGTAGAAGGAAAAACATCTGTTAGTTGAGGAGACTGTAGCGGCAGCTTATCCAGCTCTTTCTTATGAAAAAATAGAAGCCGACTACTAGGACAAACATGTTTTATAAACAGCTCCCCTGGAATGCTGCGCGCACTAAAAACATTTGATCACTTACTGCAAGGACCGGGAAATACCTTCGAAGCTTCAGGACCGCTATGCTATCTGGTCTTGATGTTTTAAAGTGCAATGCAGGGACAAAGGAAATCGTTTAAGAAGTGTTTTGAAGAGAAAAGTAATCTAAAAAAATTTTTATGTTAATTGTCTATAGAAGTTGGGTCGTTGCTACGCTAATGACCGAGGGTAAAACAAGCGCTTAGCATAAGGGGGCAAATGATCACGTCGCGTCCATAAGTGGCTGTGGTTCTACCAACTTATTGGCACACTTCAAGGCTGTCGTAACATGAAAATTGTATATAACAGCTAATGCTCCCACACTGTGCTGAGGAATCTTTTTGTGGAACCATAATTATATACCACAGGAACGATGATGTCGCTTAATAAAAATTAAACCCGCATAAAGCAGGTGCTTGAACCTAAGAACCACATGTGAACAGGATAAGAACAAACAAGAGATACACGTATCCACGCTTATTAATCTTTCTGTTGTTGCTGCAGTTCCTTTTTGCAGATGATGTACTGGTAGCTAACTATTGATAGTTCCTCTCATCGACCCTCGGTGATGACACTTCTCCGTTTATCCCTGACCTATTGCTTCTTCTCCTCTATTTTTATCGGAGCATCAGGAACACTCATGCACAGGCCACGAAGCTACTAAGCATGCACACGCAAGTGACTTCTCAACATTCACATCAAGTTCCACACTCTGCGCCGTCATCCCCTTTCGTGTATCCCTCGATGAATACCGCACAATTTCTCCCATGTCCCACTCCGACAAATCGTGGCTGCGTGCCCGCCACTCCGAGTTATACATTGCCAAACGGAGACGTTTTTCATTGGGTTTCACCAAAATAAATAATGTTTGCACATTGCGTGGTGGGACATTGCACGGTTTTAAAAAAAAGCGACAGAAATTGACGTTCCCCTTTAAAAACACAATGTTTTTAACGCTTTCTGAACTGTTGTGCAAATTGGCTCCATCTTTCCGCCTCGTCCCTCAATGTCCCTTTATTCTAAATCCTCTTACGCGCAGAACACGCACAGACGGTGGTCCCAAACCTATTTAGTGGGGCACTCCGTACCGTGCTTTCAGTTCAGGAACGCGCCAGCTTTCCGCAACCTTTACAATGTTTCCGCCGGCTGTGCGCGATCTGACAATACGCAGCATAAAATAAACAAGCAGACGGCATACAGTAAATAAAAATTTGAACATGTCGTTAGTGTTGTGGGTGAGCTCCTTGTTTGGTGGTGAGCGTTCGACGCAGTGCACGAGGCCGCCGTATCGCCCTTGGATCCTTTTCTCCGCTCGATGCTCCCTGAGGTGCGAACAAAGGTCTGAGTGTTTTCTTACAGCCACCGCTACTTCTAGTAAGATATGGCATAGCTTAGTTAAGGCAGCTTTGTGAAAAAAAACGGTTTTTTGTTTTGTACCGGGCGGAAAACAACTAGGAGGTTCTAGCTCACTGTGTGAAAACGTAGTCGTGCATGCTTTGTAGCTTTGGCTGGCATGCCAGAGCAAAATTTGTTGTCATCTTCCACATCACCGACCGAGCTTCCTCGCTTGAGCAGCACGCCGAAACTCTGAAAGCCGTGTTAGAACTTGGTAACAGCTGCACGACGCGAGCTTCCAGTACCGTAAGGAATACGCTTAGCTTTTATCCTTGCCTTCAAGCGTGAATGTGATTATAATACAGAAAGCGCTAACATTACTCAGGAAGAAGCCTTGAGAGAAAGTAGAAAGGGGCTTTGGTTAGGCTAGATCTGGAGTGTTTGTGTTTTTCATCCGGTGAAGATCGAAAGCCAGCGTGGATGGCAGCATGTGACTATTTCAGGTTAGGAAGATAACCAAAAATAAAACAGAATTTTTGAAAATTCTGGTTTTGTGATATTCGAAGACGGCTTCCCCGTCTTCCATCACAAGCTTCGGTCCTTTTATGTTGCTCCAAAGACGACGAAAACACTGACGAAGAAAGCACCCAGAAGTATTGGTTGAACACCCAATGCATCTCGTGCTTGGTTTTGTTTGTAATAAAGCGACAACTGTAATAGCCTATTATAAGGGGCCGGCTAACTGGCTCGTCTTCTAGCAAGCACGCTTCCAAAACTACTGGCACGAGATAAGGGTTCAGACGTGCCAACATTATCGAGAGTAAAGAATACCTCGAGCAGATTACAAGGAAAAGACAACTACATAGGTGACGCTGTAACTGTTTTTATTAAAAATATGCGTTCGGTTGGTTGTTCTGGAGACAAATAACGTCCCCGCATCTAGGTTGAACGAGTGCATTGAAAAAGGCATTCATTTTAGGAAAATGCGTTTCCTTGCTTGTTTTCAAAAAATCTCCATGCGATTAAAAATTCGTTGAATTAAACCGCATTTCAAGCACATACAGCATACTACATAGTACTTCCTACGTAATGCTGCATACTTTGTAAAATGTGCATGTGCCGTCACTGGTTCTTTTTATCTTTTTTAAATGCGAATGCATTTATTAGGCGGGGATTGTCTTGCTCCGTTGGCCGGCGTGCGCCTGCATTCCTCCAGCGCGAGCGCACGTGCGCTCGCGCCTCGTAGTTCTGCCTTCGTCGTCGTCGTCGTCGTAAATGCGAATGCATTCTGGACGCGGCTATGGAAAGTGTGCGCGTGCGCTCCAAACCCTCTGACCCCATAGGACGTTCCAGGGAACCTCGCGATACCACCTTCATCGGTTTTGGCGCACCGCAAGGTCAGTTACCAATCGTTGAACGTTTCCCCCCGCCGAACACTTGGCTAAGCCTACCTAGGCTTGCCACGCCGGCGGTCACCCGCCGGCGGCAGACCAGCACGTGCTCCTCTCGCCGGTTGCAAGACTGCACGAGACCGCGCCGGCTCTGGCGCACCGCTCTGGATAATACCCCGACATGGAATACGCCGTTCAAGGAGAGGACATTTCTCCCGAAGAATTGCAAGAACCCGGATGGGCCGCCGTTCGACGACGACAAGCCGCTCTGCACGCCACCACTGGATCAGCCGAACCTGCCGGCTCACTGAATCGGAAAAAAAGTCAACGCCCCTTCCACCGGCAACCACCTGCCCTTCCGTTGCCAAGCACTGACATCAAGATCGTTCTTCGCCCTCATGGCGGACTCGACCTCAAGTCTGTCTCCCAAGTTACTCTGGCCGACACCGTATTGCATCAAGCGGGCATTGCGCCAAACCCCATGGACCAAATCCGCATTCATCACGTATCGAACTATGTTCTGGTAAGCACCCCTTCTGAAGAACGAGCCCACAAGTACGCTGCAATTAATTTCCTTGCGCTCCGAGGGAAGCGCTACGAAGTAGCAGCCCACGTTTCAGCGCCTGCTAACACGGTCACAGGCGTAATATTCAACATTCCGGAAGAAGACACACCCGAGAAAATATTCGACAGTGTCCACAATTACAACCCCGACTTGAAGATCCTCAGTGCTAAACGTCTAAACACTTCAAACATCGTGCAAATCTTGTTTGATGGCCAGAAAGTTCCTTTTTGGGTCCGCTATCGTTCTGCCGTATACCGATGCAAGCCTTTCCGTCGTAAAACAGAAGCGTGCTCCCTCTGCTGGCAAGCCGGTCACAGGCCGGATGTGTGTCCCAGTGCCCAGTCAACCACCCGGTGTTCCACGTGCGGTACTGTGAACCCGCCAGACCCCCACGAGTGTTTCCCTCGCTGCATTGTGTGTGAGGGTCCGCACCTGACGGGCTCAGCAGACTGTCCTCGCCGTTTCCAACCGCGCAAACGGAATCCCACCTACGCCCAGATGGCAGCAAAAGACCAGGGCCACGGACCCACCGGCAGCAGCAAACCCGCTACCCCTCCGAACTCCCGACAAGAGGGGCTCGCAAACACCCCTCGATCACAACCCCGAGAGGTTCGGGACTCGACCTACAGCCCGCCTGGGAGCTCCAAGGTCCGGAAGCAGCCACCACCAGAGCAAGCGAACTCCGACAAAGAACTCAAGAAGGTGAGCTACTCTAGCGCACACTCTCAGAGCTCGTCACAATCAGCCTTCCCGCCCTTTGCCCCCTCTACCGATATACTAAAGGAACTTGCTGCCATACGAGCAGAAATCACCATACTCCGCCAGGAAAAGGCGGCGCTTCGCCGAGAAAATGCCTCCCTCCGACTTAAGCTCGACACTAACGCCGTTGAATACTCAATCAGTAACCCACCGCCGCCGAAACGCAAGGCGACAACGGAAGACTCCCATTCCGCCCCTGCGATCCCTCGCCAAGACGAGCAAATAGATGCTCGATTTGAAGCTATCGAGAATTCTTGCAGGGCGGCGTTACTCGAGCAAAAAACTGAGTACACCAATATCTGTCAAACCCTCCAGACCAGCTTCTCGACGCTGCAGGCGAACATCGAAGAAATGCGCTCGTACATTCGCGGGATGGTCACTGGAGTTAATAATCCAATTCCGTATGCCCCCGTTGTCGCCCAGCAGTATGACGAGACCTTTCAATAACACCACAGAGTCCCTACGCGTCTGGCAGTGGAACTGCAGGGGCTATAAACAAAAGCGCAGTACCTTGCAAATGCATTCCCAAACGCTAGAGAAACCCCCAGACATCATAGCATTGCAGGAAACCGGCACGAACGTTAAACTCCCCGGGTACAAAGCTTTTCAAAGCTCTCATGACCCTAAAACGGTAGTTTTAATTCAACGAAATATCCCAGCCGAAAGGCTTGAATTCGAGAGTATTAATATCCCTCATGATTTTGTTGTTTTGTACCCCACTAAGCGTTCCGCAACCAGAGTTTACATACTGAATGTATACAGCAATCCTAAGGCCCACAGCCACAATTTTAATCTCCTATTTTCCCTTGCTAAAAAAGAATCTCAAAAACATATGCTCGTAATCGTGGGTGATTTCAACGCGCCTCATACTGCATGGGGATACTCGCACTGCACCAAGAAAGGCCGCCTCTTGTGGGATCAAGTACAAGCGCATCGTCTCACTCTAGAAACGGATCCCCTCGTCCCGACCAGGGTCGGCAACAGCGTCCAACGCGATTCCACTCCTGACCTCACCTTCACTCATCACGTCACCAATGTTAATTGGCACTGCACGGACCATTCGCTTGGTAGTGATCATTATATCATTCAGATTGAGCTCACTCTCGCTCAGCGTATGAAGCCGCACCCCAAGCAGTCATACATCACCGACTGGGATGAATTCAGGCATATTCGCACTCAAGATGAGAATACCGTACTTGAAATAGATACTAATAACCTCGAAGGCTGGGTTCACCAGTTACTGACGGACGCGCGCAATGCCAGCGAAAAGGTGGATCCTGACCTTCCATCAGACGCTGTGGACTCCCGTCTCCAACACTTGTGGGCGGCATATGGAAGCATACAGCGCCGGTGGAAAGCAAGAAAGCACAATCGCAAACTTCGCCGCAAATTGGCAGAATTAAATAACAAAATCCGCGATCACGCTGACCGTCTCGCCCGCGATCAGTGGGGACAAGTATGTGACCAAATGAGAGGGAACCTATGCATGAAGAGAACATGGGCCCTACTTAAACACCTGCTTGACCCCGGTCGTTCTAAAACAGAACAAAATCACCGTCTCACCACAATCATCCACAACTTTCCCGGCACGGATGAGGAACTCGTAGACAAAATTTGTTCCCTATACGTACCTACCGGTCAAAAACAGCCCCTACCAGAGTATACAGGTCTCACCAATGACAGTCTGGACTCTGATATTACTGAGTCGGAGGTGCGGGGGGCTCTCCTCCAACTCAGACCCGGCTCGGCACCGGGGCCGGACTGTATCACTAATAAAATGCTTCGCAACCTTGACGATAGTTCAATTTCGGCCCTTACAGCGTACTTTAATCTTTGCTGGAAGCAGGGATCCCTGCCTCGGGATTGGAAGCACGCTAAAATCACCCTCATCCCCACCCAAGCCAGGAAAGCCAGTTTCCATCGAACATCTCCGGCCCATTTCCCTTACCTCCTGTTTGGGAAAAGTCCTCGAACACGTCATCCTCACGCGTCTCACCAATCATCTCACTTCCACAAACGCGCTTCCGCATTCTATGATTGGCTTTCGCCCCGGCTTATCCCCACAGGACGTCCTCTTTCAGCTATCCCGCGAGGTGATAACTCCCCCCAGTAGGCTCGATTCGGCCGCCATCCTGGCCTTGGATCTCACTAAGGCTTTTGATAGAGTTTCGCACACCGCCATTCTGTGCGGATTAGAATCTGTAAACCCGGGACAGCGCACATACAACTACGTTCGCAGCTTTCTCACGGAACGCACGGCAATCCTCCAAATCGGACACATCACATCAGACACCTTGAATTTGCCATCGATAGGTACGCCGCAAGGGGCTGTGTTATCACCCATGCTCTTTAATCTGGCCTTGCTAAATATCCCCAAAGAATTACAGAAAGTTCCCCGTCTACGCTTCAGTATGTACGCCGATGACATCACTCTCTGGGTGACAGGTGGCAGTGATGCGCACATTGAAGAGACCTTACAAATAGGTGCAAATATTGTAGTTAAACAAGCAGAGTTAGCAGGCCTTACATGTTCTCCTAACAAGTCCGAGCTGCTCGTTCTGCCACCCAAAAGAGCAGCCCGCACAACGTCAGATATCTCTATCTCTATTAGTGGTTATTCGGTCCCGGAAGTTCAAACACTAAAAGTTCTAGGGCTCCTTATACAACGGAATCGATCCAATACACAATTCGTTACCCAATTAACTAAGCATGTTGTCCAAACAATTGGTCTCATAAAAAGGATTGCCAACCGCCAGCATGGGCTCTGTGAGAGTGAGAGATCGCGACTCATTCAGGCCTTCGTGATCAGCAGAATAACATACTCCCTCCCCTACCTTCATGCCAGTGCTGCTGAGTTTCAAAAAATCAATTGCCTTATCAGAAAAGCCTACAAAGCGGCACTTCAAATACCCCTGTACTCTTCCACTGCCAGATTAGACCGTCTGGATATCCATAATAATGCCGAGGAGCTTGTGGAGGCGCACCTGACAGGACAAATAGCCCGCCTATCCACTACCTCAACCGGTCTGCACATCCTAGACCGACTCGGGATTCGTGCCCCTACTTTGCCCGCTCATAAATCCCCCATTCCTCGCGCTATTCACGCTCGACTTGTAGTCCGTCCTTTACCACGCAACATGCACCCTGTGTATCATGCGGGACGCAGAATGCAACGAGCGCAGGCTCTTCAGCGACGCCTACCTGTAAGACCAGATACTTTATACGTTGACGCGGCAGAATACCGTGACCTCGATGCTTATGCTCTGGCCATTGTGAATCGGCCGGACGACCCCCCGTTATGCTCCCTTACAGTTCGCACCCTTTGCCCGCCACGGCGGAGGAGGCGGCAATTGCACTCGCCCTGTCACAAAGGCCGACCTCCACGATCGTAATCTCTGATTCAAAGACGGCCGTTCAAAATTTCGCCCATGGTCTCATTTCTCCACTGGCACTCAAAATTATCTCTCAAAATCCTCCAACTTCCCCGGTAGAACTGCTATGGACCCCGGCGCACTCGGGACTCGGGGGGAACGAGGCGGCCCATGACGCGGCTCGAGGATTCACAATCCGAGCGGGAGCCCGCCTAGTTCCTTACCACGGGGCCCGATCCGCCAGAGACCGCCTAATTGCGTATCATGACATACTCACACATTACCGCCTCGCCCGCCGAAAATACCCCCCGGCGCATCCCCAGCTCAGCAATGAGCAAGCGCGCACCTGGCGACTCCTGCAGGTTCAATCCTTTCCCTGCAGGGCGGTGCTCCATCACATCCACCCTTCCCTCTACCCCTCACCTCATTGCCCCGCATGTGGCCAGCGCGCCACACTTCCCCACTCTATGTGGGCCTGTCCATCCAATCCCTTCCCTTTAATCACCCGTGACGAGCAATGGGAGGGTGCGCTGGGTAGCTCCGACCCGGGCGTTTAGATCGCCTTGGTGGAACGAGCTGCCATCGTCGCCGCCGACCTCCAACCGGCGGCCACCACGCTTCCCTAACCCCAGTCGCTCAATGAAAGTTTTTCTCTCTCTCTCTCTCTCTCTGACCCTATAGTCTTGGTTGGCGACTGCAACGTTGACGTGCGCAAGAAGAGTGGCGAGTGGCTGGTCGAGTACATGCAGACCAGGCACTCTATGCATTGTCTCTCTGCCGGCTTCGACACGTGCCCCACTACCATTCACGGGAGTTGCATTGATCTGGTCTTTACGCGAAACTGTGACGCGCGTATGCTTCTCAAAGACCCTTTGACCGTGCACTTTAGCGATCACAAGGCAGTGATTGTGGCCGTCAGGTACAACGATAACACAAACAGGTGCTCATGAATAAATGATTACGTTCACACTCTCGTCATTAATTACGCCATTACTCGCAACACACTCATCGGTGCACCCAATGCATTCGCATTTCTGCACGATTCCCTTCGGGGAGGTGCGGGGGAATTTTTTTATAGAGGAGCTGGAAAGATAAGGCAGCGGCGTAGAGTTTACCGTACTTTTGGTGCTCCGAACGATGGTAGCTTTGATGTCCGTTCATTCCACCGACTTCATACCGTCTATTGCGAACCAATGGCATATTTAAATGACCAGTTCTCTGCTGCCCGAGGCACAAAAAAAAGCTGTTTGGCTGCACGCCATAAACGCAATCTATCTCGTACAGAAAACAATGCCACAATCAAAAAAATCGTTGCAAGGTCCGCTGCCGAAAGACATCGACCTAAATTTCGAAGGAAATACCATTGACGATATTAACCACTTCAAGCAAATGCGTCCTTTAACAACTTTTATTTTGAGTTTTCTATTTTCCAGTGTTCATTCAATAGGTCTTGAAGTGTAATAAAAAAGTAAGTGGATTGCGTAAGCAAAGTACAGTAATTCCTCGTTAACTCGAAGTCCTCAAATCCGCTGAAAACTTAGAGACAAGCGGAGTTTCGTTTTAAAGGGGGCAAATACATGGCGCCTTCGGCAGGCACGGCGAAGAAACGTTTCGGCTTGACCGATATTTCGAGATATGAAAGTTCGAGTTAACGAGAGATTACTGTACAAACCCGTCATCCAGGTGGCGCCTTTTTTTATCGCTATTTTGCTGACTACACCAAAAATACCCATATCGCGAGGTGGTACATAAGGAATAAACTTTGTTGGAGGGTTTGTGGTATAGTACGTTATAGACAGAAAAGGTTTGGGGTGGAGCACGGCGTAGGATGGCACTTGCGCAAGGGACGTTCTCAGTTCAGGATGCCCTGGGCACGTGCAGCCATCTTCGCCCGGGAGCTCAGCTGTAGCTGATACTCCAGGTGGGAACCAGCCAGTTCCATCCTACTGCTTTTGAGTAGGGGTTGGGAGGGGAGCCAGAGATGGGGTGTGAGAGAACTCCAGTTTAGTATGTTATAGGATGCAGGGAAGCTGAAAAGCCGCATACTTTTAAAATCTTTCGCAAAGATATAAAACCTCGAATAACATAAATCAGGTTCCAGCCCAACCTTGAAATGACCGTTTCAAAGAGCATCTCCATTTCCGATGTTTTAGGTTATATTTAAGCTACAGATTACAATAGCCGCAAGGGGGGTGGTCATTATCCATGTTTTAGAAGTCTTCATTAGAAAGGTACTAGACCATGTCTTACTCATGAATCGTTGCCAGTATATTCATTCCCTTCTTGTACACTAAATGGTATTGCGTAGCACCATGACGTGTCTTGTTTGATTTTACTTCGATCGTGTAATTCCCTTTTTAACCATTCTAGAGAAAGAATGTTAGAATTTACCTGAATAGAATATTTTTCACCATCTACATCCTTCAAGACTATCCATCAAGCATCTGCTGGTGACACAAAAACAGAGTAGTACACCCAGAGCTCTACGCGGGTTGGCCTCCTTAGTTTTCGTTTATAGTACGTTGCGACGCTGCAGATACCCGAAATTTAAAATAAAAATGCAGAAGCAGCCAGTATCAAATTCTCAAAAGTCACCTGCCGGCAGATGCTTCCCCAACCGTTCTTACTTCCGGGGCAATGTGAACACGACCACTGTACATATGGATATCTTAAACACTGGGAAATATTGGGCTTGATCGCTTTTGTTTGATGTTGGGCTGATTCAAAGCAAACCATTTTATTTTATTTTGATCGCGTAGGAGCATATCACAAATAATTGTTGTCCGACGCTGAACTTTTTTTGAACAACCATTCGACGGCAACATGCACTGAAAGCAGAATAAAGTGCAAGTGCAAGCAGGGATCACGCCACCCACGGCGGTGCCTATGTCCGTCCGGATGACACAAAAGCTGCCCGGTTCCGAAGAACAATCGTTAAAAGAAAAAGCCCTTTTATCACTGTCCGTGTGAACGAAACCCGAAGACGCACTTTCCTTCAGCCAGAAAAAAGGAGCCTCGCTGTTCCATAGAGCGTTTTTTTTTTTTTTTGTAAAAGGAGAAAATTCGTTCTCCCCACCCTGACCTGTTCTCGATATTTTTGTCTTCGCGCAGCAGGAGTGCAGCCACATGTACATATAACAAAAAACGGAGAGCGCAAAAAAATTGGTCCTTACGCTACAGCTAACAGAGTGGGCGTGGCATAATAGAAAAAAATTACGATTATTACGTTCCGGGTTGAATACACATAAACGGCATTTTAGAGCTCTTAACAAGATTAGAGATCGAGACCAGGTACCCCAGATTCGCTGCAGTAGAACGACGGGGATGCGTTCAGTTTCACCTCCAGAAAAGGCGAAAAAAATACGTAGAAATCAGGATTTCCTTTTCCAGCCCACCGGCATCGCCCTCGTTTTATTTAATTTTTTTCAGCTTTCAGCCAATGAAATAGGCTTCATTTTTTCTTCTTCTCGTTTCTCCTTCGCCAATTTGACCGTTTTCGTTGCTTTCTAGCCGCCTACTTTTCCATTCCGTAAAGTGTGCCTTGTGCGTAAATTTTAACACGATTGCGGGCGTTGTTATTTGTCATTTGGTTTTTCTTTTGCTTTCTTTCTTCGCGATCCTCGGATTCTTTCCCTTCCGTTACGCCATAATGTATGTTGTATACCTGTGCGCGTGCTTCCGCTTTCCCTACACCGGCTGCTTTGTGCTGTCAGCATCCTGTATACGCGCACCACGCACAAGAAGGGTGAAAAAATGTAACAATGTGTCCTTGTTCCCGGATCTCGACGATACATATTAAAATGTATGTTACCGAGACAAAAAGAAAACACAGAGACAGCGACACAAGCAAGAAACATGTTGGAACGCTGTGACTCGGCTACTGATTGCGTGTAAATCCCAGTACAAAACTCGTTGCGGTTAGTTGTAATAATACATGGTAATATTTCTGGCGGTGTTGCGGGAAATGGAGATTGAGACCACGTAAGTTGAACGTTCATGGACATGTTCCTTCGAAGTTAGAAGGCGCGCCTTGGGATGTTTCACCTGTTTCCAAAAAAATTCGATTTTGCGACGGTGGAAAACGCGCACACGCCCGCCAAGTAAATGAGCTGCAGGAATCTTTTGGAACGAAATGAGAAAAATCTAAATTTTGTTGATAACAAGGCGTAAGTGAAGGTACTGCAGAATTTTCACTCACCAGTACTTTCTTTTTATGTGTTTGTAGCTCATTTTATAGAGTTATTCACGTTGAACGGGCGACTTCTGCATCTGCAGACAGGTGTGTTTTCAATAGAAATCGTCATTTTCTTTACTCCTGAATGTCATTCATGAAGAATTTGTTTGAGTGGGCTGCGCGGATCTCGCTTGGTGAGTTGAGCGTGACAGATCGGTTTCGCTGGCTAGCCGCTGCTTACTAAGGTAATTAGGGGGAAAACTAGTTGCAGGCCACTGATACAGTTATATAGCGTATCGTTGTTTAAGATAATGATCTAAGTCGTTGATTAATTAGTTCTGTTTTAGATACCTGCATAGCCATCTACTCATAATGGTTAAGTTATCGTTGACCAGTTGCGCAGTGGTCCCTTAAATTGTGTAATTAGCTTAGGTTGGCCTAAATACACTACGTGCTAAAATATTCGTTTCTTCCATTTTATTACATGCAAGGCATCTTTCTGGAGCTGGTACGGTATTTACACCAAGACAAGTTGCAAAGCACAGGTTTAATTCTGCCATTATTTTATTGAAAATGCAACTAGGAATTTAGTTGTACTTACAATTCGGGTCTAATTACTAAGATATACTGGAAATCTTTAATTGGCAACTCTAAAGGGCAGTTTGCATTTCGAAAATTGAATTCCAACCTCACTACACACAACGGAATCCTTAAAATAATACGTAGAGTAAATTATTCCAGGTTCTGGGGAAACGCATATATTTGCAAGGCCGTGGAAGGTGGCAAATTTTTGGCTTCTGCCTTCAATAATGGTTTGTAGCTATTCCTTGTTTTCTGAGAAAATGCAGGAATTTGCTTAGCATTATTTCGCTCTTCCTTGGTCCTAGTAAATAAATAGGACTCCTAATAAAGGGGGCGCTTTTTGGTACTTTTGGGACTCCTTTCGGGATCGTTTCTGCACTAGCAACTGTTGCCTACAACTGTTGCCTACAAGACCCCCCCCCCGAGGGGCTTACGCGAATGGCAAAGGGTATGGACATGTTTCCTGGAAAGAAGGGCTCCTCAGAAGCTGACGAAGGCTCATTGTCGAAAACGGAGCTGTCCACCGCTATATTATGCGTACTTCAAGAGCAAAAGGAATGCATTCTCGATCGGGGGTAACATGTTCGTAAACACTTTCTAATTTGCCATGTTTTACGCACTGAACCCCTGCGCAGCAACTGAATCAGGAGAAATTCACGGAACGAATCCACCAACTGCCACTCCCTGCAAGTCGCCGCACACTCTAAATTATGCTCGTGAGTCTGCTTCCCCACACTTCACAAAGAAGTACAATCACTGCGCTGAAAGTGGTCAAATACGCCAACGATAGCATATGATTTGGCTTTTAGAATTACGAATTCACGCAATGAAAGCGTGACAATTTGTATTCCGCGATGTCACCGTGCAGATTCCATTCTTAAGTCAAACCGAATGTCGTGACTAAATATTCGCCAAATTTGTTTCCAAGGACGCCGAGATAAGTCATTCCGAGGCATTGTGACAAAGCAGATCCACGGACTATTTTTTAGAGCGCAAGAACGTATTAATGTCAAAATTAAATTAGTTGTTGCGTGCGGTGATGGTTTGTCTACTTTCGCTTTCTTTCCATCAAAGCCAAAAAAACCCGCTCCGGGGCAAGGTGGCCGCCATCTTAGTGGGGCAAAGTGAGATTAGGCCCCTTCTGCGCTGTGCTCTTTTCCTCTGTTCTTCGTGGAGGCTGGAAAAACCACAGCAACAACCACCAGCCTCAGCGAGATGCTGGGCTCATTAACTGCTGACGAAACTCTGGAGAACGGGGGCACGCGCCGCTATTGTCAGAACTTGACTCGCAAGAGCGAAACTAACAGGGTCGACATTAAGAGGACGGGGGATGAGGTAGGCCATGAAATCCCTCTGGAAAATTGAAAAAAAAACAACCCCTTCCTGGGATATTCTTGGATTGCTCGTTCCATTTTAATTATCATCGTTCCGTCCTAGACCTCATCCGCGAAGCGAACATTTTCATGTTTATCTAATCAACTTTCGTCATCAACTCATACCCTTTATCTATGCCCCGATGCAAAATACACGCTCATAAAAACTTATCTTGTCTAGATTTTGTCATGTTTATCTCTTTCTTTCGTGCAATTTGAGATCTGCACTTCATTTCTGCTTTTGTTCTACTATCATCGTGGACGTGCTATCCCCGCACAGGCTTCTTTCTTCTGTTTCTCTAGTTCTTTGATCCAGCAGCTGCAGAAAGATGGGGCTGCATCTACAGTACTGTAATTCCTGCACAGCGTCAGAGGCATCAGCAACCTAGTATTTCCAAGGTTGTGCCACCAGTACAGCGACAGACTCAATTCACACAATACCGCTGACGCAAGTTGCAAACTGCTGTCGCAAGCAACTGTCATAAAATTTTAAGCTATGACATCAGCTGATATACCTGTCATCCAAACTCTGTAAGGTGTAGTTTTTTGCGCCCGTAGCTTGCCTGTTTTGCTAGTAGTCATACCATGGAATGAGGCAGTGTCAAGATTATTTAACTGGCGCTCAATATAGCGCGAACTCTGGGGCTGATAAAAACAGGCAAATTTTTACACAGAAACGACCCGGAAAAAGAGTCCCAAAAGTGCCAAAAAGCTTCCCCTTTATCAGGAGTCCCATTTATTGACTAAGACCCGGGAAGTTCGAAATGATGCTAAACATGGCTTTCTGCATGTTCTCAGAAAATAAAAATCATGCACACCTGCGTTGAACGACAACCATGGTTGAACGCGAAGATTTCTCGTGATGGATTCTTTGGCTGGCCCATCCCACACGTCGAGTATGTGGTACTGTGGATGTACGCACCACTTTTCAAGAATACCCACACCAAATCATGCGGAAGACGAGTGAGCAACGGTCCAAAGAGGCGTGGTTTGATCAGGACACGAAACGGTCATTGCTGTATACAATGGACCCAGCCCTACAGTTCCGAATGAATGTGGAGGTGCCCTGAAATGTGGAAACTGTGTTCCATTGTATGCGATTGGGCGTTGCCTATACAAATTCGTTTCTGTTTAAAATTAACTGTGCGAACTCCCCATCCTGCGCATGTGGACCGCCTGAGTAGGATGCTTCCTATGTGTTGTTGAAGTGCCCATTACACCCCCTGCAAAGACGTACGTCTTTGCAGGGGGTGGTAATGGTTTGGTAATGGTTTGGCAATGGTAGGTCCTTGTAGAACTCACGTGAGTTCTACAAGGACCTACCATTACCAAACCGTCGTTTGGTGGGTCTGTCATCCCTACTGGGTCCACGGCCTGACGATGGCCTTCAAAATAAGGTTGTTCGGGCGATGACTGCGTTTTTTTTTACCTCGACAGGTATCGCGAGAGAGTATCAAGCGGCGTAAACGACTTTTCAGTGAACCTTGAATCCGTGCCCACAAACACAGGAAGCCATTTTATGGACAACATCTAGAACTCACGAAAATTGTTGTGAACTTGAGATTTGTCAAACCGGGTTTCCGACCCTTTATTTTGTGAAATGTAGTAGCCGGGCGCATTGTCGCTTCCAACCTCTCCAACCAGTTAAACTCCTCCTCCTCGGGTGCGCACTACGTGGGCCTAACGTTAGGGTTTGCGGTGTACGGCGCGAATCAGTGCCTGCTGCTTGGCGTTGATTGAGCAGTTTTTTGAGAGGGTGCCTATTTGAGGTTTTAAACCCCAGGATGCGACATTAAGCCTACGGAGAGCGCCCCGCGCCCTTTCGCCGCGAGCTCTCTCCCTGTAACCTCCCAGCCGCCGAACGTTCCGCCGGCCCTCAAGACCGTGGGGTCGCCGTCATCCGAAAGATGGCGCCAAAGGCCCGGGTCGACGATGCGTGATGGAATGTGGAGGCAGGTGGGGAGACAGTTTTGGACTCCGAGACAGTGAGCATCAGTAGTGCCGGAGACGGGTTGTTTTTTCGAGCGGCCGTGCTAGTGGCATCCGGGAGATTTAGCCTCAGCGATCTAAGTAAAGAGTTGTATCACAGAAACGCAGCGTGCTTTACTTTTTGGCATGCCGTAGGGAGCAAGCCCAATAGCCTAACATCCTAAACGTCAAAATGGGAATTTATGCCTCACGTGTTGTGGCTAACAGGGTCACGGCACGCGGAGCAACGCCATTCTCATCCTACGTCGGCCAGTGGTTAACGGCTGTCGATGTTCACCTCACAACACGACGTTCGGCCTATTTACGTAATGATGTCGCATGTCTGCGTCACCTCCTCCCTCTGCTGCACATCAACCTTTAGCATAAAGGGCGCAAAGGAGCTTTCGCCGAGCTTCGCAGAGAAGCGTTTTAAAAAGAAGCTTTAGTGGGCTTTAGTGATGCCGTTGTACGCCAATGCGACCAGCAGGAAAGTCAACTTTTTCTGACGATGATGATGAATGATTGTGGGTGAACTGAAAGAAAAAAAAACGCTTCCCGTGGCCGCAATCGAACCTGATTCGTTCGCGTTATGAAGCCGGAATCTATCCAGTTGCTCCATTTCGACGCGGTCGAAGCGGAGTGGAAAAGTCAACCGACAACCAAATAATCCGTTACGAGAAGAACGGCGTTCCGCTGCGTGCCGTAAGGCTGTTAGCATCGAGACGTTTGAAGTTTATTCATCATCATTTCATACATACATCACTTATCCAGTGGTTGAGTGGAAAGGGGTGGTGAAAAGGCAACTGAATGCCTTACAATGCACCAATCCCCGCCCAGACCACAATAATGCGCAACACTCAGTATGTTTGTCGAAAGCATAAATACATAGATTCAATACAGTGAAATATGCTAAGTATTGATATATAGCGGAGAAAAGATAAAAAAAATTACAGATCAAATAATTGACGATTTTGATCGTAGGGTTTAACGCGCCGACGCAACGCAGGCGATGAGGCGCGCCGTAGTGGAGGGCTCCGGATTAATTTTGACCACCTGGGGATTTTTAACGTGTGCCGAAATATCGTACACACGGGCGTTTTTGCTTTTCGCCTCCATCAGAAAAGCGGCCGCCGCAATCGGGAATCGAACCCGCGACGTCGTGCTCAGCAGCGCAACGCCTTAGCCACTGAGCCACCGCGGCGGGTCACATTGCACATAAAAGCCCTTTAAAAAGCCTTTAAAAACAAAACCGAAGTTTTGAACAGTAGTTGTAACAGACCGGACTATCTGCTATCGGCATTCGCCCTAGGCGATATCACCTCGCCCTCCTCTCCCCCCTTCCGTCTGCTTTACTTTCCTTCCTGGCTTTCTTTCCCCCTTCCCCGCTGTGAACACGGCTACTTAAGCGCAGCAAATAAACGGCCGGGGTCTTTTCGTCTTGGCAAGGCCCAGCCAAATGTTCACCGTCGCCTTGTTTGTAAGCCAAACGTTACAGTAGTGAGGAAGTGAAAAATTTACAGGGCGTTTCAGCAAAGGTACACGAGATGCACAATTCTTAAACAGACAAAAAAAACATATCATGTTTGAAGCGTGAGTAGATAAGCGTGTATCTTTTTTTTTTTAAATTGCTGGTGATCGACTTTCATTTACTATGGTGGTGGCCATGGTGTTTGAGTTTAAAAACGAAGGAATAAGGTGCGGTAGCTTTTGTCTACCGTAGTTGGTCCAAGTCCTCTCACTGTAATAGGTGGTTCTTCTAAAGCTATATATTGGTAGTTTCCGGGAGTAAGCGTCATGAAATGTATCTGCGTTTGATTTGATTTGATCGTAGATGACTGTAGCTAGCTTTTTATGAAAGATATTTTCAAATGTTAGGATTCCATGCTTAAGGAAAAGGGGAGCAGAAGGCGTTCGACGCGGAACATTTTCGATTGTACGTAGCATTCTTTTTTGCAGTCTGTGAATACCAATTTTATTTGTTTTTGTTGTTGAGCGCCAAATTAAGAGGCAGTATTGTATGCGGGAATAAACTAAGGCCTAGTAAAGTTGCTTTGTCACACAAAGGGGTAGAAAGCACCTAATATTTCAATTACACTAATGGACCGTGTTACCTGGGTACGAACTTTATCTATGTGACTAGACCAGTTCAACGTTTCGTGAAAAATGACGCCTAAAAACTTTCGAGTCTGAACTCGCTCAATCAAATCTTCTCTATTTGTTAGCTGCGTATTACGGAGAACAGAATGGTTTCGAGGTTGAAAAATAAATACTTTGTTTTCTTGATATTTAATTCTAACTGATTTATTTTCAGCCATAGCGACAAATTGTTAGGCCAAAGGTTAGCTTGTTTTTCTACACTAGAGATATCTTGACCAGAAAAAAATACATTAGTGTCATCTGCGTATAATATAACTGGTGTTGGAGGTACGTTCACGATATCGTTTATATATAATAGAAACAGAAGTGGCCCAAGTATGGAGCCCTGGGGGACGCCGTATATTATCTGGCCCATTTGAGGCTTTGAGGGTTTCATATCAGTATATTGAAACCGATTAGTGAGGTAACGTCTTATTAAACTAAGAGACGAGCCCCTTATTCCGTATTCGGTAATCTTTTGTAGAAGAATTTCATGCTTAATAGAATCAAACGCTTTCTTAAAATCAAGAAATATTCAGATTGTGTGGCGTTTTTGTTCAAAATTATCGATTATTTTATCTTTAAAGGGACCCTGCAACACTCTTTGAGCAGTGCAAGTAAACCTGCGCGACGTTTAGATTACACTGCCAGGAATACCTGAGCCAAATATTACACGTGCACGTGAAGCGGTGAGCGCGCAAATCGCTGTGAAAGACGCGGAAAAACCAACCGCGCTCTCTTCAGTTCTCCTCATTATGCACCTCTGAAGCGACGTCACTGAGGTCATGGCTGTCCGATCGGCTGTCACTGGTCAACTTCGCGGCTAATTTCGCGGTCGTCAGCGCTGTGTACGAGCCTCTTCTATGCCTGAACCTGCAGGCACAGTTTTGCCGTTTCTTTTGTGTTTTGAGTGCGTGCATAGTTTGAGTGTTGAGCTCAATACTTCCCTTTAAACAGGAACACTCGACAACAAACGTTTATTGCTTCAAAAACGCCCTACCCACCCGAGTGCGCGCTTGCGAGTAGGTACCCATGCCTGCTTCTTTGTGGCACCGGACCGGCAATAGGCCCCTCCACGTTGCGGAGAAAAGGAGAAAACCCCCTGGCCTGTGATATACCGAAGGCCGCGGAAAAGAACGCCGCGAGCCGCTCCCCTCTCCAGGAGAGAGCGCGCAGCTTTCGTCGCGTTGACCGCGGTCGAGTTGAGAGGGAATGATTATGCGCGATTTCTCATCGTGCGTAGTTTCGGTGATAGTGAACGGATTTTCATAATTCTTGCGGGAGGATATTGCTGGGACAATAGACTTTACCCCAAAATACATTTCTAGTTCTCGATGGTAAGTGTTGCAGGTTCCCTTTAATAGAAAGTAGGGCTTTTTCAATAAACTTGTTCTTCTGAAACCCATACTGATGTTCGGTTATGACTTTTTTTGTGCTACAGAAATTTGCAAATCGTACATATATAACACGTTCTATGATTTTGGAAAATGTGGGCAAAAGAGAAGTGGGCCTGTAATTACCCATATCATTTTCATCACCATCTTTGTGGATGACAGACACTTTAGCTTCCTTTAGTTTGTCCGGGAACGTTCCAGTGTTCAAGATAAGATTGCAGATATGGAAAAAGGGTGCGCTAATATTCTCTTCCCTACCTTCCCATTTTAAGGTTTAGGACGTTAGGCAAAACGTCACATCTTGGGATTTAATACCTCAAACCGGAACCCACTCAAAAAAGTGCTCACTGAACGACAACCAGCAGGTTCCAATTCACGCCGTAGACACCAAACCCAAACGTTAGGCCTACGGTGCGCATACCCGAGAGTTGCTGCGGTTATTCTAGAAAAGTGATGCGTACCTCTAAAAGTAGCGCATACTCGCAGTTTGGGACTTGCCAACCAAAGAATTATGAAGAGAAAGCTTCGCGTTCAACCATCGTGTTCGTTAGACGGAGGGGTGCATGATTTTTTATTTTTTTACCCTTCACCCAAAATCATCATCATCGTCAGAGAAAGTTAGTTTTCCTGCAGGGAGAATTTGCGTTACAGACGGCATCAGCGAGAAAACTAAAGCTTCGTTTTAACAAATAGTTGCAAAGAGTTATGGAAGACAAAATCCAAATAGTTCCTTCCTTCCACAGTTTTGCAAATATATGCCTTTGCCAAGAACTCACAACAAGATACTCGAAGTTTTGTTTTGTCGATTAGGATGCGTGCAGCGAGGCTGGCATTCAATTTCGGAAATGCAACATGCCCTTTAAAGTCGTGAATTTCCAGCATATCTTTGTAAATAATTAAGCCCCAAATTGTAAATATGGCTGAATTCCTTGTGGCATTTTCCATAAACTAATGGCAGGATAAAACACGTGCTTTGCAATTTTTCCTTGTAAGAGTACTGTACCAGTTCAAAAAAGCGGCCCTGCATGCAAAAAATGCAGACTGACGAATAATTTAGCCCGTAATGTACTTGCGACAACCTAAGCTAACTTCAGTATTTAAGGATACACTAAGCAACTGTTTAACAGATGCTAAACTATTACAATGAGATAGCTAAACTTGTGTCTGCAACAGAACTAATCATCAACAACGTACTTCATTATCTTAAACAAAGACACGGTATATAACTAGGTAAGAGGCTGGCGACTAGTTTATCACCTAATCATCTTGGTAGCCAGCTTCTAACCAGCGAATTCGATCAGTGACGCCCAACTTATCAAGCGAGTTGCACGCAGCCCACTCGAACAGATTCTTCCCGCCTGACGTTCGGTAGTAAGAAAAATAACGCTATCGAGTGAAGACACGCCTGTCTGCAGATGCAAAAGTTACCTGTTTAACGGGAATCGCTCTATAAAGCGAGCTACAGGCGCACACCAAGAAAATACTGGCAAGTAAAAATTCTGCACCACCTTCACCTACACCTTGTTATCTAAAAAATATATTTTGCTCATTTCGTTTTAAGCGGTCCCTGCGGGGTGTTCACTCGGCTGGCATGTGTGCGTTTTCCCCGCTCGCAAAATCGAATTTTGTTACAAGCAGGAGAAGCACCCCAGGGCATGCCGGTTAACTTCCAAGCAACACGATCATAAGCATTCAACTTGGGCTCTCTCAATCTATATTTCCCTCTACCCCACCTGCCATTTCAATGTGCCCTCGTGTACGCCTGAGCCGCAACGAGTTTTGTGCGGGGCTTGAGACGCAATCAGTAGCTGAGTGGTCGAGCTTCCGTGTGTTTATTACTTCTCTTCCTATGACTGCGTTTTTTTCGCCTCGAGGGTATATATTTTACTATATATCGCCGAGACCAGGAGACGGGGACAGACAGTTACGTATTTCCACCCTGCTGGCGTATGGTGCACGTATAGAGGATGCTCACAGCACAAGCTACAAGTGCGTGCAAAGCGGAAGCAGGCGTAGAGGTATGCAACATACATTAAGGTGCCACAAGATGGAAAGAGAAGAATCTGGGGATAGCGTAAAAAAAAAGAAAAGAGAAAAACTAAACTACAAGCAAAGCGTCCGCAATCGTGGCAAAATTAATTCACAATGCTCCCGTGGTGGTAAGGAACAAGTGAACTTCTAGAAAGCAACGAAAAACAGTGAAATTGGTCAAATAGAAACGAATAAAAAAAGTAAACAATATTTCATTGGCTGCAAGCTCAAGAAATCAAATAAATAGAGGGTGATCCGCTGGAAAATGCGCTGGAAAAGAAATTTAGATTTTTTATTTGTTTTTACCTCTTCTGGAGGTAAAACTGAACACATTTCCGTCATTCTATTGCGGCGAATCTTCGGTGTCTTGAGCTCTAATCTTATTAAAAGCTATAAATGCTCCTTACGTGTATCCAACCTAAAACCCTGGTTTTTTCGATTATACAAGGCCCACTCTGTTAGCTCTAGCGTGAAGGCCAATTTTCTGGCACCCGCCGCGGTGGCTGAGTGGCTAAGGCGTTGCGCTGCTGAGCTTAAGGTCGCGGGCTCGATTCCCGGGGGCGGCGGCCGCTTTTCTGATGGAGGCGAAAAGCAAAACGCCCGTGTGTACGAGATTTCGACGCACGTTAAAGGTTAAAGATCACCAGGTGGTCAAAATTAACCCAGAGCCCACCACTACGGCCCGCCTCATCGCCCGCATTGCGTCGGTGGGTTAAACCCTACAATCAATCAATCAATCAATCAATCAATCAATCAATCAATCAATCAATCAATCAATCAATCAATCAATCAATCAATCAATCAATCAATCAATCAATCAATCAATCAATCAATCAATTTTCTGGCGCTCTCAGTTTTTCGTTATATGTACGTATGGTTGCACTCTTGCTTCAGGGCAACAAAAATAACAAAAATCAGGTCAAGGTGGAGAGACCAAATTTTCTTTTCATACGAAAAAAAAGATAGCCTAATGAAAAAGCGAAACTCTTTCTATCCGGGTGAAGCAAAGTGGGTAATCTGGTTTCGTTCACATGGACAGTGATAAAATGGGCATTTTGTTTTAGCGATTGTTTTTCTGAACCGGGCAGCTTCAGCGTCATCCAGACGGACATGGACACGGCCGCGGGCTATGGGATTGGTCTCCTCGCGCTTAAGGGGACACTGAAGTGAATTTGTCAAGCTCCTTTTTTGCTTGCACTGCATAGACTGACTCAAATCAACACACTTTTAATCGCTTATGCGGGCGATAAAACGGTATTTATTTATAAAGCCTGAAAGAAAAAAACCCACCAACTAACAGCAGTGACGTCAATACAAGGTGCTACGGGATTGGACGATGGTACCATGGGTACAGTCGGAGAAATGGTCTACATTATCAAACTGCCCTCTCGTGCCTGATCTAACGGCACTACAGAGACCGAAGAATGCAAGGAAGTTCAAGGATTCAAGGATTTATTCGCCGTTTTTGGAGTGAAGCCCCTCAGGTGCTCGGGCTGTCGGCGTTTCATGCCGTCGTCTCGTGTCGTCGTCTCATGTCTTGGTCTCATGTAGTCACGGTACTAAAACACCGGGAAACTCGTTTACTCCCCGCACTAGTCACGGTACTAAAACACCGTGACACTCATCACCTAGGTTGTACGCGATGGCGAGAAAACTTGTAAAGAAACACTTCAAGACAAAGTCAATTGGGGGAAAATTCCGCAGGTACAAGCAACGCTATCATTACTACAGCACCAGGCGAACCAAATTTAATGTTTTACTTCTTGCAACCTGGATGAACAAATATAATCGACAGCAAGAAATGTGGTCCTGCGCTTGAAGTTCCAACTAGCACGTTTATGTACCATTCACGGAAAATACGAAGAACCAAACATTAGATGCCAGTGAACTGAACTGTGCATTCAGTTTCAGCGCGCCTTCAAATGAATGGTATTGAGGGCGAATGAGAAGTACACAAAAGGCGAGTCTCGCACGCTCAAAAGACTGAATATTCCTGTAAAAGGTATGGTTGGGGGGTGGGGGGGAACGTGTGGTTGTCACGTGGGAGCCAAATGACTTTGTATAGAACACACTTGACCCCAAGAGTAATCTGGATTGCATTTCAAAATAATGCATGAGACGCTACATTTTGCAACTTTAGGAAGGTCTCAAGAATCGAAATTCATGCTTCTGGAAACTGAGCTACTGTAGTCTAAGAAAGTCAATTGCGCAGACTTCCCATAAGTCGACCGAAATGAAGTTTTGAACTACTGTGGTAGAAAAAAAGGAATAGTGATGACCGGTGCGTGCGTTCCCCCACGTGTGCCGTAAAGTTTAAGGAATCAACAGCAGGTTTACAAGCAGGACGGCCTGTGTGTGCCCTTCACAGAAAATGTAAATAACTATATGGCTAGCAACTTCAGCTAGAGAAGTGCTACCCAGCAGTATACAATTTCGATAGGGGGACGATTGTTTATGGCGCCGAGCGAAACCGCTGAATATGATACACTCCTGAGTCCCGACTACGACGTACACCTACGTAGTCCACTGAAACAGCAAAAGAGCCATGGTGAGCGTAATGACAGACGTGTGTAAGCAATCCTCCATTCCAAAAGCCAGGGCCAAGAAAACTGAACTTTCCGTCGCTCTCGCCCTGACACAAGCCAATACCACGACCGTTGTTACAGACTCACCAGGGGCATGCCGTACCCTCATGTCGGGATGGGTGGCACCCGTTACGGTACGCATTCTAGAAAGCAAGACGCCTGACAGGAAGGTCGCAATTGTGTGGACACCGGCCCACTCCTTCATGAGAAGCAACGAGCCCGCCCATCTCACGGCCCGAGATCTCGCCCACCAGGCCACGGAGGAGACACCGGTACCCACGCTACTCACAACCTCCCGCGAAATTACACAGCGTTACAAGCTCAGTACAAAAACATTCCCGGCACCACACCCAGAGCCAGAACTAAGAAACCACAATCCGACAAATTCCTGTGCTACACGGCAACTTCAGATTGACAGTTGAAAGCTCAGTTGCAAGTTCGTCCTATGCATTTACAAAGGGGAACTCGATAGACAATTGGTTCTAAGGCTTTCAGAAGACCTTTTAAACAACCGTGTAGCACAGCTATAAAACCCGACAAACACGTTCCCCATCCAGACCGAATGCATTTGTTATTTCGGTGCACAATGTAAATTTTGTACTCAACCAGGCTACGGCACATAATATGGGAGCGCGACAAAAACCCTTACCTGCTATCCCCTTTTCCTTCCCCTACCCCTTATCAGGGGCAGATACTGCTGCCCAGCTCGCTCCCTCAAGATACACTTCTGATGGTGGAGAGTGCCAGTCGAGCCGGGACGGCCCATGGTTACCTGAATGGAGGAACCACCCCACCCAAACGTAGCTCAATAAAAAATTGGCCGCGTATCTGCTCCTTTCGTTGCAAATGTCGACAAAAGACAATAGTCTTTATCGACTTTTGCCAAGTAAATGCCTCCTTTCGCCTTCCGCTTACCTCTCATTTTGTTCCTCTTGCGTCGCGCTCCTCCCAAGGTAAAGACGCCAAAGGGTTGCTTAAATCATTTTAAATTTACCGCGTTCCACTGCTCCAGGCCGGGTGTCTCGATGCCAACGCCGCCGTACGGCGAAGACGCGCGTGAATCAAGGCGCCCTACTTCAACATTTATAGAACCACGTTGCCCTACTCCACGTGCGTTGCAAGAAGAACGTGGAACCTATCTAGTGGAACCTTTCGTAACTGTTGCCGGTTGATTTCTTAAAATGGCGCCAGAAGCTATAGTGGCGCGGGCGACAGCAGGCGACGGCGGAGTGAATTTTTTTTCTGCAGTTGATGAAGTATTTATTTCGCAAAACATGCATACTTTTTTTATAAAGGAACACTGCAAATATCACTTCAGTATTGATTTGTTGTCTCATATTTGCGTAATGTCTTGTTATTTTTCAACAATGTTGACAAGTATGAAGAATACACCGGGCTTAGATGGGTAGATTTAGCTGTGACTATATCAGACTATTGTGCAGGGCATTGTTTTACTTTGGCCGAGTGGCTGAATCGAGTCACAGACAGACAGACGGACAGACAGACATACAGACAGACCAAAATTTCTTTGCTTATGTAGCCCAAGAAAGACTATCGTCTTTAAAAGAGTTTTGTCTCTCTCTCAAGCGTTAAAGGGATCCTGCAACACTCTTTGCAAGTCAACCTGCGCGACGTTTAGATTACACTGCCAGGAATACCTGAGCCAAATATTACACGTGCACGTGAAGCGGTGAGCGCGCAAATCGCTGTGAAAGACGCGGAAAAACAACCCGCGCTCTCTCCAATTTTCCTCATTATGCACCCCTGGCATGGCCTAAACGACGTCATTGAGGCCATGGCTGTCCTATTGGGTGTCGCTGGTCAACCTCTCGGCTTATTTCTCGAATTTCCTGTGACGATCTCCTGTCGTAGGCGCTGTGTACCAACCTCTTTTATGCCTGAACCTGTACACAAAGTTCTGGCGCTTATTTGGTGGTTTGAGTGCGCGCGGAGTTTGAGTGATGAGCTCAATACTTCCCTATACACCAGACCACTCCATAACAAACGTCTATTGCTTCAAAAACGCCCTACCAGGCGTTTTTGAAGCAGGCAGCCATGCCTGCCTTTTTTGTGGCACCAGATTGAAAATAGACCCAGCCATGCCTGCCTTTTTTGTGGCACCAGATTGAAAATAGACCCCTCCGCGTTGCGGAGAAAAGGAGAAACCTCCCCGAGCAGTTATATTTTGAATGCCGCGAAAGAGAACGCCGCTAGCCGCCCCCCTCTCCGTGAGAGATCGCGCAGCTTTTGTCACGTTGACGGCGGTCGTGTTGAAAGGAAACAATTATGCGCGATTTCTCATCGCGCGTAGTATCGGTGATAGTGAACGGATTTTTATAATTCTTTCAGGAGGAGATTGCATGGACAATAGACTTCACCCGAAAATACATTCCGAGCAGTGTGCTGCTCGGAATGCAAGTGCTGCAAGGCCCGTTTTACTTCTAAACTGCTGTTTTTCTACTGTATTCTGTCTAATTTCATGTGAACTGTGATATTTCGCTTTATATAAAAAAAGACAGATATATAAAAAATGGCAGCATCTCCACTCCGTGGATGATGGCGAGGGTGCGGAGTACGTGGACTCGAAATGGCATCAAAGTTGCGCCCCGAGTGACATCCGATTTGCGCCCCGACCGTCATTCGATTTGAGCCGTGAGTTGCATCTTGATTATTCCCAAAGTGAAACTGCAACTCACGGCTCAAATCGAATTTCGCTTGACTTTCGCTTGATGGGGTGTGCACACGGATGGACACGGACGGACATTGGGAGGTCCTAAAGTGCTCCGCACGGTTACTACAGGCGAGGGAATAAGCCGTTTGACTCCCGGGTACTAACTCACAGTCGTGGCCCGATGGGTAAGACGACTGACACTAAATCTGTCTGGTCTGCCGGGCACAGGTTCTAATCCTGCCGGTGCCTGTGTGATTTTTTGCGATTGTAAATGCTATGCGCACGCACGCGGACGGACAGTGTGCGGTCTTAAGAGAGAGAGAGAGAGAGAGAGAGAGAGAGAGAGAGAGAGAGAGAGAACAAACTTTATTTAATGAGAGGAGTCAAGCGGGCGGTTTCCTCAGTTCAGGACCCCGTTGGAGCGTCCAGCCGCCTCAGCCCGGTGGATCAGCCGAAGCTGCTCTTCGAGGCTAGAGCTGGCCAGCACTTCCTCCCACTGCTCAATCGAGGGATTAGATATCGGGGAAAGTGAGGGGTTAAGCTGGTACTCCCACACCATGTGAGACAAGGTGCAGGGCGCGTTGCAGAATTGTCACTGTGAGTAGTATATTGTTGGCTAGAATAAGTGGAGTTTGGTCGGGTGGGGGAACGTGTTGGTTTGGAGGAGACACCAGGAGCGCTCCTCTGCCTTGCTGAGGGAGGGGTGGCCAGCGGGTAGCATAAGCCTGGTGAGCCTGTAGAAATGGGTCACCTCCTGGTATGGAGTTCTTAAGGTACTCCGCTCCTAAAAGCATGTAGCTATATATCACTATTTACTATCCGAGCCCCTAGCGAGGAGCATGGCTGACAGGGCTCCATTCTCGCGCTGTGCACACTCTAACGTCAGTGTTATCCAAGATGTTTCTATTTCTAACCAAAGTAAATTTAGCGGTAAGCATGTTGGGAGAGTTGACATGGTTGACAAGTTGAATGTTGACATGGTTGAATCGTAATCTCATGCCAGTTATTGGAAATGTTCTTGCCTACATATACTCCTAGTAGGAGGCCGGACAGCTTGGCGTCTCCGTATAATAAGCTATCACAGTTGTCGCTTTATTAGAAATGAAAGCAAACTTGAGATGCACTGGGGGTTTTGCAGATACTTCTGGTTTGATTACTTTCTGTTTTCTTCGTCTTAGGGGCAACGTAAAATGACTGAAGTTTGTGGTGGCACACAGCGAAGCGCGGTTCGATGGTGATAAAAAAATAATGATCAAAAATTCAATTTTACTTTTCGTTATCTGCCTAATCTGCAAAAGTCACCTACTGCAAACCACGTTGTCTTTCCGTCTTCCCTCGATTAAAAACACAAACAACCCAGATATTACCTAACCAAAGCCCTGCTTCCTCTCAAGCTTCTTCCTGCGTAAAGGTGGGGTTCTATGTATTTTAATCACATTAATATGCCTTGAGGGCAAGGACAAGAACTAAGCGTCTGCCTCACGATACTTGGAGCTCGCCTCATGCAGCTGTTACCAACTTTTAACACGGCTTTCAGCGTTTCGGTGGGGTGCTCCAGCGAGGAAGCGCTCTCGTTGATGTGCAAAGTGACAGCAAATTTTGCTGTCGCAAGCCCAGCCAAGCTACAGAGCATGCCCGACTACGTTTCCAGACACTGATTTATAGAACCTGCTAGTTCTTATCGACCCGTAACAAAACAGAAAGCACAGCAAAGACAGTTTTCTATGCAAAGCTGTCCTAAGAAAAAGATGTAACAACTTGCTAGAAGTAAAAGTATCTAGAAAGAACTCTATTCTTTTGTTCCCACCTCACGGAGAATCGAGCGAAAAAAAAGCTCCAGTCTTGCGCATTGTGTCGAGCGTATTCAAGTTTGGTCGCCTCGTCACTCACCACCAAACGAGGGCCTCGCCCCACGACATCCACAGTGTGTACAAGGTTTTATTTACCCTATGCCATCTGGTTGTTTAGTTTACGTTGGGTATTTTCAGATTGCGCACAGCTCGTGGAAATGTCGTGAAGGTAGCGGAACAGTTCGCGTGTGGATGAACTGAAAGCTACCTGCTGAGCACCCAACAAACATGGTTTGGGAGCACTGTCTATGCCAGCTCTGCGCGTAAGGAGATACAGAAGAAAGAACGATTGAGAGACAAGGTGGAAAGATGTAGGCAATTTGCAGAATACTTTACAAAACTTGAAAAACAGGGTGTATAAGGGAAAAGTCAGTTTCAGACGCTTTCTTTTTCAAATCACACAATGTCTCAATAGTATTTATTTTAGTGAAACACAGCAGGAAACTTGTGCGCTTCGCGATGTCTATCTCGGAGTGAATCGCGCACATCCACGATTTGTAGGAGTGGGGCATGGGGGAAATTTTGTGGTATTCATCGTCGAATGAACAAACGGGGTTGATCGCACAGGTGTGAAACATACATAGGTAGTTCAGAAGGCACTTGCGCGATTGTGTCCAGTACCTGCGCGGCGTGTGCATGAGTGTTTCTGGGGCTCCGATTAAAAAAGGGAAGCTACAGGATAATGAAGAACCCGGAGGTGTCATTACCGAAGGTTGATGAGAGAAACTATAAATAGCTTGCTGCCAGTACATCATCGCCCAATGGAGGCACAGCAACATAGAGGGTAATAAAAGTAGATATCACTATTTCTTGTTAGCACTTATCCGATTCACGTCTAGTTCTTCGGATCAAGCAACTACTGTAGGCGGGTTTCATTTAATATTAAACGGCATCATTGTTCCTCTAGTATATAAATACGGTTCGACAAAAATAGTTCTCAGAGCAGCGTTTGAAGTTTGCCTGCTGCATGCATTTTTATGATAATTCAGCTTTGAAGTATGCCGATAAGTTGGCGGTACCACAGCTATTTTATGGATGTGACGTGATCGTTTACCCGTTGCACTAAAGCGCTTGTTTTACCCTCAGACATTGGCGTAGCAACGACATAAATTCTTTGTAGAATAAAGTCAAAGAAAGAAACTTCTCGAGATCACATTTCGGTTCAAAAGACTTCCAACAATTTCCTTTGTCTCTTCATTGCACTTTAAAACATCAGGAGCAAATGGCCTAACGATTCTGAACCTTAACGGTAGTTCCCTGTTTTTAGAGTTATTGGTCAAATATTTTTAATGCGGGTAGCATTATTGGGGAGTTGTTTATAAGACATGTTTTATCTAGTAGTCCGCGCCTAGTGTTTGTTGAGGAGCTCGATAGGGTGCCGCCACAGTCTCCAACTAAAAGACGTCCTTCATTCTCCTGGTAGCACTCCTACCCTTGCGAGTACATAATCGTATTTCTGAAAAGCAAGTGGTTGGAGCAGAATGACTCCGGTGCATGCACCATAATGGCAGCGATGAATACACGCCAAACTTCTGATGATAAATTTACAGCGGCGACGCACGCCACCCTCACGGACAGGAGAAAAAGTATAGCCCGTAAATAACTATTGGCTGCCGCCGCCGTAAAGAAGCCGTAGAGGAGACTGCGAGCAGGGCGCTTTGTTCGACGGGATTATGAGTCTTTTTTGACCCCGAAACCGGCTGCTCCCTTAGAGGTGAAGCAACTTGTCTCTGAACCAAATGGCTTCTCCCGCTGTTGTGCGATCGGGCAATAAGACATCGAAAACCTGAGCGCCTTTTCAAATATCTAAGCCAGGGAAGCGTTGGCTGTCCTACTATTTTTCTTACCAGGGTTACCCTCGGGCCATGGAACATGGCACAAAACCAAGTTTTCTTGAAAAGCATTGTGAAGCTATCCTTCCATTTTTTATAAATATAGGACCGCTTTTTTGTTGCTATGTTTTTCTATGGCTTTTTTTTTCATGTTATATGACTGCTGCAGGCTGTATACGTGTTGTCAAGAGATAAGCGGTGATACAAAACTGCCCTAAATTTCAAAAATATCTTTATCGGAATCTGATGAAATGGCGCGCTTGCAGGGCTACCCGATCTTGTAATAGAAACAGAAAATTATTACTGATGAAACTTCCGCTATGCTCTCGATATAATATCTGATAAATGGAACCAAATATTTAATGAATAGGGTAGAAAAACTGCAGCGTATCAGTGTGTAAAAAACGTAAAAACTTTACCACCAAATTGTTTTCCAATTATTAGATAACACAAGCGATATCAGGCCATGGTAGGTTCCCAGTTAACTTAAAAAAATCAAGATTACCGATAATATTACCCGCAGATCTCGACAATCAGCCGAAAAATTCGACCATCACCTCACAACATGAACAATTCCGAAAAGGAATGGGATGAACTAAGCAAATTATGCAAGACAAGATTGCCGGTATCCACACAGGAAATTATCAAACGCAAAGCATGTATTGGCATATTAAAAAAAGCTGGTCAAGACTGTTAACGATAACATTTCCCAACAATAAAATCACCAACAAAGTTCGCACAAACATTGAACAGATTCTGCTTATGAACCTTAAACAGGTCCATGAAATAGACTTTAAATTAGTTTATTGACATTACCCAAGTTACAACAAAGAAGAACACCGAAGAAAAATTTCAGAAGTACAAAAATAATATTAAAGCGAAACTGTAGTGTCATCCATGATGCCGTAGTACGCCTATACGCCCTGCAGGAAAGCGAACTTTCTCTGACAATGATGATAAATCATCATGGTGAAGAAAAAACGCTTCCCGTGGCGGGAATTCAATCTTTGTCCCTCGTGTTATGAAGCCGGCGTCCGTCCAATTGCTCCATTTCGACATGGTCGGATCGAACGCCAAGCAGCAGGTACAGCTTCGAGGTGCACACCAAAACCCAAACGTTAGGCCTGTATAGTGCACACCGGAGAGTTGCTGTGGGTATTCTAGAAAAGTGGTGCGCACCTCCCGAGTAGCACGTACTCGCAGTGTGGGATTGGCAAACCAAACAATCCATCACGACAACGCTTCGCGTTCAACCATTGTCGTCTTTAGACCGAGGAGTGCACGATTTTGTTTTAGAAGGAACACCAAAGGAAGTACAACTGTACTAGATTTCCGAGCCTTATATACGCATACCTGTTTTTACACATATTTTATTTTAATCTATATGCAATGACTAAGTCACATTCCTCCACTAGACAGTTGTAGGCACGGGATAGGGATTTTTTTTGTGTGTCGGTATTTTTTTTCTGGCCCCGAAATAAATGAAGAATTAAATTTTCATTCCGCTATTTTTCTATTTCATAATTACCACATTGTTCTGTGGTGGAGGGAGTGTGACGAGAACTGGAGGTACTCTCACATGATTGGCCAGGCTGCTTTTGAAATAACACTTCTCTTTCGTGACAACTTGCGCAAAGAAGCACAAGCACCAAGTGCTCCCAAAAACGGGCAACGAAGAATCTACTAATAGGCCATTCTTTACGTGGAGCAAGAGCGAAATGCGGGCTTATCTAAAAACAAGAAAAGACAAAGCACTGTTGTCGACATTTCCGAGAGCGTCCCACAGAGTTCGAATTCATCGCAAAAAGTAGTGTTAAAGCATTTATACCGAGCGCTCCAACTATCATGCACCAAAATTAAAAAAAGGAGCACCGGCATTACTCATTCAAAACCTAGTTTATAATCGTTCCAGTAGAGCGGAGTACTCGCCAGTAATTTTTTTTAAGTTTGTGATATTTGTTAGCTAATTGTGACTAATCACCCAAGTCGAGAAGTACTGTCCTAATCATTAAAGTATCAAGGAGGCACTTGTAGGTACCCATGGTGGTGGTGGTGGTGGTGGTGGTGGTGGTGGTGGTGGTGGTTGTGGGATCAAGCGGCGTTAGCCTTGCTGGATATGCCGGCAATTGCTCCGCCCAAGCTCCTCCTGATTAGCCAAAGGTAGTGTTCTTTTACCACAAGTTTGCCAGCTCCGTCTCCTCAAGGAAGCTCAGGAGAAGGCGTGACACGTCTCTTCGCAGCATCCAATGTCCCCTTGGAAAGACGATGTGGTCCAGAGTGCTGCGTGGGGCTGCGAGCTTTCGAATCGCTGAGAGCATTGCAGTCCGCTCGACATCATGCTCTGGGCAACACATTACGTAGTGGTGTACATCCCCTATCATTGCACATGAAGAACACACCGGCGATCACGCGAGGCCCACCTTGAATAGCCATGCTGTGGTCTTCGCTGAGCCCGTTCGGATGCGGTACAGCAATGTTGCCTCCGATCTTGTAAGCCCCTTTGTGACGCAAGGCTGGTGACCCATGAGGGGAATCTAACTGCGGTATTTTAAGTGACGTACTAATTCCGCACTCATTTTTTCTGACTCACAAAGGGACCCCGCGGAATATGAATAATTCCACGTGACGGCGCTCCCGCCGTACACCTCAAAACCAAACGTTAGGCCTAGGGAGGACACACCTGAGAGTTGCTATTTTAGAAAAGTGGTCCGTACATCCAAAGTAGCGCATACTCGCAGTGAGTGGCCAACCAAAAAATTCATCACGAGAAAGCTTCGAGTGCAATCATCATCGTCGTTAGATGGAGGGGTGCATGGTGTTCCATTTCCCGTGCAGTAGTAGTATACTCCAGTATGATAGCGCTAATTTGTATACTGGTAAATGACATATGCTATGGGGATGGAGATAACTGACGAACATAAATTTTGTTCAGTTTATCAGGCTGAAGCACCCCCGACGCGGGATCATTTCCCGACATTTCCCGTCGCGGGGTCACTTTTAAACACTGTAGAATGAAAAATGGGGCTTTTAACTGTGAATGAAGGAGGACACGCCTGCCGACAAGAATCATTTACATATACGAGAATTATTAACTAAATACGGGCGACCCTCACCTCCTATGGGGTGAGGGTCGACCAGCGCAGCAGAGAAGGGGCAGCCACGGCTCTGGGTGAGGGCATTTCTAGGTAAGTGTTTCTAAACTGTGTTACGTAATGATGTGTCACTTTATGAGCCCGTTTGGCCCAATCAGTGGAGAGACGGACACGTTTGGCTTGGGGCTCTCAGAATGTTTATTTAAATACCACCCATTCGGCTTTACAAAATCAGCATCAATGAGCGGAGGAAGTACTAGGTCAGTCATGGTGGCCTTTTCATTGAAAGCCGCCCTGATTGAGCCAGGGTTCATGCGAGGTGTCTGAAAGGCAAGGCTTGTGGTTATGAGTCCTGAATATGTACTGGAATATTTATAATAAGGGCCTGTTCAAGTAAGTAGTTAGCTGGTCCTGATCCAACTCGAAGGAAACCCGGACCCACAAGGACTGTGCCGTGGTGTAACCCGCTGCACTCGTGAAAACTAACTTTGGTGCCCTTGCGCAGCTGGGGGGTTTTCAGTAAATTTTTTCTCTCTTTCTCGCTCATGAAGGCCCCGTTTTCCTCATTTCCCTCTATCTAACAATCGGACAGCGTATTTCCACGTTTCATAAAAATGTTAATGTCAAATTTTCAACTGGGAGCGACCGAAAATCTTGTATACACAGGCCACTAGATTTGTTCGCGCAACCGTTTAGCTTCAGTGATGCGAATTACCCGCCCTAACAAGGATGTGTAATGTTAGGAAAGGCAACCGCGTTTAACACCCTAAACTTATGCATCGCAGCACTCTATATAATAGAGTAGTGTCAATATTGTGAGAAATGTTTAGAGTAAAAGCATTTGCACGCCCACCCAAGCCGTAAAGCCCTAAAAAATGTTCAAAATGCGAGATAGAAAGAGTGTTTTCCCCTTTAGTTCGTATTCAACTCCTCCCCAACCCGAAATTAACCTCTGTCATTTACTTAAGAAGGTAGGATGCGGTATCGGACTCCGCATAGCACGCACAACAACGCCATCAATGCACGAGTAGTTCGGTTGCAATGTCTCTATATCTGACGACGCAAGAACAGTTTCGGGTTCACGGCTATGTTCAAGTGCGTGCCATCGTGTTTACGAAGTAGAACATACAAGCAGAAAGCACACTCATTTTCATCGCAGCCTTCCGAAAACATTAAAGTAAGGCCCACGGAAGTTTGGCTGGTGGCTCTGCAGTTTACCGAATTCAGCAATAGCAATTCTGCGTGGTAAGCAGCTCACGTTCATTTCCGGGTTTTGAGGAAGCGCCGGATTTCCTCTGGTGTCGACCGGCTGAAATCGGAAATGAAGGAAGGAGTATGACGCAGAAGCGAAAGGGGATGCGATCAAGTAGAAAGCATACCGCACTAAAGATAAGAAGGGGAACGCTCAGACGGCTCCCCAGTGGTAGAGAAATGGCAGTTTTTGATGATCCGCTTCCGACATACTTGGAGAGATGCAAGTTATGTTTAAAATAGAACTTTTTTCTGCTCTTAGAACGGCAGCGAAGTATTCCCAACACACAGGATCAATGTGGCTCACATTTACGAACCGACGTCCGGATGTCTGTGTCAATATAAAGATGACAAACGATGCCTAAGTGACATTTCGGTTCCCACAGGCGTTTCACTGCTCCGGTGCATTTATTTTCTGGCCTTTGTATGTCCGTCATGTAGCAGCGGCACCAAACCGTTGTGCGCAATGTTCACATTACATTTTAGTGTGGCGATTTATATAAACGCTGTCATCAAAAAATTACGCCCACCTCCCCTCGCGGGAACCCTGGTGTGATGCGACGCTGAAGGGGGTTCCATTGTGCGTTTCCGTTGGGTCGATTACTCAAATTGCGTGAGCAATCGTCGGGTAATGCGAGAGAGAGAGATAGAGAGAGCAAGCGTAGCGCGGACGACCGTCGACTGAGAGACCGGCTGGAGCGCGGCACTCCGCTTATATGCGCAGCGCGCCCGAAGGAGAGGAGACCCCGGAGAGAGAGGGCGCTGCACATGCGCACAGCGCGCTTGCGCCGCGCGCAGCGCCGCCAACCGGCGGAGTGAGAGTGCGCTCCGCCACGCACCCGCAGATATTGGGCGAGAGTGTTCGCTATCGGAGAGAGGAGAGGGGGTGAGCGGAGGAGAGACGCAGCTGTGCGGACGCGGACGACGACGACGCAGGAATGACAGGGCCGCCGGCAAGAGATGCTCCTTTCATCGTCGCATCTAAAACTACCTTCATGTCAAATGCGATGCATCTGCGGCTGCTTCTCCGAAAAACGCTTCGGTATTTGGGTTTACTTGTTACTTGTCAGGGCTTTCTTGTCTGTGATGTTTTCTGAGTTGCTAACGCGAAAGCTTAAGGTCGTCCTGCGTAAGGCATCGTCATTCGCAGTATCACAATGGCTCCACAAAACGGTGTTGGCTGCGACGCGGGGAATAGACGCTGAGATGTGCATTGGCCCACGCTTTCTCGTGCCTTTCCTGTAAATAGGCCTAAAGTTACATTTTAAGGACTAGCCAAAATAACAGGTGCCCTTATGTTTACGTGTGCGTTTGATGTTGCTTGGCAAGCCGTTAATTCAGGTTTGATAGAACACAGTCGCAGTGGGGTACTGGCCACCACTTGTCCAGTGATGTCTCTGACATCAGGCCTGACGTGGGGCTTTGCTGTAACGACGTTGGTGGGCGTCTGCAGCTTGACGCACAATGAGTGTGACGTTGCTGGAAAAGTGCTTTCAAACAACAACGACACTTATTTTTTCTTGAGGGCCCTATCTGTTGCATTAAATGGGGGGGGGGGGGGGCGATGGGAAAGGACACCACAGCTTCCAAGTGGTCCTAATAACTACGGAAGAAAACAACACAACAACAAATGAAACAGAAATAGAAAGAAAAGTTTTATTGTGAGCAAAAAAAGCCTGCAGTGAAGAAAATTAGACTGGAAAGCCATGCTACACTTATACCAAATCTAGCATGAGCTATGTGTCCTACAGCTTCCAGCCTCCACGGGTCACTGGAGAAGAAAAGTGAACAGAGTTTTTTAACTAAGCTCTCTATTTTATGTGCCTTCAAGCCCCAAACAAAATGATATCGCCTTTTTTTTCTGCAGGTGTCTTATTTTTTGTTGTTTCTCCCTTTCGCTCTATCACCCGTCTGTTTTTTGTTGCCCCCATCCTAGAACAACAATATCGAGCAACGTTGTTGGAAGTCCTTTATTAAACTTCTGTTTTGTCTTCTAGTTTTTGCCTAGATCTAGATGCCAACCATGCGCAATATTGTAGAGAAGGACCTGCTACTCTGGCGAATCGAATCTGCCTCCTTCGCTTTCTTGCACTCACAGCAACGGAATTCGGCACAGTAGTGTGAAGATGCGAGGGAAACTGGAGAATAGATCGGGGGTAATATAATGACCTTAGGAATCAACCTCACAGGTGTTTGGTGTTCCCAACGAGGCACTCTATTTCAGAAAAGGAGGTCTCCTCTTCGCGAATGCAAGCACCCGCTGTAAGGGAGTAAGTGC
Source organism: Haemaphysalis longicornis (assembly GCF_048455015.1). Taxonomy (NCBI): domain Eukaryota; kingdom Metazoa; phylum Arthropoda; class Arachnida; order Ixodida; family Ixodidae; genus Haemaphysalis; species Haemaphysalis longicornis. The sequence continues at coordinate 226,996,739 of NW_027526295.1, read as the reverse complement.
CACGCAGCCCTCCCTAGTATAACTGGAAAAGACCTCCGAGAGTTTCGCATTCTATGTTAACGATCAGACATGCATGAACACTCGAGGAGACGCCGAACTTGCGCAGGACGCGTTACTTCTGAATCGGGTTGCACGTGATACGGTGGTTCTAAACACAGCCTCGTAGAGCCTATTCCGCCTGAATGGCCATCGCGAAGCGCACTCGCATTTGCATTCGTCTCAGTGCCGTGAAGTTCCCCCAAGATGAAAGTTTCTCGTTGCATTAGGTCCACGTGAGAAGCGGGTGCTCAGGGGCGTTAATAAATGATGCCAATATATGTGCGACTGTTATGGCCGTATTTGAATTGGAGATGCAACACATGTGCCGTATCCACTTGCCTTTGTGGCAGGAGCGATGCGGTGTAACTGAACACACTGCAATAGCCTCGGGAAAGTACGGCTGGTGTTGGTTACATCCTTTGTGTGGTAAACAGACGGGAGACGTGAGACGAAACCCACGGGCATGTTGATATACGATCAATAATAAACTTCATTTCCGATGGTATACGCATGCTTGTAATAAATTGCAAAACAACAGGTAATGAACTTGGTTGCAATGTTTCCAGCAAGTCAATACTACGTGAACATTAACAGTCTAATACAAACGTTATACACTACTGAAAATGTTATAAAAATGGGTAAACTTGTCGAAGAACCGACACGTTCATGCTTCGTGCTTTGCTACTTTTAACCATTTGGAACTTCCTAAGCTTTAGTGAGTCTGTGCTTTGTAGACTTCTGCCAATTAAAGCACTAAAACCGTATATTTTTACGTTTGAAGATACGCAGGTGGCCACGTGCTACGCAACGTTTTTCATGACCAGGCGCGCGTAGCTTAGGATTTTATATGAATGTCCTACCTCGGCGAAGGGAGTGGGATTTTATTACAGTCGTTTTTTTAAGACGTTTTAAACTTCACAGGGACAACATAGTGTTGCAGAAACATTCCTGTCTCGACCAACAGCTAGAATACGAAATATATAAAGGTAAGAACTTCCTCCACTTCTTTCACTAGCCTCGCGCTCTTACCTGTTACATTGCCCAGCTCAAATAAAACCTTAAGAATGTTATACACAAAACAGCAATACATAATCGAGAGCACCGACATTCATTTATTAAAATTAAATACACAATTAAATGTTCTCTCGCAATAAAATACGCCTTGTTGAAGGCGATGTCCAGGAAGGGCGAAATAAGGAAGAGCCACTACACAAAGCCTAAAGCATCTGACGCTGACGCGTTCTGACGGTTTTAGCGGTGAAACTAACTGCGTTCAGCTAGTTTAAACCCCACAGATCCCGTTCACTCCGCCCGGGCGCCGTCCAAATTCGAAAAAAAGGCGGATCCTAGCATATGTGAAAAAAACCTTAAGGCAAATCAGTGCAGAGTGGATCGAAAAATACGAGAACTTAAGAGAAACCCCCCCAAAAAATGCCTTCACAGAACATCCAAAACACTGGGAAGATTGACGGGAGAACGAACCCCAATTCGAACACTGTGTTCATGCATTGTGTTCATGTTTTCTTGCAAATGTCATTTGGTTTTTACGTTCAAGCGGAACCCTCCAGTGATTATAAGCGCACTCGCCCAATCCCAAGCCCTTTTCAGTGAGCCTTTACACCATGATACAAATGCGTTGGGCTCCTGAAATTTCAAACCTCTAGGCCTAGCACTTTCTATTTCATAAATATATATATATATATATATATATATATATATATATATATATATATATATAAATTAAAAACACATCGTTAACACGTAATGTCTGCTACATTGCAACTTACCGGCACCGAGCAGCAGAAAGTTTCTAGAGTAACCTACAGGGTTTCGTTTAATATTGCGAATACATTGCATTGTACGTTCTCGAATGCCGTTATTATTATTTTCATTCGTGCAGTTACATTCCTTGGTTTACAGGCGCGACATCTATCGCGAAGTGTGTTTAACGCATTTAAGGATTGAGCACTTATCTGTCAACGTGGCATAAGACTGAATAATGAGCAACCATTATAGTTTTCGGATATCAGCCAATGAATGCAGCGAGGAAATGTTAATATACAGTTTCGGGCCCAGCATAGGAATAAGTGATGACGAAGCTCTTTTCGAACTATTATGTGCAGCCATCAGTTATCCTGGGGAAAGTTGTTTCTGCAGCCGCCAGTCTACAGGCTGCAACAAACGAAGAATTGAGGCAAATATAGGAAAAATGCAAGGAAGATAGCTTTACTGCAGAGGCTAAAACAAGTTTCTTTCTGTTTCCGAAACAAAAAAAAATACCCAGTTATAACTTTTTCCTATTGTTACGTATGCTCGATGTATGCAACGTGAAAAAAATTGCAACTTCTGCTTGGCACAAACCAAGCGCATTATCAATCATAGTGGAGATTGCTCAAGATTACCCGAAGCATGTTGAAGGAGGCGGTCACTCGCTATGCGTAGTAGAAAGTTGCTTTCGCCATCGAGTAACTGATTTTGGGAAAGAATATAGCAAGCTCTATAAAAATGTTCATTTTTGATTTTCGATGGTGGGTGGTTCCTTAATTAGGCATGGCTTGTCCTGTGTAACGAAGATAGATGTCCTTCCACCATTTTCGCACTTAGGTAGAAAGTTAGGAAATATTTCGAGGCAAAAAAAAGGATCCACATCACGCCTGGAAGGAAAACAAGCAAGAAGCCGCGTCTAAAGAATGTAGCTGAAATGTTTTGATTGGGAAGCCAGAAAGAACAAAGGAGACCTCGAGAGCCATGTTGTTGATTGTAGGGTACTCGACACACTCAGACAGCTACAGTACGTAGCACACAAACTTATTCCGGCTTGTTGTTGTATGCTTAACGTCTGGCAGCCTCTGTAATATGTATATAGAAAGGTCTCCGCAAGACGAATGTGGCGGTACTTTTGTATTTTTGTTCTGTCGCCTTCATAAATTTCTTTCCACCCTTTAATTGCACCTCAAATCTCCCGATATCAAAGCGAAGTTCAACAGATAAAACCTGCATGGTGCTATGCTGTTAAAAGCGATACTGTCACTAGTATTGTCACTACTGGTCACTAGCAGTGAGGATGGTCACTAGTGAATACTTCTTGACAAATATTTAAGAAAAAAACTCGGGATCGCCATTCCAGATTTATGTGGCGTATACTCAGAGGAAAGGGTAGTGCGCCACGAAACGCAATAAATTTCTCTGCTGACGCGTGCAACGATACGAGACGGACTTGGCTGTGCTGTGCTTTTAAAGCGAAGCTTTCTGGGACTCACTGATGGCCTCATTCTTCACCTAAAACGCACTACTGAAAAGCCAACTTTACACAGTGCATTTCACACAACGATTATGATGATTATTGGAGGCACATCAAGCGCCATAAAAAATGATTCCGGTGGTCGAAATCGAACCTGGGTACTTTGCGTTAGGAAGCAGACGTCTATTCTATTGCGCCGTTCCGACACGCTCAAAGCAGTTCGTATTTTTTTTGTTGGACTGGGGTTGCATGGGAGAAAACTTCGCGTATTAACCACCTATCTATATAAAAAGGGTATTGTTTTTTTTTCGTGCTGGAGAAGTCTGTACGATGGCTCAGCAGAGCCATCATGAGTGGTAGTGGCTAAATGTATAATTAGTTGTGTTATCTGAGCCAAGGCTGAAGATGTAGAAAGCAGGCCCCCAAAAAAGAGAAAAGAATAGGAACATAAATCAAAACTTTAGTTATGAAAAAAACCTGGTGCAAGCCGTCGCTCCTCCTTTCGGTCCTGAAAGGTTACAGTACCACGAGAAAAAGCGTCTTCAAAGACAGGAGACAAGCACGTGCGTTCCGAAGATTCACCTTTCATCATAGTAGAGTGACACTGGGTTGCTTTAACAAAAAGTGTTTCGGATGGTCGCTCCCACTTATGCTTTATTTACGGGAGTTTTCCCAACTAAACCCAATTTCTTGCTCAGGTTAGAATTTATTAATATGCTTACAGTCACTCACGTGGGCCTATACGCATTTGTTTATTTCTTTTCACGGGTATCCACCTTCGAGTTGCAAAATTTTTGCGTAGATGATGCTTGGGAGCTTCAATTCGCAGTTCCTTTGTTGACGCGAGGCTTCTTACGATGGTAACAAATGTGCAAATTCTACCAAATGAAGGTTCACTTTCTAAAAGCAAGAAAATGGCCGCCCTAGCTGTTTGGTCATGTCTGAGTAAGCGGCTCCATGATAAAGTGCGTTCAATAAGTGACATGTGTGGTTTGCAATTACTGCTGAAAAGCCTTCATATATACCGGCAAATTGGAATGAAATCTTCATACCAGGGGTGCCAGCTCATATGTCAAACATGTTATCGCCAATCAGGGTACTGCTCCGGGGGAACACTGGAAAAAAATGCTGGTGAGAAGGAATGGTGACGGAAAATAACAATTCGCTTTCAACACTCCCATCGATGCAGACTCCGTTGGGAGGTGGGTCGCAGAATAATAGAAATTTGGAAACGGCCGGGAGAGCAAACTGCCGGCTTTCGGTTCAGGGAGAGCCTGACACCGGTACTGCGTCCGCACTTGCGCAAGAGGGTAACATTGCAGCACTGCTCGGATAACCTTGATATGCCCCCTACAAAGTTTTCGTTGCTCAATATATTTCCGCTACTATAGAAGGAAGGACGTAAGCTGCGGGAGATGGCTTACATCCACAAGGTTCTGAAGCCAAGCATAGCTTGGTATTTCGATGCGTCATCTGTCGTCATTCCATGTTTCTCCTCCCTCCTGGGTAGCTTGAGTAGCAGATGCCCATCCCTTCAATGGGTCATGCAGACAATAATACACAAGTTTGGTTCATTTGAAAGATTGCCTCGTCAGAATCATTCTAACACCCCTTTTAACGTAAACTTAGCTCAAATAAGACATATAACTAGGAAAAAGTGGAATAGCCATGAGACTCACTAGCTGATTTCCCGCACTATAACACATGATGCCATATCCACAGCCGTGCGATTGGCTGAAGCCGGCAAAAGCAAACGAAAGTCAAGCAGGGCTTATAAGATTGCAGAACGAGCTATTTTCGTTTAAGCGTAATGCATATTCATTTTATAGAAGTAAGAATGGTTGGGTAAACAATCGAAGTTACGAAAGTTCACGTAAACATACAAGCACCAGTGCGTACTGCTGTTGGTACTGCGCGCACTATGCTTGCATGGCTGCACAGCAGTGCGGCGCTTCGGGGTTTCCTCACACGACACTGGCCGATTGGCATAAGCGACATTGTCTAAAGTGACCCCGTTTGTTGAACACCCCATACTTCACAAAACGATTACTACCTACCGTAGCGAAAACAATCCACGTGCAAGTACGGTCAAAAACAAAGCACAGGCGGGCAGCGCTGCGGAGCAGTATGGTGGCGCCATCTAGGAGCACAGACGTCAAACAAGGAGCCGCAGTCCGCTGCAGGCTGAACAGTACACTTGAAGTTCACTTGAACACCCCTTCTCGCGAAATTATAGGGAGGAAAAATCACAATTTTAACTCAAATTTATTAATTTCTGAATGAATAAAGCATGACTTGCTGCCGTACAAGTGCTGGGGGTACAATAAAACAGCAAATCTTTCGAATAAAACAAATTAGTATTTTGTCTGCGTGGCCGCTTTAAGAAAATAAAACCGGCACCTATTACGATGGTCCGGTCCGTCTGCTTCGGTATCTCACATGGAGCCGTCGGCGAGTTTTCGGTGGATTTTGGAAAGAGAAACATTGGCTTTTACTTATTTCCCTGTTATTTGTTATGCTGCGCAGAAAACATTACTAGTGTTTTACTTTATATTATACCAGAAGCACATGTAATCGGTAGCATACAAAACAGAAAAAAATGATTGTAGGGCATAGTGGGGTGTAATGAGATTAGAGCTGGTCATGTTGTCAGAGGTATTACCATGGGTGCGTTAATCTTAGCACACACACTTGCCCGCCCGCTAGAAGGCAACCGTACTGATCATATTGCCAAGCCTTTTCCCAGCACAGCACTGCGTGAGGAAGCGTTAACATGATATAGTAAAAATGGACCATACACACCCTCTATTCGAACTAAACAAAAACCTCGCGATGGTTTCTAACTGCCGTCACGAGCAGCTAGAACCGTGAAAGAGTGAGACGCGCCTCCCAAACTGTTTAAATCAGTAAGAAAGGCATGCATGGTGTCCCCAAGGGCCGCATGTAGCGAAAAATCCCACGGCAGTGTCCGTATGTTAAGCCAATTTTGAGTCCCGCAGTTGCGTACGCAGATTATTCGCGTGCCTTATGTTGCTGGCATTCAGCCAGTAAAGAGTGGTGTAATAGTGTATTTACCCAATGGGCGGTAAGGGGGGGGGGGGGGGTTCAAATGATTTAGGCCGCGGTCTGGGTATCACCCTTACGCAAAGTCACCGTTTCGTGCTCTTGTCATCTGTGCTGCGGTCGTTCCAATCCGAAATTGCTCAGCGCTCAAAAAAAAAAAAAAAACTGGCTGCGTATCTGCACACTTCGTTGGAAATGTCGAAGGAAGACGATAGTCGCCTGGCGCCCCTGCCAAGTAAATGTCTCCCTTCTCTTTCCCGCACATCTCTCTTCCTGTTTCTCTCCCGTCTTGCTCCTCCCAAAATAAGCACGCTAGCGGTTTGCTCAAATCAATTTAAATTTACCGCGTTCCACTGCTCCACGCCGAATGCCTCGATGCCAGTGCTGCCGTACGGCGGAGGCGAGCATGAATCGAGGCACCCTGCTTACTCCACGTGCGACCCAATCGAAACGTTAAAATTGTGTAGCGGAACCTTTTGTTACTGCGGCCGTTTGATTTTTTTAATGTCGCTAGGGAAACCGCGGGCGACCGCTTTGCTATTTTTCTGGACGTATCTTTCATTAAATCAACGATCCAAGTATTTTTAACATAGAAAACACTGCGAATATCACTTATGTATTGATGTCTTGCCCTAGATAAGCGTAATATCTTGTTTTGGCTCAACAATTTTGACAAGTATGAACATTGTCACCGGACTTAGCCATTTAGATATGGTTGTAGGTATATAAACCTATTGTGCAGCATCTGTGTCACTTTGGCCGGGTGGCTGAGGCAAGGGATAGACAGACAGACAGACCGACAGACCATACGTTTCGCATTCAAGTAGCCCAAGAAAGACTATCGTCTTCAAAAAATAGTGGCTAAATCAAGCAAGAGCGCGTGGTCCGCTACTGCGTGCTTCGCCATCCATTTGTGGCCTCTTTACCACATTTGCACGAATATGCTGCCCTCGCAAACTTCGTTTTCAGCCTTGGCACTGGCTCGACAGCTGGAAGAGCACCCCGAGGTTCTCTATGTGGACGCCTCGCTTCCCAAGCATGGCACCAGAGCAACGGCAGTCGTCACCACCATCGATAAGCTTGTCACCGGCGCGTTGATACGGACGACGAATTAAGCCGAAGCGGAAGAAGTGGCCGTGGCCCTCGCACTTGCACAACCGGTAGTGAGGACCATGGTCACAGACTCCAAGACCGCCTACGCAAAGTACCGCAAGGGGAAGATCTCTCCCACGGCACTAACAATTCTCGCCAAACGCAAATTACCGGGACGGGTCGTTGAGCTCGTGTGGGTCCCGGCTCGTGGAAGGCAATGCACTCGCCGACCACTATGCCTGAGAACTGTCAATCCGGGCCGAGGACGATCCAGAGCTACGGCACCCCGTGACGAGTTACAAAGACGTCATCCAATAGTACAGCAGCGGAAGATGTAGGCTTCGCGGTCCGCATCCGCCACTTAGCCGAAGGCAGATTACGATTGTGCGACGCTCGCAAGCGGAGTCGCTAGCGCATCCTGTGCTCTTGCACAAGATGTTCCCAGAAGAGCATAACACTTCATGCCCGTTTTGCAGACAATCCGAAGGCACTCACACATTCTTGGCGAGTGCACTAAGCTCAAAACCCCCTCACCATCCCCAACCCCAAACCCCTTGAGCGATGGGAGACCTTGTTGTCCAGGCCCGACCTACCAACCCAGGTCACGCTGGCGGCTAGAGACCAGAAGCTGCTGGACACATAGGGGACCTGAGAAGAAGGTTCCCCCCGTCTGGTGCCTGCGTGCATTAACCTTTACTAAGGACTCAATAAAAGTTGATTCTCTCTCTCTTTATTTAAATTTTTGCGGCGACCTTCATGCTAGAGCGCTACTACAATATCGTAGAATATCGAGCGGAGGACACACCGATCCGTCCGCTCCGATACTCAAAGAAGCGCGTATAATTAACCTGGCTAGCTGGCCGTCAGGGCCTAGTTCATGACTTCATGAATCTTGTCGCGGACAAGTTCGTTATGTAAATACATCAAAAGCGCTTGCAGGGTAGCGAGGTGGACGTTTTCATGTTTAGCGTCCCCATCGTTTTTTTCAAAAAACGAAATTCAGCTCATACCAACAGTACGGTTGCGGAGGATTGCACCTATCTCAGGGGGCACAATTAAAGACATTAAACCAACCCGATCAAGCAGTCCCGCGGCAAAGTACGCAGTGAACGCTTTTATCGCGGAAAAACGTCTGGAACAGCACCGAATTATACAGGCACACGTTTCAGTTATTCTCTGATTGGGAGCAACCTGATCGATACCACGAAATCATAATAATTTCTGAACCGTATAAAGTTGCCATTGACAGCATGATGAGAAGTCTCCACCAAATAAACCCTCGTATCTTTTTAACTGCTTGCTTGTAGCAGACTTCTTGTACACACGGTCTTTAATGAGGCTTGAAAACTACATATTCTGTTGAAATAGAATGAAAAAAAAAGAGTGTTTCGCGTGCCGACTGATTTTTGAGGCGTCCCATAAAGCGAAACTGCAACAAACTGTCTGGACGTCAGGAATATATTGAGAGAAGACTTTTTTCATGAAAGCAAAAAAATATTTCCGCTGGGGTGCCGTTTTTCCAAACAGAAATTTGAATTCTTTACTCCTGATGCCCAGACAGCAGCACTTAAGGCTCGCCTAAATAAAGGTTACTCCTACTCTTCCTCTTTATTCCTGAAGATAAAGTGTCTTGAAAGCCCTTTTTCGCTATCTTCTCAAGGGAAAATCACGGAGACGGGAAGAAATAACGCTTTGTGCTTAAGATGAAGGCGCGCGCACGCGGAAGATGTTGCCTTGTGCTCTGAAGCGCACTTCCTCGGGGCAGTTTCATAGAGATTAATGTTCGTACGCGCCATTCTCTACACAAGTTCTCTACGGGATAATTCTGTTTCAGCCCATTACAAAAGCTAGTTACTTCCTGAAGGGAATGTGCCTCTCAACCAGACAAAAATAACAAAACTGCAACAAGTACCCCTCCTTAATAATTTCCTGAAAGTAAAATTTATTGATATTGTGTTGGGATATTTTCTGGAGAAAGACGTGCAAGTTTTATTTTTTGGGGGGGTACGCGATAAAGATTACATAAGAGTGCGGTTGTATTATGCCATATTTGTTGGAAAAAAACTCCAATATCAGAGGCACCGAAAACCGTTCTTTACTTAGCTGCAGTTTGTCCCATTAGAATAATGTTGCATCGAGAGTCACAGCACGTGTCAAAAACTAACCGCTTTTCTTAACTATGGAAGCATTACTGGGCTATTTGTCAAGAAGTTGGGGAGACGCAAGTATTTAATATTTTTCCTGGCTGAGTTATTTTGCCTTTTATACTTTCAAAAATTATTAAAGAAGTTGAAAGCGAAGACCTCACGCTTGTGTAAGTAATCATGCAGGATGTCAACAAAAGCACGCCATTTGTTCCGGAGGAGTATCACCGATGCCGGGAACGCAAAACACCTAGATAAATCTGGTGTCGGATTGAATGCTAACAACCTTACAGAACGCGACATCCGTGACATTTTCAAGTGTTGAGCTCAAAGTAAACGATTTCATATTTCGATAGAGTATCGAACGTGTGGGTATAAATAAAATCCTAATGGCTGAAAGGCTGGTTGTGAAGGCCCGATGTCCATTTAAACAACGTACCTATTATAAAGTGAAGCGTCAGTACTAGTATCCATAGATATTGTTAGTGCGTAGTTATCAAAGAAATTTTGCGATTTTCTTGAACATTTAGACCCCTCATAACATATCACTTTTTGTATTCCCTATGTCCGTGCGCCGGCTGAACCGCAAGTTGTCCCATTAACAAGCCTGTCATAACAGAGCTATTACTGGCAAATGTCACATCAATACGTGCCAAAATAAACACTCATTTGGTATATAAGGAAAAAATCCTTACTAAAGGGCATTTGGCCGCGTAAATATGATCGCGTTTCTTTCTCTTTCACAGGAAAGAAGACAGGTGAAAGCCCTAGAATGTGAGGATACTGTGTCAGGTGCGCATAATCTGTTTACTGTAATTATATTGCAGATGTGATGACAAATAAATTCCTACTACGGGGTAATACAGCCGAATGTAAACATACCCTATCCAGCTCACAATAGCCGATTGGTCCGTCATGTTAGATGCCCTTTTTTACCTTTTTTTATTAACCGGCTCCGTCTAATCGGCTGTGAAAGCGTTCGTGATGCCATTGATTATAGACAGTCTAGAAGTATCACTGTCATTTTAGCTTTACTTCGCAAAGGACAAAGAGTTCGAGCTATTTGCATGCTGCAAGATATTTCGCCAAGCAGCGCTTTTGAAGAACATGTACCGAACCGTAATCGACAGCAAAACCAGGCATATGGTTATAGGTAAAGCTGCCTCAAGTTAGGTCGATGACGCCGGCGTCATGGGCTTTAGGTGTCCCAATCCAATCGTCGTCTTTCTTGAGAAGTGGCGGCATGTATTGGTGGCGCCACGTATTGTAACACCCTGACATGAGAGGCATATCTCGTGATGAAGTAAGAAAATTGAATTCACTTGTGAATAAGACTCCCTCGCTGGTTGTTAGTAATACTAGAAAATCGATGACAAAGAGACAGCAAATAGAGAGGGAGACAGAGAGAAAGATTTTTATTAGAAGAAAGCAGAGAAGTCTGTTGGCACGTATTCACCTGCATGCTACTCTGCGGGGTTGGCGAAGTGAATAAAGGCCCGAAAGGAAGAAGGGCGAAGAGCGGGGAAGAAAGGAAGAGGGTAAAAAAAAATTCCCCGCATTTCCCCGAGGGGAAGAATGTGAAAGTGCGAATGCACGAGTTGAATTTGCGCGGTTCGGTAATGTTCGCGAAAGAGAGATCACACACACACACACACAACTACAAAGAAAGAAAGATGCATTTATTCACAGACACCTATTTGTGTTGTCGTTGTACTCGATTGCTAGAGCGGATCTCAGCTTTGAAATTTCGTGTCAGTACTCCTTTAAGCGGGTGCATTAGCCCTTCTCACGCCCGATTCCTGGCCAATTCCCCACGTGGGTATGTGCCATGTCAGCAGGAACAACAACAAGAATGAGCCATGGGGACGCGGCCAGGCAGCGCGCGCCCATCTCCCCCCGTTGCTAGGGAAGACGAGGAGCGCGCGCACCCGCAGCTGTTGCTATGCGGACTACGGCGGCGGACGATTCAGGCTCGCTTAAGAAGTGCATTCGCACTTAATAAGGTAAAATGGAGCTTTGCGCGGGTTACTTAAGAGTCCAGGTGATATCACACGATGAGGATATATAGTTCTAGATTGTTTTTGCGACGCCGATGTAGTGTAAATAATCAAACACTGCAACTAGCACTTTTCGCTGGTATGCTGCAGATGGCCAGGGTCCAAGAAGAGCTTTCAATAACATAAGTCCGTTTTTGAGGCACTCGATCTTCTTGGCGAGGTGGTTCCTTTCCCGGCTGTAAATCGGACACTCTACCAAGATTTGTTATACAGTTTCTGGCAAACAACAGTTATCGCAATAGGGAATTATGGTTTGACCGAGACGATGTCGGTAGGAGTTCGTAAGTGCTGCATTGGGGCGCAACCGATGGTAAAGCGTCTAAAGTTGGCTTACGATTTGTTGTGGAAGCCTTCTATTGAGGTCAGAGTCCATACGTAAAAGGAAGGGGTGATGAGTTTCCTGGAAAGAGCAGAGGCGTTTTCGTTCCTCTAAGGCAAGATGCGTTGCTAGCGCTGCAGCCTCAGGCTTTGTCAAGAAACTTTTCCGTGCATTTTTCAGCTGCAGCCCTCTGTGAGCTGCCGAATCTGCTTTCTCATTGGCAGAAGGCCGCCATGTGCAGGCATCCATTGTAAGGTCACACGATGCCCGGCGACGTCGGCTAGATGATGCAGGTAGGTGAAATCGCGGGATACATGCTGGGTTTGCAGCGCTATATTCGAATCCCTGAATACAGGCAATGTTTTGCTGGCTGGCGAAGATTGTAGCGGACGGCTTGCTCAATTTCATGAAGCTCGGCAGTCGTTGATGAGGTTGCACGTTTAAGGCGATAGAACAGCACTTGGCCGGTTGACGAAATGTAGACGCCAGATGAGCTGCTGTAAGGTGTAGGTGAACTCTCAGCGAAAATGTGGCCCATATGAGAGTAACGTCACTGATGTGGGCAAGCACGAGTTGAAGAAGGCAAACTTTAGCGAGAGTTTGCGTTGAGTTGACACTGGGTATATTAAAGGAGTACTGACATGAAAATTTTATGCTCCATTTTAATTGCTTTTATCAATGCTTGGTGGTCAAGCGAACCCGACACAGCACTTTAAATACTTCAGCGCGCGATAATTAATTACATTGAACGGCCTGAAAATCGTTTGTTTCAATTTCGCGGGCTTTCAGGCCGAAAGGCGCATATGACAGAATCCCGGCATGACCTCACCGCTTTGTGCGGACGTCAAAACACTGCGGAGGCCGGTGGGGGCGTTGTTTCGACCACGCCGCCGCCGGAGCTGAATAGCTCAGCTGCCTGAAGGTGCTAGGCCTACCATTGCGGCGGTAATTCGATGACCGCTTTCATTAAAAGTCCTGATGGCGACTTCTTTTGCGATTCGGGGCTATATTATCGTTTCCTTTCCTGTGTGTGAAACTTAATTTTTGCCAACAGCGCATTTCTGGGCAACGGTTATGCCTGTAGCTCTGGCTACGTGCACCCGTATTCTGCATCAGTTTTCATAACGAGGCGCTCCCGCACGACTCTCGAGGACACCTTCAGACAAGGAGTCATGATTGGTATTGAGTATTCCCTAATTATAATCACCAACACGACTCTCGCACGGTTACAAGAAAAAATCGAAGCCAGCTCTCACAACGATGCTGTGTTAGTCTCACTAAGCTAAACTCGACGAGCACCATATATCGGTCACTCAGAACCACCTACCCTGAGTATGTATGCAGGGCGGCGATTACTTGTCCTGGTATTCTCAATCCTTCCTTCACTCGAACCTCCACTGGAGGAGGTCCTTGAAGTCGATTTTCCATGCTGAAGCATTGCGGAATGCTCCCCTTAGCCGAGTGGAGGGAGCAAATGGAGTGGAGGAGCGATTCAGAATACGGCCTTAAGAGACTTTAAAAACTAAGCTTTCAGAGATAAAATTGTTTTTCTTGTGGGAAGTGATCATGGGCGGGTTCGGGCGAAATAAAACGATTTCGAACTGCTATTTAGGGCAACAAGTAACCAGTACTCGTGAAGTAACTTTTTAATTATTGAAGTTAGGCGTGTGATTGTAATGTGGAAATTGTAGAGGATCATCGACAATCTGACGTAATTGTGACAAAATGTAATTGCTTCAGACCTATGGGCTGAATACTTATGTCCTCCGGACGCACGCATCTGGAGCACAGCGGCTGCAAAGCGCCACAAATTCATGCCCCCGTGCTGACGTCCCTAAGAGATGTACACGGGACACCTACCGCCCTCTATACCGGCGGGGTAGAGTGGAGGCGTGCGCTCGCGCGCCCCTCCGCTCTAGCCCCGCCCTGATTTCATCTCGTCTCGAACGGAAAGTCGTCCGGAGTACCTGGGATTGAATTTTTAGCACTCTGCAGTTTAGCTACGAAGCCTGTGTCGGCAAGCCTTTATAGCTAGCTTGTTTGGGACGTAAATAGGCTAACAGCGCGCACAAAAATAAAATCGCCTACTTCTGTCTGTGAGGCGCACCGTGCGTATGACGTTTACGGCATAATATAGGTAATTTGAGGGGCTTCATGGGTATTATCTGTTTTATTTTCTTGCCTCCATTAGAACAGTTGCGACCTGGATCAAGCCTGCTCCTTCACCTGTTAGAAAACAGTGGAAAGAATGGAAAAATACCGTAACAGCCAATATCAGCAACAATTCTTACCTCCATAACAGTACCATCCCAAGCAAGGCCACGTCCCATATAGCACAGAATGTATAAACATGCAAAAAAAAAACAATACTTTTTTTGTTCAAATATTTTGCGACATTCCCAAATGCCTGCGAAAGTGAACCTCATATAATTTAATTTACATTATATAGCAACCATGGCAGCCTGTCTGGTATTCCAGAATTTAAAACGCCAAATTGCATGTCTACTAAAACACACGAGTGTTTTTAACTAGGTAGTGCACATAAGACAGGGCGAGATGCTAGGGTGCATACAATGAATTTTTAATGCACAGTGAACATTTGAAGTCCACCACTCAAACTAGTGTTCTGCTTCATAGGTACCTAAGTCAAACCTTTTATATCTGGTGATGTCGCCTTACTATTGCTAGTTTATTCATCTTATTGTTCACCAGGTAGTTTTCCTTTTATTAGCCAGGCATGACTCTACATTTTATGTGCAACTAAAAATTGCAGCTCAAACCTGCAAGAGGTCTTGAACACATTGTTATAATTAAATGCCAGCGTACGAAGATCTTTTGGGGGAAACGGTTAGACCCTGTTAAAAAGGAAACTTTAGTCAATTCAGCAACAGAGAATAAGCTTGAGTAACGTAATTGACTGGCCTTGTTGGTAGTCCATTACGTATGGTTCAGCGCAAAAAAAAAAAGGACAGGGACAAAAAAGACACAAGAAGGCTACTGCAACTGAAGTTTTTTTTAAAAACAGACACTTGCTTATAAACACGCTAGATATAAATTGAAAAAAAAAATGAAAAAAATAAAGGAACAAGGAATGGCAATGAGTGACGGGGCAATTAGGGACACTTGGCTGACCACTGCAAAGATTGCGAAGGTGGTGCTTGTGGTTCGGGATTGGAAAACTGCGAAGCGCTGTTCGGGTCGAAAGACCAGCGCGCCAGAAAAATAATGGAAGCAGTGAATATTCAGACAGCGCATGACAAGTGTATCAGTGTGCCACCTTTGCACCTTTCAGCCGAATTTCTTGAGGTTGCTGGCGGACGCGCTGTTGGCGGGTTCTCTGAGTGTGCAAAAAATTTTATCTAGTAGGACTCCCCCCATTTTTGTTCTTTTTTTTTTCAATATTTTTCAGTTTTTCTGGCGGGTTTGTAAGCGAGTGTCTGTTTCTAATAAACTTCAGTTGCAGTAGCGCACTTGTGTTGTCTTTTTGTCGCTGTACTTTTTTTGCGCTGAACCATGCATAAGAGAATTAGCAGTGCATTTTCTGTACGAATCGCTAATTTAACCCGGCGTTAATCAGGCAGGTCTGACCTAACATTTGGGTTACATTGCTACCTCGCCAAGAGCCAATTGCAATGACTGGGCCAGTGAGCGAAGGTTATGCTAACTTTTACGTGTTGTTTTGCAAGAGTTCTTTCCCTGATTATTAGGCCCTCTACACAAGTGCCGGTCACTTTCCTGTGTAAGCTTGTCCTATGTTGGCAATATTAGACGTATGACAAATCCCCTCGCCATTGGAGCTTTCGAATAGCTAACACAGGCTACTACTGGTCATCCGTGACGGTCTGTGCTTAGGCAGTGGGTAGTGGCTGCGGTTGAAGTTCTTGAACGTTTTATCTTACCAGCAGCTTGTACATGTTGTGTGCATACATATTCTCCCTCGCTGTTTACTTGTCACAGTAGTGGTCAAGTTGTAGATAAGATGTGTGAGAGGGAGCCATGTGGTTCCGTTCTGGAACATTCTTGTGAGCCTACAGTGTTGACACTGGCATTGGGTGAATGCTGCACCCGGAGCGGCGTTTTTTTTTTCTTCCAAGTAGCTTAACACCAGTATAACAAAAGTATTCACCGTTGTGTGATGATGCCCTTATTATCAATTTTCTGTGTTCAAGTGGCAGTGCTGTGTTTTTTAAAGTGTCCTTGACTTTTCGGACTACGAAGTAGTCGCATGCGAGAGTCCCTTTGCGATGCCATCTAAAACCTTGGTGCTCGGAATGAATGAGGGTGTATAATTGCTTAGTTTTCTTCATAAGTGTCTCGTTCACACAACTTCTAATATTTGATAAATTGTTTTTTTTTGCGCAAGTTTGCTATTCAGCATAACAAAAACTATATTGTACACATACATTCCTGATTCCCGAAGGAATCATACAGGGGTCCGTGCTGGCGCTACAAGTAGGACTTAGTCAGCGAGTTGCAGAAATATTGCTGCTGGATTACACCAGCTTATTGCTGCCCCACCGTGACCTTATGCTCATCCAGCCCAAGGGTCGGCGGCACGCGAAGACGCGCCTCGCGCCATCGGTGTCCTCGCTGAACCACGGCGATGTCTTCATGCTGGTGAAACCTACTACCGTCTACTGCTGGATCGGTCACTACAGCAGTGTCGTAGAGAGGGCAATGGGCAGTGGTGCCCCCTTTCCCAGTGAATGCCTTCTGTTCAGACCGCTGCAATTTCTATTCCTTGAACGCATGAACGCAATATCTTTCAGGAAATCTTCATTAGTGTACGCAACCGTACGCTGAAATTTCTTTTAAAAAAGCAGTTGAATCCCCTAGTTGGTATTTCCAGATCTTTGTTATAGGAGTTGGTAAATAAAGTAGTATAAGCAGGGTCGAATTGTGTTATTATTGAATTTATAGGCAAAGAGAACGTCAGATTTTATTACCGCACTCCCCGCCGTCAACACCAGCAGCGGCAGCGAGCGGCATGGGATTAGTATGGCGGAGAACCCACTTCTAAGCACGGTAACTTCTAGCACTGTAACTTCTGTAACTTTGAGAACAACTTCTAAGCACTGTAGTTCTAGCCTTTCATTTTCGCTTCCCACTGTAACTTCTGTAACTTCGAGAGCAACTTCTAAGCCCTGTAGTTCTAGCCTTTCACTTTCGCTTCATGCGCGCCAACCACGAATGCAGCACAATAAAAGACAGGGCTAAAGCAGTACAAAAATCACGCATGCAACTTAAAGAACGCGACTCCGGCGGCGCACGTCGGCTAGGGACAACAGGGGGTTAGTGGTTAGATTTTGTTGGAAACGGGAAAAGAAATTACCTGGGGATATTATTGAATCCTCAGGGGCGTTCACCTGCATACACCCAGTACGGGGGGGGTAAAATATGGTGGAAGAGAATATGATATGGAAGAAAAAAGTAAGGAAAGTATAGATAGAAGAGAGTAAGGGGTTGCCACTTCGGTTAGGGCCACCGCGCACGAAAATACACCACAGGGCAGAGTCTTGACGTCATGCTGCGTCCGGGAGACGAATTTTGAAAGGA
The DNA here is from genome assembly GCF_048455015.1 of Haemaphysalis longicornis. Lineage (NCBI taxonomy): Eukaryota > Metazoa > Arthropoda > Arachnida > Ixodida > Ixodidae > Haemaphysalis > Haemaphysalis longicornis. The sequence continues at coordinate 226,979,228 of NW_027526295.1, read as the reverse complement.
GCGCTGAAGCGAAAAGGCGAGGCTGCGATGTGATGAGCTGTCCCCGGCAGTCCATAAGCTTGAGAGTTTGCTGGGCGCAGATTCAGGCAAATAGGCGGGTACTGGTGAGCGCGAGTTTGCACTCGACAGCCCCACACAGCAGAGCGCCCATCGCCGAAGCGAACACCTACGGCCGCCACGTGTGGCCGATGCGAAGCATTGCGGCCGCGGGCGGATGAACGCGAGCACACGTCAGCTCGCTAAGGCAGCCGCAATCGAACTGCTGCAGCCGAGCGCGCCGCAGCCGCGCATGCCACGTCCATTGGCTGTGTGCCGTGTGCAGCGAGAGGAAGGTGGGAACGGCTTCGCGGGGCCGGAGGAACCATGGCGCGCTGTCCAGTTTGCGCGCTTTGCTGGAAGATACATAGAGGATCCCCTGCCTTGCATGCATGGTGGATGAAGCAGTTTTGAACTGCTAAATATATTTGTCGCGTTCCGCACTGTCGTGAAAATGGCTCGAAAGTTTATTTCTTAACGAAACTTGTTCCTTACATCCCTTAACGGGCACATTTTACCTCATCAAAACGAAGTTTTAAGAAATTGGTTTCTATGGGGATTTTAAAGTGAAATTAATATTTGCTCTTCATATCCATTATTTCATTATAGCTGGTCTCGTTATGACAATGTTTAAATGTATGAACAAAACATGCGTGAATCCAGTCGTTCTTTGTTTATCATCCCTCAAACGAAGTTTCCAATTTCCGCAACTCAATATTAACTCTACGACCGTGCACACATCTACGGGCCCGCTCCCGTTGTTCTTTCAGTGCTGCGTGCTCTTTGGCGAGGCCTACCCATGCCGCATCTGGCCTTGAAATGACGAGGAACGGCACGCGCGGAGCGATATAACCTCCATTTCTCTTCTCCGGAGGTCGGGAGCGCCTGTGATTGACTAAGAGTATGGTGTGATCCGGCGCGCCACTTGTGTGGGCAGCGGGTTTGGCGGCCCCCAGCTGTGTGAGGAAGAAGGGGAGGGGGCTGAGGTAGGAGTTTTGCCGTTAGATGCCAACAGCAACACTGGCGGCGACACGACTCAGCCAATACAAGCTTCGCTTAAAAACTGCAGCAGTTTGCCAGCAGTTCGCAAGCTCCTCGTGACTCATAACGTGCGCGACCTTATCAATAACGGCACAAATTTCGCCAATGAGCAGATGCAAACATGCAAACTAGAAGATGCAATGAAGATGAATGGCGTTCGCTGAGAATACACAGCGCTGCATCACCCCGCTAGTAATGAAACAGTACAATGGAATGGTGAGGGATGGGAAGCGCTCGAGAAGCCAGCTGAGAGCGTATTCAATGCAAGATATCACTGTTTCTGTTGAAGCAACCCAAGACGCTACGCTCTACCGCGGGAAAAAGGCCAGCTGAGCTATTGATAGGATAAAAGCTTCAGTCAGTTCTAGACAAATTGTATTCTGGCGGAATGCGAAAGCCATAACATCACCTGCCGTCGGAAAAGATTTCTCATGTTAACGACTCTATATACCTATGCAAGCAGCTTGTTGCAGGATTTCGGTGGAAACTGGCCTTCAATTGTTGCCGTCAAAGGGTCGGTATCCTATCTGGTAGGCACACTGAGCGGCGAGATTCACCGCCGGCGCCGAAACCAGAGCAGACGTGCCTGGATAACGGAGCGCCCGTCAGTGGAGCCTCCACGTAGCTACGCCATAGTGCGCCTAGTTCGAGCATTCAAGCAGTCAGAGTCGGCACCGGTCGGAACGACGCCACATTCCCCAGGGAAGGTTTTATAAACAAAGTGGCGGCACAAGTCCCGGTTTCCGCAGAATCACAGTCCAGCGCAACTAGGCTGCACCGGTTCCACGCACCTACCTTCTGTATACTTGTCCCGCGGCTCGCACTGGTCAAACTTCTGTTCCGCCACTGGAAACTTGCGATTATAGCAGAGTGGTAACGCTTTCGAACCTACTCTCATTCCCTTTATTGTCCGCCTATGAAGGGAACACGCGAAGACGAGTTATTTGCTGATGTAGAGTCTTACGTGAGCTTTACGTCAACACCACCAGCTACACCCGCAAGACTTGAATCAATCATCAAGGAGCAGCAATAGGACCGCGTCTGCCAGCAAGTTGCTAATTACGGCACCAATGGTTCGCCCCATTCCCGCCGTGATCTAGGGGAGGCACTCAAACCGTTCTGGAGCGAACGTCCCATGATAGCTTTTGAAAACGAGCTGCTCGTGTTTGGGAACAGAGAAGTGCCAGACTCCCTGCCCCAAGCAATTCTGCCCGATCTACACACGGGTCACCTCGGCATAACTAAACTCAAAGCGCGAGCCAAACAATCAGTCTGGCAGCTACGCACAGGAGACGACATACAACAGATCATCAGCAACTGTGTGGAATGTCCACAACACCAGCAGGACTGAAAGCTTCCTATAATGCCAACAGAGCTCCCTAGCCAACCTTGGGAAAGGGTAGCAATGAACCTTTTCTACTGCGGCAACCGCTGGCGGCTAATAATAATAGATTACTACTTAAGATACCCAAAGACGGCGCGCCTCGAATCCCTATCGTCTAACGCTGGCATCGCACATTGCAAGTCGGTGTTCGCAAGACATGGAATTCCCGAGCCCGCTATCTCTGACAGCCGGCCTAAGTTTGCGTGCATGAACTTGTGGGACCCGCCGCGGTGGCTGAGTGGCTAAGACGTTGTGTTGCTGAGCACAAGGACGTGGGTTCGATTCCTGTCCGGGACTGCCGCTTTTCTGATGGAGGCGAAACGCGAAAACGCCCATGTGTACGAGATTTGGGCATACGGTAAAGAACCCCAGGTGGTCAAAATTAATCCGGAGCACTCCACTAGGGCGCGCCTCATCACCTGCGTTGTGGCAGTGCGTTAAACCCTGCAATCAACCAATCAATGAACTCGTGGGCTTTAGCGGAATTTGCTCAGGAGTACAATTGCCACCACATTATTTCAAGCCCGCCATGTTATGTTCTTTGCTTATATATACACTGGCGGCCAGCACGGCCAGCAGAGCTTAGGAAACAGACGTCTGCCGCCCGCGAAGTCGAGACCTAAAGTGTCTGTTTATTCGTAAAGCGCGCACGCTCGTTCCCGGCGTCTCGCCCTCTCTCCGGTGGTGGGCTACGTGCTACACAAATAGCATCGAACACAATACCGGCATATACCTTGAACAATTCGACAGTAACTCTTTCTCATCACTACATCATGACGACTGCTCAGGTGTCCTGAAAGTTTAGTTAGTGTGCGATTGTGCATCGTCTTAAGGGTATCACAAACTTCTGAAGTTTTGCCTGTCCCTACAGCCGCGCCTACGATGTGAGCTACGAATTATATCAATTCTTCTCCGCTGTATAAGTCATTGTGCGGTGGCGCACATTCTGCAGCGATGCTACGAACTTCTACTGCCATGCATCCGCACACGATAGCAAATAGGTATGGACTAAGAACTCTTTCAATGCTTTGCCGCAGTCCTTCTTACTACACCGCAGTATTGAACAAATCTTATAGACTAGCGCTGATCACAGATTGGGCTTCTATATATCAGGAATTTCTTCCCGGGACGCCGCAGCACAGCGTGGACTAACTACCATGTCCACCCACCACCTACGGTAGCACTCAATGCGATAATAAAAAAAACTTTTTCCAAGTGCAAACCGACTCGACGAGACCAGTATTACGGGTACTGGACATTTGAATGCTGCCTGGTGCTTGGGCCGACAACATGCATTCCTATTTTCTATGCTTGCACTATCAGCAGCGTACCGATGGTCCGGTCATATCCAACGTGCGCCTTGCACACTCCACTGTTTAAAATTTAATTTGTTCATTTAATTTTGTGTCGTAGAAATGGTTACACTGTACATGATTTGAAGACGAGGTCCCAAATTCAAAGACTAAGGGAAGCCCCATGAATCTGGTGGGCTCCCTGTACTAGATGATTAAAATGGGAACAGCTGACGTAATTTTCACGGAAGTGTGTATGAGAAAAATCCGCGCTACAGGTGAGATAAAACAAAAACATAATGAAATGGTCGTACAACCTCAGTGGTGTTGGCGTTGCTTCTAAAAAGGAAAAGAACAAAAAAAAACAGTTTCCGCGCGCTAGTAGGATGCACCTTTTTGTCGAATAGGGGCGCACTTTGACCAGGTTTGGGCGTCGTACTTAATACATATACACAAGAAGAGCCATGTAGGAATTTTCTCTCGTCCCTTTCTGACTCCAGCGAAGATGTCGCCTTGAAGATTTCTCGCTGTTTCCCGACAGGCGCGTGCCCCGAATCTATTATATCCCTGCCTTGGCCGCAGGCGGTGCATCCGGTAGCGCTTTATTACACGCAAGCCAGAAAACCGATGGTAGGCTATTTCATGCGCCGTTGGGAGGAAATGGAAAACATGCATAAAACCAGGGCTGAGATTTGGCGATGCAACTTGGAAACGCCAGGTCAGCATATCGGAAGATGTTTGCATGAATGCCAAAGGGTATGACTGAGCTCAGAACACGGCTGCCAGCGACCGCGTTTCGACACCTGCTCACTCAACAATATTGTATTGTGCGATACAATAACTGGAGCTTCGTGATGAAAAAAAAAAGAAACAGCGCATGAAAGAAAAGAACAGAAGAAGAATTAAATTAAAGCTCTCTCTCTCTCTCTCTCTCTCTCTCTCTCTCTCTCTCTCTCTCTCTCTCTCTCTCTCTCTCTCTCTCTCTCTCTCTCTCTCTCTCTCTCTCTCTCTCTCTCTCTCTCTCCAGCAGGCCTTTCGGGTACGTGGGACCATATCTGATTGATTGCCCCAACATCCTGCTAATTCATTTAAGATGCACTAATTTGAACGGCGCTTTAAAAAAATACATATTCGGCACCCATTAATTGTAATCGAAGACACTTCCAAGCGATAAGCTACAGGAGGGGGAACAGCGGGTGCAGTATGGGACGTATATACCGAATTGCTCAGAGTGTAAAATTATACGTCCTCATAGGTAGGAGGTGACAGCCTTGTTGTAATATTGAGTGAGTGAACGAACGAGTGAACGAACCAATGAGCGACACAGTTCATGTTATCAAACTGCCTCTTTTTGATATTGCGCATTACGTGCACAAATTCCAATTATAAGAGACCCTATATTTTTGAAATGTGTTTTTTAAATTACAATTTACCTGACACTTCGCTTGCTGTCAAAAAAATAAAGCTGACACATCATTCGAACTTTACAATTAAAGAAACATTAGGTTAACACCACCGGTGAAATTTGAGAAAAATCACAGAAATTTTGTATTAAGGTGAAAGATTGTGATTGCATTCAATTTGTACAGTACGTTTCATTCATGCGTAATCCTTTTATTTATGAATATAATCCACACACTCGCGCTCACGTCGTATGTTTGAAACAAGAACTCTGACTCTGCGAGCCATGCAAAAATAAATATTTTAAAACACACAGCTCACACTGGCGCCGGGCACATGAAATGGCCCTAGGAAAATCCCGCTAGTACTTGGGAAACTGCTAGTACTTCTGTGGTGGAGCATCATGGCGAGAGATGACACTTCTGGGAATAATGAGTCACTGAACTTTCTGCACGCCTCACGCAATACGAGATAAGGGCACCGCTAGGATCCGAGCAGTAGACAAGAGCCAGAAAATAAAAAAAAATGTTGGAGTATTGAAGAAGAAAACGTAAAATAGTAAAGCGTCCCTCGAACGAGACCCTTTACCTCATCGAAAGCTCTCGATAAGGAGGACAATAGGTCGCTATGTTCCCCTTTCATGCTCCTTTATTCTTGAAGAGGGAGAACTGCCAGCCTCTTCAGAACATAATTGATGAAACCTTTTTTTCGAGAACAACTGAAAAAAATATTCCTTGGCCTTTCTCCGTTCACTATCTCGTGAGAAAGGGATGAGGTCCGTGCTCTTGGCGAAGGCGCAGGGCCCTGAAAGCTTCGTCTCTCCAATAGAATGAAAATTTCCTCAGTCGTCTTTCGCATAATCCTGCGGTCGTCTGCCTAACGCGAACACTTTATAAGTTAAGTCCTTAGCATCTCGATTGACGACGGTACCCTCTAGTTAGGCGACAATTAAGAGGGGTGATAAAACGTTTTCAAGAAATATTCATGCAAAGCCGACGGTCTATGCAAATGATATACCCGACGAAATACTAGAAACCACAAAGTAGTAGGTAAACGAGAGGACAAGTGCACTGTGCACAGTATAAATTTTCTTCCAAGAAAGTTGAAGTATGTGCCTCAATGTACCTGTAGCGATTTCTTTCTTTTAACGTAGTTCTTTTAACTTGAACGCTCTGTCGACTTACTCGCATCATTTTGCGCTCCACGTTTTTGGCGACCCTAGTTGCTACCGTTTCAAATCGCGTGGATTTCACTTTATTTTTGGGATAATTTAACTTCCATCTTCTTTCACAAACCCCAAAATATCAGTCAGGTTTTCGCAAGCATTGCCTCTGGTTTGTTATCAACCTTGGTGCGTTTATCTGACGAATTCGCATAGCGAGATCAGCGTTGCAATAGTGAATATAAAAATGCGAACAAAAGAGTACATAAAAGGAAGAAGAACGGCAGCATGAAGCCATGCGCGTTCCACCCAGCTTCGTCTTCGTAGGAGGTTGGGCGCGCAGGGCTATGGTCCACTAGTCTCTTGATCGTCTTCCCTATAAAAATATACGGAATGGCTCCGACCTGTGGGAGTTCGTACATACAGTGTAACATGGATATATCGAACACCGATGCATCGAATTATCATCTATATCGAAGAGCCTGAACATCCCCTTGGGAATTCTATGAAAATGTATAGCGCTGTTGTAGCGCGTACCATACTCGTTATCGCGGGCACATTCGATACATCGAACTGTGCGCCGCAAGTTCCCCTGCAAGTGCGGTTCTCCTGACGGTATGGATGCGATGATCATGATGACTTCTCGCGGGCGCTGCCACGCTCGATGAGGAGGAGGTGGCGTAGCGTCGCTTCGCTGGCCTTTAACACCTGCTCCTCGCAAGCTAGCATGGGGAGCCACCGTATTGCAGCGAGAACGCGGAGAGTGATTGGGTGCGAAGACAAAATAGAAGAAGGGGCACCCGACCGCCAGCGCAGGGTTTCTGACATGATTTTCTGCATGCTTAACCAGTGGTGGCTCGCGAAGGGGGAGGGATGCGACGGGTGAATGTTTATTAAACACCGTAGTCTTTTTCTTGGGCTACTTAAACCAAGATATTTTGGTGTCTGTCTGTCCGTTTGTCTGTCTGTGACTCGATTCAGCCACCAGGCCAAAGCAAAACTATATAGTCACAGCTAAATCTACCCGTCTATGTCCGGTATAATGTTCATACTTGTCAACATTGTTGAAGAAGAACAAGACATTACGCAAATATGAGACAACAAATCAATACAGAAGTGATATTTGCAGTGTTCCTTTATAAAAAAATCAAACATGGTTGACTTTTGCGAAAATAAATACTTCATCAACTGTAGAAAAAGAATTCACTCCGCCGTCGCCTGCTGTCGCCCGCGCCACTACAGCTTCTGGCGCCATTTTAAGAAATCAACCGGCAACAGTTACACAAGGTTCCACTAGATAGGTTCCACGTTCTGCTTGCAACGCAGGTGGAGTACGGAAACGCGGTTCTATAAACGTTGAAGTAGGGCGCCTCGATTAACGCGCGTCTTCGCCGTACGGCAGCGTTCGCATCGAGACACCCGGTTTGGAGAAGTGGAACGCGGGAAATTTAAAATGATTTAAGCAAACCTTCGGCGTCTTTACCTTGGGAGGAGCGCGACGACAGAGTAACAACATGAGAGGTAAGCGGCAAAGCGAAGAGAGGCATTTACTTCGCCAAATCAGATAAAGACTATCGTCTTTTGACTGCATTTGCAACGAAAGGAGCAGATACGCGGCCATTTTTTTTTTCCGCCGCACGCGTTTCGGAGCTATGGTCACGAAAACACGGAAGAATTTGAATTTAGCGACGAAGGCGCACATTATCCTACGGGAACAGGCGTTGAAAATATGTCGGCTGCAGAGGTATTTGAAATTTTTGCAGAATTTTCGGCGCGATATTTCGCATCAAACCTGACGTAAAGGCGAAGGCAGCTCGGTCGGTTCGGTCACGAGTGCATAGCATACTTATGCCGCTTTTGTACACTGTGAGTTCGTTGCAGCCAAATATGGATATGAGTAGCGAAAGATATTGGCATATTTTATTATTTTTATGTTTTCTTTTGTTTATTTTCACTAATAATGTAAACATATATACCAGTATAGCGATGATGTTCATTTCTTTGCTAATAAGGTTTTTTTCGACGCAAGGCGTACTCCAGTGTTGGTCGATTTACGCTTTTTTTTGGTAGGCACTTCCAACGTTCTTTCGCGGAAGTTTTTCGTTTACTCCTCGGTCTTGGGAAAAATCTATAAACCCATATTTGTGATTTGGTCAGATCATTTTTATTAAAAGTGAATTTTTTTAGTCTACTTAAACATTTGTTTCTTCAATATTTTGTCGCACCAATTATCTACGAGCACAACTACGAGCAGCATTAAAAATCCAAATCACTACGTCAAAAAAAAAAGGTTCTTCAATGAAACGCTTTCTGGTTTCTTGCGCACTTCGCCTAGAAAATTTTGGCTGTACTTGAGCGACCGGAAAGAAGCGTTTGAACATGTCGCGGTTGGCTCTGATGTTGTAACTCAGAAACAAGATATAGCTAATGGTTTCAGTCGCTTTTTCCAGTCTGTATTTACAAAGACGGCATTCACGGATGAAGATAAGGAAATCGCCCATACTCGTACATGCGCCATGGATCCAGTTTCATTTGATCAAGCGGGCGTGTTTCAGCAGCTATTTAATTTGAACGAAAAGAAGGCTAATGGACTGGATGGAGTAGCAACTGTGTTTTTGAGGCGGTATGCGGAGTGGATGTTGTTTTATTTAGTCATTATCTTCGAAAAATCACTTTTGACACATTCGCTTCCAAAAGACTGGCTGAGCGCCATTGTGAAACCGGTATTTAAAGGTGGAGATAGGAAGCTTTTTACCAACTACAGGACAGTGTCTCTGACGTGTGTTTGCTGTAAGGTTTTTGAACACGTCATTACCAAAAACATGGCTATTTTCTTGGAGACAAATGGGCTGATATGTAGGCAACAGTACGAGTTCAGGCAAGGGCTTTCCACGCTATCCCAACTGGTTGAAACTCTCCACGATTTTACCACTGCTGTAGATAACAAGGAACAAGTCGACGTGATATGCATAGACTTTGCAAAAGCCTTCGATAAGGTCTCGCACCATAAATTGCTCTTCAAGCTCAAACAGACAGGCGTAAACGAAAATATCTTAAAGTGGACTGAGGCATACTTAACGAACCGCAAACAGTTGGTGCGAATTGATGGGTTTGAGTCTGAATCTCTTGATGTTTATTCCGGTGTGCCACAAGGTTCCGTGTTGGGCCCATTGCTGTTCTTGGTGTATATAAATGATGTTGTTGACGTTGTTAACCCTCCTGTAAAAATTAAATTGTTTGGTGATGATTGTTTAATCTATGCCCCAGTGACGTGTGCGAATGACCAAAATGTAATTAATGATTGCCTTGGTGATTTTCAAACATGGTGCGATAACTGGGAGATGAAAATAAATTATTCTAAGACAACATATACGCACATAACTAACAAGAAACACGTTCAACCATTTACCTACAGCATTGGACCTAATTATTTACCGCAGGTGTGTGCATTTAAATAGTTGGGAGTGCATATTACGGATGACTTGCATTGGCGTACACATGTCGAGAAAGTATGCTGTGCCTCTTACAGAAAACTACGTTTCTTGCGTGCTAAATTAGCGAATACTACGAAAGACGTCAAGCCGCTTGCATATAAAACATTTGTGCGCCCTGTTTTAGAATATGCTTGTGCTGCCTGGAGCCCCCACCAAAAGGATTTAATAGGTAAACTGGAACGAATTCAGAGACTTTCCGCACGATACATATGTTCGAAGTATAAAAGGACGGATTCGGTTACGGAGATGTAAAAACTAAGGGGTTTGGAATCTCTAGAAACCAGGCGACAAAAGCAGCGCTTAAAAATATATTTTTTCAGATAATGCAAGGTCAAATAAAAATAGATAGAAGAATTTACGTACACCCCCCGAATAAGCTCAGCAGCCGGATCAACCATGACGCTGCAGTTCGCCCCTTCGGCGCTCGCACGGACGTCTTTCGTAAATCTATTTTTCCCGATATCATAGAAGCATGGAACAAATTGCCGCGGCATATTGTTGAAAGTTCGGACGTTAAGAAATTTGAATGTGCTCTTGATGTTTACTTCGCCGAGCAATGAATATGCTATTGTGTTATTGTTCGAAGTTGCTGAAAGTATCAATGTCTGTATTTGCTTTCTATATCTTATGCTTCCCTCTCTGTAATGACCCTCAAGTGAGGGTTGACAGTATAAATAAATAAATAAAATAAATAAATCTCCGTGTACGCTATTATAACAATTACAGGTGTTACGGTAGCCAAATCTGCATTTTTCTTCAAATGCAGGGCGTTACACTACTTCATGGGAATGGCGTGAATCGGCCCCGCCGCCAGCGTGTCGCCAGGCGCAGTGAATCTGTACCCGGCGCTTTGGCACAACGCCACTCTCATTGATAACAACCGTGGCTGAACCAGTTTTGATCGGGTTAACACCAGAATCCGGATAAAACACTAGGAATACCCGCGACAGCGCAGTTTCTGCATCTCCGAGCTTCAAGTGCAGATAATACATGTGGATGCATTACTCTGTCGCATGTTACTCGAGCGACTGTAAGGATTCCACATTCCTACGTCAGCAGTCTAGAGCGCCCTAGCCTATTTTTTAAAGTGAAGCTTTGTATGCCTCACTTATGGCATTCGATGTCGCGCCAAAATGCACTGCAAGAAAGCCGACTTTATACACTAGGTTTCACAAAAACGATGATGATGATAAGAGAAAGCACATCATGTGCCTCAAGGAAACAGTCTTTTTTTGTGGTCAGAATATAACCGGGCTCCCTCGCGTTATTAAGCCAACGTCTACGCCATTATTACATGGTTGAAGCAGCTCCGCATTTTAATCATCTTCCTCTTAACAATTGTATTGTATTGTAAAGGTTCTATTTTAGGGGCAAAGCCCCTTGGGGGCTGGGGCTGTTGGAGTCTCCTGTCGCCGTCGTGATCGTCGTCTTATGTAGTCACGGTGCTAAAACACCAGGAAATTCGTTTACGCCTCGCGCTAGAACGAAACCCGTCATAAAAAAACACCGGGACACTCGTTTACGCCTCGCGCTAGAGAGCTTCGTGCTTCCACTACCGCCAACGGTTTCATCTACATTGGCGAAAACGCCAAGGCACCAAGAATACACTTTTACATTGCAAGCTTCGCACCTCCACAGGTTTCACCTATGTGGAGATGGCCCGCGATTTTTTTTAACAGAGCTGTTTGGCAAATCGTAATTTTTCGGGTCCGCAGTTACAAATACCAAGAAATTTCCGAGCACACGCACGTGAGCGAGGGCCTGCCGGGGACCGCCCAGCGTCCCCTGAGCACGTTCGTAAAGCCAAGCAAACCCACTTAGGGAGACTGAACAATATTGCAGCTACGGACACCTAGTTTAAAAAAAAACATAAAAATGCCGAACGGTCGTGTTCGCGCGCGTCGCGGCTACCGCCCAGTGTCCCCGCGCACGTTTGTCCAGCCAGCCATACCCACTTAGGGAGATTGGCCAAAACTGGCAAAAAAAAAAACTCCATAGTTCGCCGTAATCGTGGCAACACTTGCTCCGAACGAGAAAGACAGGTCCTAGCGCACGTACTTCCAAGGTGATGTCCAACGATTATCACTAGCAAAAAATGAAAGACGCTCACACTTATAGCAGCAATGATGGACCAAAGGTCGTGGCGGCAGCGAGGAAGAAGCAATTTGCTTCTTCCTCGCAAGGGTGCGTACAGCTTCGCTACCTTCAATTCCTACGTGTTAGTGTGAGCTTTCTGCATGCTTTTGCTTGCATCTCGACGAAGCGACCGATCCGAGCGAAAAGGTTACTTGGATCACACCGAGGGCCAGTACGTTCAACCCTTGGGAATGATAGCTGTTTACAAGCCAATAAACATCCAAAGGAACACTATTTTAAGTGCGAATGCACTTTATAAGCGACCCTGAATTCCGGCGACCGCCGTCCGTCCACATAGCAACAGCTGCGGGTGCGCGCGCTCCTCGTCTTCCTTGGCAACGGGGGGAGATGGGCGCGCGCTGCCTGGCCGCTAACATGGCACATACCCACGTGGGGGATTGGCCAGGAATCTCCTCGTCTTCCTTGACAACGGGGGGAGATGGGCGCGCGCTGCCTGGCCGCTGACATGGCACATACCCACGTGGGGGATTGGCCAGGAATCGGGCGTGAGAAGGGCTAGAGTACTGTCACGAAATTCCAAAGCTGAGATCCGCTCTAGCAATCAAGTACAACGACAACACAAATAGGTGTCTGTGAATAAATGCATATTTCTTTCTTTGTAGTTGTGTGTGTGTGTGTGTGTGATCTCTCTTTCGCGAACATTACAGAACCGCGCAAATTCAACTCGTGCATTCGCACTTTCACATTCTTCCCCTCGGGGAAATGCGGGGAAATTTTTCAGGCATTCCTGCGGACTAACAAAAGGGAGGAAAAATGAAACAACTGCTAGTGCAACATGGTTTTGGCCGTTTAGTCACCATTGGAATATAGTGCATCAGCGTATCCAGCTCTTCAACAGTCGTACTACACGTCTACAGGAATATACAGGAAAGGCAGTATTTGTGGTTTAAACGTTTCTCGAATAATACGCCGAATTCTGCTTCCTACGGCAATTCTTTTTAAATATTCACCCAATAAACGCATGTTAAGATTTCCGAAGCGTCAATTGGCGTCTATACCCGTAACGGTAAAGGAAGTTTGGAGAAACGTTTCGTTTGAGATCTTGTAATGGCCTTGGGTACTTGGAGTAGTAGGGAGTTTGTTTTACGAGACGGCCGTCTCCGAATACCAATCCAGGAACGAACGATGATGATTATCAGACCAGAAGTAGCCAAAGCGTTCCTCGAAGTGTTTGATGATGGGGATAATGTGGATGTGAAACAAATTAATTTCTACCCTTGGGAACTTCGAACTCGCAATATTATTAAACGGAGCTTTACGGCGCAAACAGGATGTGTAACGGCTGCCTGTTGCGACGCGCAGCATGGGTTTAAACAACTAACGCGTGTTCTCAGGGTTTCAAAAAATGAAAGAAGTTGGGAAGCAAGGAGAATGTGTACCAAGATCAAATTTACTCTCTCCGTTAAAGGGACAGAGAGAAAGAGAGGGGCGAACAAATGATGTTTTGGGGTGCATGTTCTCTAGCTTATCTGAAAGCCAGCATTTCATATCGTTGAGGAACTGCAAGGAATTACAAAATAAATTTGTGGAAATAATTTTCAATTGGCAGTAAACTTTATGAACTAGAAAGGTCGTGCTATGTAATGAGAAAACATAATACTACCGTACGTACAAAAACAGCTCCGTATGATTTAATGCGTGATTCAGAATCCGCACAAAAGGTTAGAAATGACTACATTTTATTATTGCTGTAGCTTAGGTAAAGTTTGAGGGTCAAAGCTCCTTCAGGGTTCGGGCTGTCGGCGTCTCCTTTCGTCATGTCATGTAGTCACGGTAAACCAAGTTGTCAGATGATGGTCAAAAAACAATGTATATTAAATAAAAACGTTTCCAAAATCAACTAACATTATTAAAACTAATTTAAAATACAGGAATATGCAACATTCCATTGCATCCACAACCGAAATGGGTCAACTTTTGTCTCGAAATTCGTTTCAAACACCAGGTTTTCTCCTATAAAGCATACTTCTTAGCACTCTGCGCCTTGACAAAGAAGACCCCTTACGACCAGTCTGTCTCTCATTTAATGGTTTAAATTCGGTGCAATGCAAGAGAGGGCACCACCGCTTCATCACGCGTGCGATTGCTCCTCCCACCCGAGCTTCTCCGGCGCGCAATGCGCGCGCTGTTGGGCAAGCGAGAGATTTACGATCTTTGTATGCAGTTAAACACTTCATGCATCGCCCCTGCCCAGCTTTCGCGTTAGTGGAGATAGCCCGGTTCTTGAATATTTCTTATCATTTTACGTACAGTTACAGATATGTGCTCGAGCGGCTTACTGTCATGGTTTCCAAAATTCGTTCTGGCAGAATATTTAACTATGTTAGATCTAAAAAACTACGCCTTCAAACGTTTTCAAGCCCGAAAAAGGAAATTGCTTAAGTACAAGATGTTTTAAATGGTTCCGTTTCATTTGCAATAGAAAGAACATACTCCACTAAAATCGGTTTTCCGTCCCTTTAATCACTATACTGGCCAAGGCTTTCTAGAAGTAATTGCAGCAACGAGTATGCACACAGCCGACGCACGCTTTTTTGTCTACAAATTATTGGAAACGTGCCTTAAAAACACTTTTGTGTACTACAGAAAATAAGGGTTTATCAAAGATATTCACTGACACAAATTTAAGAAGTTGAAGCTGCCTACTGTGTTTATGATTAATTGACATTGTCGCCGTTCATTCTCGGAATTTGCAATAACAATCCCCTACTGTGAAATGATGTATCGGTAATGATGTGACAGAAACGATTGAATTCATCCGAGTCCTAACGAGAGAAGGAGGTTCCTCTGCATCTTTATTGATGATATCTCTTTGCAAGCCACTTACAATAGAAGTAAACAGAGAACTCGTGGAAGGATGGATGTACAGGCAGTCATAGGGACAAGCCTTATGCTCACGCCTGTGCTGAGTTAATTGTGGCAGTTCTCGAATCCGACCCATCAACAACGTCAGAACGAATATACTGATTATTCGTAGTCATGTTCGTTTGAGAATCGTGGCAGATTGCGTATCACTCAAAAGACACTTTCACAGTTAATGAATCGTCGAAGACGAAGCCGCTCTTCACGATGCCCTTCCAACTGATCTTGTCCGAGTAGATCCCTTTCTGGTCCTCATCAGGCTTCTTCAGGCACTTCGCGTCGGTCTTCGAAGTTATCTTAAAAGGCAGCGCCATTGTCTTGTTGGCGTCATTGGGGTGGACGAGACTCAGTCGGACTTGCTTCGCGAAGGGCCATTCCACGAAATCGTCCTTCTCCCCAGCGGAGAGCACAAAGAAAACCAAGACGTTGGATAACTTGCCACGCTTAGCTTCAAACTTCAATGCCAGGTTGAATGTGTAGCCATCTAGCATGCAGGGATTCTCGAGCCACAACATTGGTTCCATGGCGCCTATGCCTTGAAACTTGCACAGGATCGACCCGGCTGTGGGGACGCAAGACAAAATGCAATGTCAAAGAATTATTAAGGTCACAGTATCCCTAATATTCAAGTTTATCGATGTGATACAAAAGTGCAAAAAAATTACTTGTTAGACTGCATGCGGCAATTTGGAGCAGTATTTCTATGAAATACTGCTCCATGATGATGAAATGATTAGTAACAGGGGCATAACCAATTGAATGGCAGGCATATAAAAACCATTTTGGAATGGGGTAATTCATAACGAATTGTACCTGTCATAAGTTCTCTATGAGTTCTCTTCCGAAATTTTTTCACAACATAAAGCTTCGTTTTTTGCTAATGCGCTTTTTGGTAAGGCAACGGATTGCGGCGATCTGTTTTGGCTTATAGTAAAGGAGTAACCATTTCTTTCGGAAGAGCGAATATAGGCAAGTACTCACACGGTCCAATGTCATCCTCACAGGTCTGAGCAGACAGGTACCCTTCGTCTTCCACGCTTTCCCCTGCCGGGTCGAGAACGCGGATGAAACTGGACAGTGAGGTGGCCTTGCCCTTCAGTTCTCTCATCTTCGCGCTTGAATTTGGACCACCATTGATGGCGTGGTTTATGCCTTCTCTGATGTCTCTGAGCGACGAGGCAAACCGGGCAGCCTCCATGGCGTCGAAGGTCACCTTATTGCCATCCGCTACATAGTCTAAACTGTAATAAAGTGGAGGATCAATTAAATCACCAAGATGCAGATGTGGGCAAATTGAAATGAAACACTATGATTGTTCTCGTCAGGATAAGAACACTCGAATGGTCCGCAAGGAATGCAGCAAGCTGATTCCTACTTAGTAGGTCATGCTACTTTCCGCATTCAATTTTTAAATTTAGGTGAACATTGAATCCTGGCAGCGTGAGGTAAAATATGTAAAAAGAGGCTTACGTTCTGTAGATAGATTCTAAAGCTATTTATAGCGCATTTCGATTGCATGATTTTGTGAAAACATGAGTGCTTTGTACGTAGTCAGGCTTCTAGCATAACTAGCGTATCTGTTCTCTAAATTACATGGTTTATTGGCGCAATAATGCTGCCCTACACATTTTACAACAGAGCATGTGGAGGCATCGTGGCCAAGGGCAGTCTTACCTCAAATCCTTTTCACCTTCGCAGTAGGTGTAATGGTCGAACACCTCCTGGCGGGTAACTTGCGCCTTGCACTTCGAGCACTGCACAATACCATGCCTGCATTGAGCCAAGAAGTGCCTCTCGAGCTCTGCCAGTTTCCCGCTGAATCGGCAGCCCGTGTCATCGCCCGTATGGTTGAGGCAGTGCACCACGCGCTCGTCAATGTCCCGTCGGGAGAAAGGCATGTCCTGGACGTCTTTGCCCTGAAAGCAGTAGCCATCCACCGGACACTTGCGTCCCTTCTCTTCGGCTGTGTACTCGCAAGACTCGCAGAGGACGTGCGTGCAAGGCAGCAGCTTCGCCACTGCGGCTACGACGCCACACAGCTGGCATACTCGGATCTTGGGCAGGGGCTCTGCGAAGCGGACACTGCGCCACTCCAGGAACTGGCCGAAGCCGGTAAGCGTGTACACGGAGTCTGCCGCCGCCGGCGCCATCCTGAAGTTCAACCCTGCGTAAAACGATTACATCTACCGGAGGTAAAGCGTCGGCTGGTGGTCCCCAAGCAGATCCCGATAAACTGCTCCAATAAAAGCAACTTCTTATTTCTAATTCGTCGCCTGTGAACACATTATAAATAATAATTGTACATAAAAGATTTATCAGGAATTACGCCAAGTCGATGTGGAGGTTTTGTCTCACTCAGTATGTAAAAAAAACCTGATGTTCTGGTCCGCATTATTTTCCATGGCTGTGGTGCTAAGTAAGCTAAGGAGTAGTAACAACTGAAACAGGGTAAAACAACTCCGCACATGCACGCTCCGGCGATAGTATTGATTAAATACTCAAGCTTCAGTTGGGAGCAATAAAAAATCACCGGAGGATACTGAACAATAAAAAAAAATATGGAGCATGCTTACACTAGGTTAAGAGACTGGACGGTCGTGCCTAGTTGGTGGTAAAAATCACAAATGCTGCACATGCAATTGGAGGCCCGTAATAAATGCGGTCATATCAGAGGTGGGCTGTGCACGGGTGGGATAAAGGCTAGCGGCTGACACGCAGTTCGTAATGGCGATAACCCACCATTGTCGGGAGATGTGCCAAGAACAGGACCAGGGTTGTGACTTGAGGTAATAAAAAGAAGTGCTTGCTTATGTGTGTAACTCTTTTGTTATCATGGTGAGAACCCCGGGGAGTGCATTTGTGGCGTTTTGCGTGCCAGAGCGATAACGACCGTCGTAAGCAAATAGAGAGAGAGACGTAGACAAGCTGCACGTGAGCCGATACCTTACGGAAGAAACCGATAAATCGTGTGTCGCACTGCTATAGTGAACGGAATGTCATAGCCGCTTATGCGATAGGACGAAAGCTCTCCAAGTTGAAGCTATTATAAAAGGAGCTATATCTGGATCGGGCCAATAGACCAGGTGTGAGGAGGTTTGTACGCAGATACCTACACGTCGCCATCATCACCTTTATGACCCGCTCGTCACAATTATGTGATCCAAGAGTAAAGAGGAGGGCATTCCTCAGAAACACTTATGGTTGATGTGTACTGTGTAAAGTATAATGCTACATTCTTTGTGCAATTTCAGGAACACTATAAATATCATTTTTTGTCATGAAGAATATAGTATTTGTAATTCAAATCCTCATCCCCTCTTTGCCCATACCTCCACATACTTACTCGCGCAATACCTGAAGAGAAATGCGAAAATGCGTTGAGGCGTGTGTCACTCGGATCACCTGTTCTCATCTTCTATTCTCACTAAGTCTTTTCGAACAAGAATTCAATCCATTTTCCTCTCGTGATTGCCTTTTTTTCACAGCAACATCCCCACAATGATGTTGCTGATAGATGTTTATTGTTGTGGAAGATAGTGTTGAAGCTGGCCTTCCTATTCCGGAAAGCCGCAAGAGATGGCAGCCACTGGCACGCAAGAGACATGGCTGACCTGCGTTTCTGGCTGGAAGCTGGTCAGCTCACACGACCACTGCAGCTGGGGGGAACAAGGGATGGGGCTCGGGTGGTAGCGGCGAGCTCGTAGTAGGGTGTGCGTAGTGTTGGGGGAAGAAGAGGGGGGAATGAAAATTCCTAGGGAACTTCAGTCTGCTTACGCGCTTTGAAAACTAAAGAATGGAGATTATCAAAGACCCCTCCACTTCTACATCATGTTTCAGTCTCTTTGTTCGCTTGCGTTTTCTTATATTTTGGCGCGAGTTATTTGGACGGGCAGACTGGCCACAATTCACGCGGCAGCCTCACAAGAGTCGGAGAAGTGTTCCTCGTGCACCTGTTTTACATGCACCTTGCACGGGGTAGGTATCAGACTAATTCTTGTTCCATTCAGGCAGGGTGCGTGGTTTCCGCAGTCAAAATGCACTTTGCTCCAGTTTTGGCGGGGCGGGTTCAAATAGGACACGGACCTAGACCGTTTTATTTATTTATTATCTCTAAAACTGCGGCCGTTTTTGGTAGCATTTGGGCTTACGAACGATAAAAACGGTCTTGTTTGCTTTTGATGAAACATTTAATGCTTCTGTGTTTAAAAAAAGACATGGGAACACGTCACGGCCCAGTGAACTTTATTTTGAACAATGAGATTTTACATCCCTCATAAATTTGTGATAGGTTGTTCCTTCCACTGTCCCATATATTTCCTCCCTTAAGTCTCATGCCTCCCTTCTATTTAATACATTATTACTACTACCACAACAGTGTTCCAATAAATAAGCCAAAAACACTGCAGAATCTTTCACAGTACTTTAACCATTTCTACGGGTTGCTGCAATTGTTCTTTTTTTGTTTGAAGCAAGAAGAATACACTAGATGCGTCACTAAATTATACTGCGTCAAAATCGTCGTGGGAAATCTACATGTTCGCATTCAAATGCCACGAAAGCCTGCTCAAATGCGGCACGGAGTGCTTCAGGATCAACCCGCTCTCGAGTCGTAAATTGTTCGCAGCCATTGTAACTTCTTGGGGAGCAACAAATGTTGATAAAAAGCGCATATGGGCAGACTCGTGTAAGATTTTATCAGGAGCTAGTAAGAGCGGTACAATCTGTGTACATCTAAAGAACGCTGCTGATATGTTAACTGCTCTTATGCACCGAAAGCACAGGACGGCCTTATTATAACGCTACTAGTTGTTTGGCGTTCTCAAGTAAAAACACACCCCAATACGCATAACTGGGCCCTAATTGTTGAAGATGGGAAGAATGGTCGCGGCATAAAGTAGACTTCATCTTCAAGCTCATGGGTTTAGCTGAACCCGACGACGTTATTCGGGGAATGTTATCAGTGCCTGAACCATTTTTTCCCCCGGGGCGTAGCGCACACTTAGAACGACTGCGATTATTTGCTTGGTTGGTGTCGTGTGCAACGGTGGCGATTGCACCCCTTCCCAATCCGGAGGTACTTGATGCGTGCTATTGTCCGATGCCGCGAGATAAGATTCACGTGCGCCGTTGTAGCGGCAGTCGTTTAAGATTAGGGCATCTAGAATACCACCCACTCAAGCATTTCTCGGTGAATCCACAATTCCTGCTTTAGGCAGATGCCAGAACTCGCGAATGTGAGATATAGAAAGACCTTTTTTTCAATAAAACCTGCTTCCAAAAACAGGGGAGTTTTCGCTTTCGCACCGAATGGGTTTTACGTGCAATAGCTGCTATTTGAACGCGATAAAAAAAAAACGACTTTAGTTCCAATGGGCTTAGGATGTATTTCTACGAAGCTTTTTTTTTTTTTGTTATGACTTGTAGTCCTTTTCAAGGTGATCCCTTTACCACAAAATTGTTCCTGTTTAGAGTTTCTCTTTGTTTTTCTTTGTAAAGGGGTGACAGGTTTATTTTAATACGACGGGAATAGTGTAAAATGTACGGAATGCATAATGTAAACATTAAAACGTGTGATGTCGTTGAAATGACCTAGATAATAAACCAATCGGTGCGTCTTAACCATTGGTACGTAGGCAAGTCTAGCCCTGTCTTAACGAAAGATTGCAGCACTACAAACGCAGGAACAGCTGAAGGACCAATAGCAAGAAATGTGGAATCGTCTTAAAGCGAAGCTGGCCATGTCTGACTGAGGGCGTAATTCGTGTCAAAAATGCAGTGCAGGAAAGCAAGCATTACTTGTCGATAATGACGATGAGCCTGGGTAAAGTAGAATAATAAATGCTTTCCGTGGTTGACACCGAACCTGGGTACCTCGCGTTACGAAGCCGACGTCTATTTGCGTCACGCCGACATGGTCGAAGCAGTTTGCATTTAGAGAGGGGTGCATGCGTGTGCAAAATTAGAGAGGAAAATTATGCATCTCTCGGTCTAACGACGGCGATGGTTGAACGCGGAGCTTTCTTCGTGCCAAATGAAATGGCGAAAGGTCAAAGTCAAAGGAACTGGGATCAAAAACAGAAACTGCGCGTAAGTCAAATTCAAGGCTGAACGAGTCGAAGTCCAAACCGTGTGTGAGTGAAAGTCCAAACCAAGACGACAAACCAGGAATCCCTACATAGCTCGTGGTTCGACAATTGTCGTCGTTAAACGAAGGGCTGCATGATTTCTGAAACTCGGCTGCACAACATAGAGCATAAGTATAATGTACAAACTTCGCAGAAGATGATGCGGCTTCGACGTAAAATATGGCCTCGCATCTCTGCCTTCATTGATGCTACCCGCTTTTTGTGTTAACATCACAGTATTGGCTTTAGGCATCTCTGACGAGTCGATTGACGTTTATCAATCAGGCAAAAAAAAAAAAACTTGCACTTGGCGCCCAATTACACGTGGGCGCATTTCCTTTAGCTTATTTTTTCGAAGCTTCGAGTTGGGGTTCCGTTATCCCCAGCAGTTACTCACGCTTGGCCTGCCCGATATCACGCCCCGTTTGAGGACACCTGCACCTTCTGTGTGACTCCTGCGCAAGAAGCTGACGTTAAACACCTGTTGCGGACTTGCTCAGGTCTCAGAAACCCCCCAAAGCAATACCTTCGAGGCACAGGGCTACATCTTGGGAGAATTCCAGATCTTTAGCGTTGGATATGGGGACTCCAGTACCGGCCTCTTTTTGGATTTTTGCGTGAAACTGGTGCAATGTTGCACCTTTAAAACTTCCTGTAATGCCGTAGGGAAGCTCTCGCAATAAAAAAAATACTGTCGTAAGTACTGAAGTTTTAGTTAGATGTACAACTAATGAACGTTTCACCTTAACAACACGCGAAAAAGAATACATTACCTATATGTCGAAGAAAGAACTCAGACTTGTGTGTTATATTTTAAACAGCAGCAATGAAAGGGTTGGGAAGTGCAACAAAATAGCAATAAAAAGAACTAGTTTGTCAAGCGTTATAAAGGTTAAAAAACGAGATAAAAAATCAGAACGACAGAACTAGCCCAGGAAAATATAATTTGTTCAACGTTTTAATCCCAAACGAAGTACGTACAGTCAACTCTTGCGGCCTGCACTTATGCTTCAAGAATATTTTTCTAGGGAGGCAGAAAAATCCACTAAGCTCGTGCTCCGGTGAGGGTCCCACGCAACTTTTAAGGAAGGACGTAAGAGTGTTGTTTGTAATTCTAATTCCTAATTCTAATTTGTGGTATCGCTCGGAATTCCAAACTCAAGTGCAGAAATGAGTTCCTACAGTATCACAAGGCGGCGCAGTAATTGCATGTGCCTCGTAATAATAAATTAATTTTCTTTCCAGCGTTCGCGTGCTACATTGGCCAACCAAGGCTTCATATACCAGCAATACAAAACCGTTCAACTGAATTACCCGCCAAGGGGCGGTTTACGTATGAGCGCGCTTTGCCTTTCAACACGGACAGCTTTAGCCTCACGGTTTTTCAAGAAACAACTTGCCTCAAGTCAACTTAACAATGCAAATTCCACTGATACAAACCCAATTTATTTCTCTGTTAGAAACAGCGACGATCAACTTACGCATTTTCCCTATTGTTTCTTTTTTAGGAAAGCCTCCAGCAGTTCTCGATGATGCTGGAATGTCCCACGCCCTATATGGTCCCACCTTTCGAAACCGGAATGCGATTGCACTGACGCAAGTGCAACACCAAGTGCAGCTTGTGCCGTTGTTGGGACTTGTACGGTGCTCGCGGATTCAGTCTTTATTAGACCGACCTTACCAATCGGTGTAAATCCTCCCGCACGAGAAATGTACCAATAACACGACACCAACTGTGCATTCCGTATAATGCTGCTTGTTGTGGAAACCGTTCCCTGGCCCTTTTTTTTTTTTAATCTGTGTGGGACACAGGTCGGAATGATTTGGAGTTGGCACAAAATAGCGAACACATGCCGTGATTTTTGGCAACTTTTTTCTACCTGTGCGGCAACGCGTGGTAGTACGGTAATACGTGCGTTCTCTTGTGTTCCTTTTGCCATTCTAGGGGGCTACTTTAACTTCCTGGCTGAGGTTTCCGAGACGGCTTGCAACAGTGCCGTGGGAAACCGTGCAGATATCAAGCGCAGACCTTGTTGCCCGTAGCTTTTCTCAACAGTGTGGCAGCCCTATTGCCAACATGTGGTTTCCCAATGCCCTAAAAAGAGCAGTTGTCGCACTGTTGGGAAAAGATTGGGACTACACGTGCATCACTTGCTATCAGCTCGGTTTCCCACTCAGCTTTCGCAAGCCGTGGCGGAAAACTTAGCCGAGGAGTTAAAGCAGTCCCCCAGAATGCTTCTCTCACAGGAGAACCGGTCATGCCTTGCCGCAGAACTTGTAGCATTTAATTTGGGGGTACAGCAGAAGCTCGGGGCGTTCGTTGATTTTTGAACGGGAACAAAAGAAAAACGTTCATACGCATTTTGCCACCACTTCATAAAATATATGGCGATGACGTCACGTCTGTTTCTGTATTGTTGCATCAGAGTTGTCGTACGAAAGTATGTTAATAGCCATACCTCCGTAAACAGCGTAGGGGGCGTGGCAAAAGAGAGGTCTTTTTCTGAATGCCTTTGTCGCGGAAACATTTGTGTCATCTTGGCTAAAAAACTCTTGGCCTATGCACCCCTCCAAAAAACTTACTTTTGCAGAGTATCAAGCAACGCACTGTAGACGAAAATTCTTTTCGGGAAACTTTGAATTCCATCATGGTTCAGTACAGCGCTTCTTATCTTATAAGTCCTACTTGTTAAAGGAAATTCGGCACGCATTGTGACTGTTACCCAACTACTGAGCTTGCAAGGTTGATAAGTATATCTGTGCAGATATGGTCACATCCATGAAAAGTGTTTAATGTTCATGCCAACGTCCCTTATTGTCTGTGAGGTTGGCTCGTTTCTTCTGAAGTAACGATTCTTCAGCACAAGTTCCGCCTTTGAACGGCTCAAACGGAGTGCTATGTAGCACGATGTTGTTATCTAAACGAGCATCTCGAGCGACAAAAGCTCTATTGTCTTTCGTGCGAAGCACAGGACTTGATCAGACTCTTTAAACAGGACTCTTTTAATGAGTGCGTCATTTTCATCACAGTCATTATCATCATCTGTTCATTGATTTCATTTTTTAATACATCTGGTGTAGCAAGCTAGGCGCCTTGGCCAGGCTAACCTCACCAGTATCATTAAATGCTATTCTTTCTCTCTCTCTCTTAACCTTCTCTTGTCATTATTTAACAAATTATTCGGGGTGTCGTTGTAGATATCCTTTATTTCACTGCACTCACAATAAAAAACAATGACTTTGTTCAATGTTGACGACAGTTGGCAAGCAAAGTAGCGCATCATGTCTTATATCATGCTCCTTATAGACATAGCAGGTGGTGAAATTCATGCCAGTATATATATGCAAAGAAACTTCTTAGTTATATATAAAGTTGTCGTAAATTAAGTTATTTCTCAGAAATTAGGGAAAAGGCATGGATGGACGCAATTTCAGGCTTGTGAACATAATGTTGCCAGGTTGTAGGCGTGTGAGGGCTATTCCCTTCATATGGCCACAATGCCAACCTATTGGTAACCCTTCATTTGCTTATGGAAAAGCTCGGCCTAAGCAAATCATGCCAAACACCGCGTACTTTTGCCGCAAGTGAGTTGGCAATCCGAGATTTTATAGTACCGGTGTATGTTAGGATTTTAGCGCATACTGTTTGGACATCTCATTGATGGTTATTGGAACTTCTTTCTCTTCGCTGTAGCAGATGACACTCATCATCAATCTCACCAGCACGGACCGAGCGGTGGCACGCGCTCGCGCTCCACGCGCTCCAGTTCGATTAAAGCCCTCATTCTCATCAGACGTGCGCTCTCCGCTCTCTCTCGACGGCTTGGCAGCCGGAGGACCTCGAGGTCCATTACATGGTGCCGGAAACCCGGGATCTCAAGACAAGGCCTACCTCAACGACGCCCGGAGCCGCGCAAGCCCTTTGAACCGACGCGGCGCCGGCGACCTTGGCCCCAGAATCCCCAGCCGCCAGCTGACCGCCATGGAACGGCTACTCCGACGTCGCCAGAGCCTCCGCTCTCAGCTGGACGGCGTAATTGTCGAAGCGGAAGCAGCACTGCGAGGCAACCTGACTTTCGGCGTCCGAGGTGAGCGTTCTGCTTGAACGAATCGAAGCGCTCCACCAGCAGATAAGGAAGCTCGACGACCGTATTTTCGACGAGACACCAGACGACCTGCTGGATAATGAGACGTCGGACGCTGGGAGATACGGCGACAAGGTCGTGAACACGACAGCGACCCTGCGTTTCGAGCTGCAGAACGCCCTTGAATCCAGACTCCCCTACACGACCGCCGAGTTCCCAGACTCCGATCACCAGCAAGGCTAAGTTGCCTCAGCTTGACCTTCTAAAGTTCGATGGGAACCGGAAGAACTGGCAGCGCTTTTGGATACAGTTCGCGTCGGCCGTGCATAATAACGACGACCTGAGCACTGCAGACAAATTCAACTATTTGAACACCCTCGTCACTGGAGCTGCCGCATCGGCTATCTCTGGACTCCAGCCGAG
Source organism: Haemaphysalis longicornis (assembly GCF_048455015.1). Classification (NCBI taxonomy): domain Eukaryota; kingdom Metazoa; phylum Arthropoda; class Arachnida; order Ixodida; family Ixodidae; genus Haemaphysalis; species Haemaphysalis longicornis. Next base: position 226,953,766 of record NW_027526295.1, on the reverse strand, counting down.
CGAGGAGTGCTACAAAGACGCCATCGATATTTTAAGAAAGCGCTTCGGTTACGAAAGGCTCATCGTACAAGATCACCTCAGAAGCCTTCTGGACTTGAGACCAGTTTCATCGTCTTCGAACGTGCATCAACTTCGGCTGCTATACGACGAGGTTCAAGTACACGTACGAAGTTTGAAGGTACTTGGCATTAGTACTGGTAATTACTGCCTAATGCTACGGGAAATCCTCCTCAGAGTACTACCATGCGACATGGTTCTGAAGTTTCACGAGCGCTTCAGCCCAACGACGCCCTTATCAACGGCATCCACCTCAACTGAAGTAATAAGGGACCGTCAAAACCAGACGCACAACCCGAACAAGAGCTTCAGCAGCTTCTCCAGTTCATCGACCATCAAGTTCAGTGTCGAGAAGCCGTGGAGCACCATACTGGAGTAAGGACCTCAGACGTCGCTGTGACCCCAGAGGAGCCACCTAGAAAGCAGCTACACTGTGATGTACATTAGCATGTCGGCTCTACACCTTTCAGCGAACAACACTCAGCGGTGCCTGTTCTGCCAGTCCACAAAGCATCGTTCAGAGGTCTGCGATCTCGATGAATGGGACATCACGCGAAAAAAGCAGCTGCTCGCGAAGGAAGGTCGATGCTTCCGGTGTCTGAAGAAAGGCCACTTGTCCAAGGACTGCCGAGGTCGACTGCGGTCAGTGGCGGTCCCCAAGGGGGGGGGGGGGGGGGGGGGGGGGGGGGCGAAGGGGGCGGTCGCCCCTCCCCAAAGAGGTCCTCAGTTTCTTATTTTTAGTTTTTTTAAGCATTCCACTTGCGCGAAGTTAAATCCCAGCGGGGGTTGCACCGCATACGCGCACACGCCTCCATGGTTATCACCACCTCCGTAGAATTGGCGCAAGGAGGAGAGCGATTTTTATTTGCCTCGCCCCCCCCCCCCCCCAAAAAAAAAAAAAAACGCCCCCCCCCCCCCCCCCCCCCCAAAACCGATCTCTGGGACCGCTACTGACTGCGGTGCGGCAAGTGTGCACGGAAGCACGCAGCGACCATGTGCACGTCAGACGTCTCAAGCAGCAACACCGTAACCTCTACCCCAGTCAGCTGTTTTCCCGACAAACTGGCCCTACAGTACTTCTCCAAACGTTGACTGCAACAGTAGCAGGCTCCACATCCTCGGGACGCCACCGAATCCTTTTCGACGGCGGAAGCCAACGCAGCTTTATAACTGTAGATACTGTCCAAGAGATTAGGCTGCGAATTCATAGAGAAGGAGACCTTGACTGTTGGTGTTTTGGAGGACAAAAACTGATGCGAACCTTTCGAAAAGTACGCCTGCTCATCGTTGTGGAAAATACAGAAAGGCCCGTGGAGATTCAAGCACTTGAAATAGAGGCGATATGCAACGAGCATATTCCTATACCGAATGACCAAGTCATCGAGAGGATGAAAGAAATGCACTTGGACGCACGGGCCCTCAGCGCACAACGACTCGGCGAAATAAAAACATCGATTGTTATTGGTGCGGACTACTACAGGAGTCTAGTAACCGGCAATGTAAAATCACTGACCACGACGCTAAAAGCAGTGAAAACATTGCTAGGCTGGACGGTTCAAGGACCAATGCCATTAGGAGGCAACAGTACTCCCTGTGGAAGCGTTACCATGGTTACAGCGACGGTGAAAGATAACGAGGAGTTGAAAGTTCTAAACCGTGACTCAGTCTTTAAAGGCATCGGCATAAAATACCAGGATGAACAAAGCTCGGACACCGAACCGGTATTGGCACGGTTTGAAAAAACACTCTCGAAGATGGACGAACGACATGAGATTGCGCTCCCGCGGAAAGTAGTGGTTCACCCGGCGGATCACATTGGCGTTACGAAGATGGGGCTCCCGAGCCCAACAAATCATCGAAGCAAAGATGCCAAGCACACAAAGAATGATGAAGAAACGATCCTAACATCTCTGGATGAAAGAACCACCGAAGTACAAGGGGCAGAGCCTCATCTCGTTGTCGTGGAAGATGATCACTTTGACGTGGAGGCGAACTAAGATGATCACTTTGACGTGGAGGCGAACTGTATTAGCAAGAAGCATCTTTGCGCGCAAACTCCAATCGAGAAGTTGCGACTCTTCGTCGACCGCGACGATTTATTGCGAGTTCGGGGAAAGGCGTTCAGCGACGACACATATGACGCACAGTTCCCCACACTTCTGCCGAAAAACGCGGATTTTGCAGCAATCGTGACCCAGTACGCCAATGAAGCGATTCGACATGGAGGAGTACCAAACTTCTTGGCCCAAGCTAACCGCAGTTTTCGAATGACACGCACCCGACAACCAGTTAATAAGAAGACTCGACGAGGCTTTCCTTCCGAACGTTTGGGTTCCAAGCCCCTAGTGCAAGAAACGCCTCGGCTCTACAAAGACCGTTCAACTCTGGCCCACTTACGTCATCTGTCGGCGGGGGAGAGTGTTGGAACTTCTTTCTCTTCGCTGTAGCAAATGACACTCATTATCAATCTCACCAGCATGGACCGAGCGGTGGCACGCGCTCGCGCTCCACGCGCTCCAGTTCGATTAAAGCCCTCATTCTCATCAGACGTGCGCTCTCCGCTCTCTCTCGACGGCTTGGCAGCCCGAGGACCTCGAGGTCCATTACAATGGTTATTACTCGTAACTTCAGGCGTCTTACTTGGAACTGAATATGTTTGAACGATTTGAAGTACAAAGGGGTTGGGGTATAATAAATAAAACAAAGTTGGTCAAGAATAAACCAATGCCTTTACGTGATGCCTGGCCCTGATTACGGATGAATTCGCTGTAGTTTGTTATAAAAACACGAACGGTGGTGACACCCAGTTTCCAAATAATAGAGACGAAAATTTATTCATCTACAACGGCAGATGGGGGGGGGGGGGGCGTTATAGAAGCCTTTGTAGTGTTTGGCGGCACATATGCAAAACCGACGAATCCTTAATACTCTGAAACACGTGCAAGTATTCTTCCAGTGGAATAGTGGAAATATATTTACGTAGAAAGGATAACCGATGTGGAGGTAAATAAAAAAAGTCCTAAAATCTGTGATTTACCATGGTTGCGACTTTTCCAGGCTAACAATTCTGCGGTAAGCCGTTCAGCACAAGTGAAGAATAATGTCGTCGGACTTCCTTTATAGTCTACGTACTGGGCAAAAGAAAACGGCCAAGTGTACCATCGAGACGTGCAGAAGTTTAACGCAAACGGGAAAAATTCCACTTGGCATTGCAAATTGCAGCTGTTCCGGATGGATGAAGTGCCGTAGTGCGAAGCCCCCCTTCCCACTCACATAAAAATCAACAAACAAAAACAGTCATGCTGATATCCGGCATCACTGAGTTTACGGATCTATGGTTGAACTTGCTTGGTTTGTTTGTGGTAAGATTACCACTGCCCGCTTGCAGTTCTATTCGCTATGAAAAGCCCATCTGCGCATTAACCTAATGTAATTACAGTTAATATTCCGACATAAGGTGAACGGAACTGAACTAAACTCAGCTTATATGAGCATGGAAAGCCAGAAATTATTTTTTGCGGCTTCGCACTGTTTGCGGGGTTCAGCGTTGAGACTGTGTAGAGATTATAGCATAGCTCGGCAAAGTTGGCACCGCTCACTCAAACTCACTCATTATATTTATTTTCGAATCACCACTCACTCTAACTCAGACTCAGAGCTGAGCAGCACATCTGCGCTCACTCAAACTCAAACTCACAGTCAGCCCTGAACTCAGAACTCACTCTTACTCAAACCTCAAAATGTACTGAACCTCAAAATTTATTCAAACTCAAAATGTACTCAAACTCGAAATGTACTCACAATCAAAACGCACTAAGAACTCAGAACGTACTCGAACTCAAAATGTACTCAGAACTCAAAATGTACTCAAACCTCAAAATAAACTCAGAACTCAAAATGGTCTCGAAACTCAAAATGACCTCAGAACTCAAAATAAACTGGAAACTCGAAATTAATTCAGAACTCAAATGGACTCATAACTCCCTCGTGCTCAGAATTCACTCGGGCTAAGATGGACTCAGAATTCATTAGCATTCAGAGTTTGAAATTCCCGCGGGGTAAAAATATTACGGGTTCAAATTCATAAGCTCAAACTCTTGCATTCGGTATGACATGATACCGTAACACCTGTGAGGTCGGAAAAAATCTTCGCTGCAGATTTGGTACAGCTTTACCTGCTGACCATGATGATTACCGTGCTTGCAAGCAATTGTACATATACAGGGTGTCCCAGCTATCATGCACCAAGATTTAAAAAAAGAGTAAAGGTGTAACTCGAAAGAAACCAGGTACATAATGTTTGCAGTACTGTGAAGAAGCGGACAGTATTTTTTTCTTTAATGAGACTTAATTAACTAATTGTAATTAATTGTCTAACTCTACAAATACTGTCCCAATCACTATAGTGTCAATGAGGCACTTGTAGGTAACCACGAGGGACATCTAACTGCAGTATTTTGAGCGATGAACTAATTGTGTACACATTTATTCTGACTGATAAAGGAAACCCGCGAAATATGAAAAATACCACGTGACGGCGCCTCCGCGCGCATCGTAAAGCAACGCCCTCAAACAGGCTGCCTCTGAGTTAGCCAGAATGAAATAGACAAAAGAAAGAAAGAAGAAATCGCGACCGAGTTTGTTCCTTATCTGCACACGCGTCCCGCGAATCTTGCTGCTGCTGCTCCTTCCATGCATGCTAATATCAAGGTGATGCGCTGTCTCTTCGGGAGGGTAACACGCGAAGCAGTTGCTTTCAATCAGCTTTGTTTGGGGACACTGCTTTACAATGCGCGCGTAAGCGTCGTCACGTGGTATTTTTCATATTTCGCGGGTTTCCTTTATCAGTCAGAATAAATGAGTACGCAATTAGTTCGTCGCTGGAAATAGCGCAATTAGATGCCCCTCGTGATTACCTAAAAGTGCCTCATTGACACTTTAGGAATTAGGACAGTATTTCTCGAGTTAGATAATTAATTACAATTAATTAATTAAGTCTCATTAACGAAAAAATTACTCTCCGCTTCTTCACAGTACTACAAACATTGTGCACTACGTTTTCTTCGAGTTACGCAATTTCTCTTTTTTTAAATCTTGGTGCATGATAGCTGGGACACCCTGTATATTGGATAACAAACTCTTTATATAGGCTCGGTGTTAATGTTCATGACAAAGAGGGTCTAGACTCGACGGTGTGCTGCGGCCCTGGGGAAAAACAAACAACATTGGGAGAGGGGGCGCGCGCTCACTGCTGAGTTCATCTACATCGAAGCTGTTTAGGGCAACAGTCTCATGCATTCTTGATCTGCATCCTGAAAAAATACCTTCTGTCAAAGCGAACTATCCACGCGAATCTCTGAAGCGCCAGGCGTTCATGGACCCCCTTCCCTTCCCCCCTGCCAGGACCGTGTAATGCCCTGTTTGTGCCAGCAGATTTTGAAACAACTCGATTCCGTATTGGCCATACCACGAGCTCGACAGCTACAGAACTTGCAGCCATTCGTGAGGCTCTTGATCATATCATCGGAGCTACTCCTCAAAATTGGGCGATCTTTTCGGATTCCAAGGCTGCCTTACAGAGCTTACGCGCAGCCCTGCGCTACGGCCGCCTACACCAACCGGTGACAGAGATAAGAGAAAAATTCCACCAAGCCATCACAGCCGGCCATGACGTAATTTTCCAGTGGCTTCCAGGTCACTATGGAGTCATCGGTAACGTGCTGGCGGATGAAGCTGCCCGTACAGGCCATGAGAGCGACCGCACCATTCTACTTCCGCTTTCAAGGACCGATGCCGCCAGGACGCTTCGCTCCCTTGCACGCAAGATTACCATGCAGCAATGGAACATACGGGAGTTTTCGAATCCCCGTCTGTATATTCAGGATCCCCTTCTTCAGCGCCGTATTCCGTATGGGCTGTCTCGACCCCAGTCAACTTTACTTTGTAGACTGTGGTTGGGAGTGACCTTCACGAAAGCCTACTCTTTCCTCATCGGGATGGCCAGCAGCGCCCACTGTGACGCCTGCGGGGCGGAAGAGACTGTAGAACATGTGCTGTGTCGCTGCCCCGAATACTCGTCGGAGAGGAGCGTGCTTGCCACCACGCTGAGCCGATTGGACAATCGATCATTTACGGTGGAAACTATTCTAAGTCATCGGTCTTCACCATCGACCTCGCAGAAGGCGACGAAAGCCCTTTTACGTTTCCTGAGTGAAACGAACTTGCTTGGAAGACTATAGGGCCCGAAACGGGACTAGAGTGCGCGCTTTCCCACTCCTATCTCTTCCTCTTCTCCCCCCTTTTTATTCCCTGAGCCCCATTCCCCCAGTGCAGGGTAGCAAACCGGGCTCTACACCTGGTTGACCTCCCGGCCTTTCCTTTCTTTTTTCTTCTCTCTGCATTTCCACAAAAATGCAGATATCGTGGAAGTTCAACCTGCAATCTTTAAAAAGCGTGAATGTAGATAATTGATCAAACGACATTTAAAAAAAACAAGAAATAAGAAATATAGAAAATATTAAGGAAATGGCGAACCGTGTAACGCGGGAGTCGAGGATAGTCACAGATTGGCTTAAAATTCGAAGTGATGTGCCGCTAGGGCATCTGGGGTATCAGATTGAAGGTCTCGAAAAGGGAAATCACGGGGGACAAACAAAAAATGCTTCGTGGTCATAAACATGGCTTAGTTATAAAGTCATTATAAGGGTTGGACTGGGGGTCTCAAGTTAAAGGTTTCGGTTAGGGAAATGACGTAGGACAAATAAGAAATACATCCTGGTCGTAATAATGGCATAGTCACGGTGAGTCATACAATGGTTTAAACTTTATTGGGATGCCGCTAGAGTGTGAGGAGTACGGAATTTAAGATCTTGGTGAACGGATTCGCATGGGACAAAAAAATGCTTCCTGTTTCTAATCGTGACACAGTCATGGTGAGTCATAGATATGGTTAACATTCAAAGTGATGTGCCGCTAGGGCGTGCGGGGTGTCAAATTTAAGGTCTCAATGAGAGAAATCACGTAAGACAAATAAATATTTATCCCGGTCATAATCATGACATAGTCATGGTGCGTCATAGATTGGGTTAAAAATCAGTGATGCCGCCTCGGGGTAGGGGGATATCAAATTGAAAGTCTTGATGAAGGGAATCACTTAAGACAAATAAAAGATGCTTCCTCGTTATCCTCATCGGATAGTCACGGTAAGCCACAAATTAGGTTAAAATTCAAAGAAATCCCGCCAGGGTGTGTGGGGTATCGAATTAAAGGTTTCAATAAAATCATGTGGGGCAGACAAAAAGGGCATCCCGCTTATAGTACTAGTTAGGAGTAGATAAACTGCGCAAATCCATAACAAATGCTAGAATGGTAGCACAAAAGGAATTGTGGTGTCAAAGGGAAGGGCTTGAGGAAGCAAATTTAAACCAGGCAATGACCGCATCGTAAGATCATTATGTGCTGTCACTTCACAAGTAAAAATTCAGAGTTGTGTCTTGAGCTCATCGTGGCTGTACAAGTATTGGTTTCCGTGTCCGGATTCGCGTGTAGCTAAAGCGTACACATGCTACTTAGTAATGGCGAGTTCAGCTTTGAAGAACGGCAATATTGTAAGTGCGAAGCTCCGAAGCGTGGAAAGTCATTTATTTAACTTTTACAGCGCTATAGTTTTCTTTTCTTATTATTGCTAAAGCTACTGCTTGTGCTGAGGAAGTTCGGCGGACGCCGCGAGGCACGCGCTCACGAGCGCTCGGCCTTTTCTTGGTGTTTCTTCCTGAAATGTCGAACGTACGGTTTATAAAACAGCCCCGCTGTTAAAATATGACGCAACATCACAACGTCTCTTGTGTGGTACATACATGCTTCTATTTCTTATACACATATATTTTTTTCTATTCCGCAGTTGATGCATATCTGGTCCAGTGGGGCCATTTGAATTACTTTTACTTAACGGAGCAGAAAAGCATTCGAGGGCAGGAGATCAGTCTAGAATATAGCGTGCAGCATTGGTGGCACAACCTGCGCCTGCACGGAGCACACAGAGTCGAATGTGAACGCAATGTGTGATCAAGCCATACATTCACAGGCGTGACTGACGCCTCATGAACTGCAATATAAGACAGCCCAATAGTCTCCCAACTCGCCCAATAGGGCGAGTGTCTCGTGGCCTTCTTGAATACCAGTTTGTTTAGCTGGAGGATGACGTCTTGGGTGCACAGGTGCCGGCTGAACCCGTACATAGTGGCCGGAATCTGGTTTGTGTCGCCCGGGAACCCTTGGAGCCTCCGGAGAACCATGCATTCTATGACCTTGCCTACGCAGGACGTGAGCGAGATGAGGCGCATGTTATCGATGGTCAGAGGTTTGCCCGGCTTGAGAATGAATCTCACTTCTGCTTCCTTCCACTCCGCGGGTAGTTCCGAGCGTTCCCAGGCCAGGTTGATGCGGTCCAGGAGCTCGGCCTTCGCCACGTTGCTCATGTTCAGGAGTCTGTAGGTAATGGCAGCCGAGCCCACCGCGTACTGCGGGGACGGCTAGAGACTCATTAGAAGACCTGAAGGCGAAGTATCTCATGACGGATCACGGGCCATTCCCGCTGCTGGAAGAGTACGGGGGATCCAAAAGAATTCACGCATCTCCACGAAGAGAATCATGACGAGTGGGCGAAGCACTGGGGATCATTCTTACCGCAAATCACCCGTGGCATTGCCCACTAGCGCATGCAAATGAGTGAAAACGCGTGTGTACAGTATATACAATTATAATCCAATCCAATTCGATACAATTCAGTTTAATCCAATCCAATCCCATGCAATCCCAATCCAATAATAATTCAATGCTCCTCGCGCATGCGCAACTCTGTACACGGAGGCCAAGGGACAAGCAACGGACAAAGCGAGGCCCTAAGGTGCTTCGCCCCTAAAATTCGGAGCTGGAAGAGCCCTTTAACATCACGGAAGTGCTGACGGCCATCGACGAGAGTAACAAGAGCGCATTCGGCTCGGACGCCATAACCAACGCGCGGTAAATGCCCCTCCGCGGAGGGAAATTTCAAATATTTTTCAGGAGAGGACAAACCACCGTTAGAGTGTACTAGAAGGATTTGCGTGGGACGAACGGAGCGCTCCAGCTGAAGTGGCACTTGTAGGTAGAATAGAGGGCGCAGCGGGCGAAGTGGACTCTTGCCGACTGCGCTCGCCCAGACGCCCGGCATCGCGCGGGCCAGGCTTTGTCGCGTTTCGTACGGTTTTTATGTTAACAGGTACTACAAAGCAACAGTGGGGTAGAATCTTAGAATAAAATAAAAGGGACTTGTAGAGGCTTCGTGGCGGAAGCGTGCCCTGTTTTTTTTTTGTGTGTGTGTTTTTTGACCAGGTGCTTATAACGCGGAAAAAAGAACGACGGACCAACGGAGGTGACAAGTACAAGCGTTAGAGCACCAGTTTCCGCTATTATTTCCTGTGTTGCCTCTAAACTCTCACGGAGTAAAATGCAATGAGTATAAAACAAATCACCCCATCTCCACGCGGTGAACGATGCCGAGGGTGCGAAGCACTGGGGCGCAAGTTGTGTGTATTGTGTGGATGAGTGTTATCGACCGTGCCCGATGATGCACTCAAATTTTATTACAGGATTTGGGGCACAGAAAGTGCACTGTAAATAACAAACGCCACACGCAAGACAAGTCGCGTCCCAGTGCTTCACACCAACGGCATCGTTCACGGCGTGGGGATGGTGTGATTTATTAGCCCGAAATGAAACGAAGTGAAACGACGGCTTGCGTGTTTTGAATGTGATCTCGTGTTTTCGCGTAGCGCCCTCTAGTGTAGCTCGCTGTACTCGTGTTTGCGCGTAGCGCCCTTTCGTGTAGCTCGGTGTAGTCGCTGCGCGCGGACAACGGGGAACTTGGGGAGACACCGTCGGATGGCGGATGGATTATGCTAGATTTTAAGGTGCTTCGCACCTAAAGAAACATGGACAGTGCTGCTTCAGCTTTTACTGCGTCTGTTTAGTGAGAGCGGACCATTTCATTGCAGCGTCAATGGAGCCAATCGAAGAATCGGGCTATATTTTTATTCTATACAAACTTTCCAGTGTGTTCTCTACGAAATAATGATTTTTAAAGTGCTGCGGTCGCAGCCCTTTGATTGAAGCTAATGTATTGCTGAAGTGTGTGTGCCAATTACTCAGAAGTGAATACCGCGTCAGTGTGCCACTTTCTATTAAACCTATTTCCAGTTGTGGCCTTCGAGTTGACTGCATGCCCGTGAGCGATGCGCAACTTTCCGCATACTCCCCGAAACTTTATCCGGATTTTTGCATCCCATTTAACCGTGCATAGGCCCTTCCCAGAACGCCGAGAATAGACGCTCTATTTTTACAGCAAAGCTGTAAATGGCTAGGATCCAGCAGATCGTCTCCGGTCCCAAAGCGATGTAGACAGGAATCGCTAGCGAGCGTCGCGCCACGTTGCCGAGTCCGCTCAAATCTCCGGAATCGTAAAACTGTGCGCCACACCCCTGGGGCATAGACAAAATCATATAAACTAAAAAGGTCCTAGGGTCTTCATACAGCATGCGCCGTGATTACCATACCCGCACTATAGTAACAAATTTATACCCACGATTCCTGGGTGTTTTATAGGGAAAGCTACACTGACCGAGGTTGAGCAGTTTCGCGTGTGCCGTGAAGGGCCGTTCTGCGCAATCGCGAGGGGCATTGGATTGGATTCGATTCGATTGGCTTGCCTTGGCTTTTCTTGGCTTCGCTTGTATTGGATTGGGATTGGATTGGAATTTAGTGGATTGTGTTGTATTGTGTTGGGCCATAGCCGCGGCAGACGCACTGGCGCCGGCGCGTACCCAGGTCTGCGCCTCAATTGCGCAGTAGCCAAGTCTGGCGCTGTGTCAGAGCCGCTTGATAGCCATTTCAGGTGGCTCGTGAAGAGCCGTGCTGAGCATGCGCGAGTAGCAGTGACTAGACAGGACTGGACTTTCAGTTAATAACGAGAACAATGCTAAACCGCAAATCACAAATAAACGCGTTTCTCTTCGTGAACCCCTTGGACTACGACCCAGTCAAACTTCACGTTCAGGATCGGCACCGCAGCTTTGCTGGCCATCCCTCTTCACAGGGTGGAAGGGCTCTGAATTTTTCAGATATACTGTTATTAAGCCATACAGACCAGTCCTGATATTTTATCAGAGCAATTAACGCTCTTATTTGGGCTTTAAACAAACATAAAGCTTCTGTCTAGAGTACTTAATTTTAGTTGGGAGTGCAGATAAATTGGGAAGGCTGCTTCGGCGGAATTAAAGGTCAAAAACACGAGATTGTTAGCATATGTATCCGTCGAGATTCGAAAAAAACCAGGCCCTTTGCCCAAACATTGGCACCGGACCGAGCCTACCAACTTTTTGATCATTAACAGCAACATCCCGCGATACAAAAGAACCGCCGCGTCTGCAGAACAAGCGGCAGAGCTGGTCAACATGTTTGTTCACGGCAATTTAATGCTATGCCACTTGAAAACTAATGCAATACGTCATGATTCCTGCGAGGGGCGCATCCTAGCTCAAATACTTTTACGATGACGTCATCCAGGCCACACCACAGGCGATTCTTACTTCTTTACCATCGATAACGCGCGTGCAGTCCGCTTTATGTAGCATTACTCGAAGTCCAGCTCGTACACCGTGCAGATTTGTTTCTTAGGTTTATCTTCGAGCTTCATCTCTCGGAAGGCTAAGGTGTGACAGTATTTACAGCTTCCACACCTGCGTAGCCGGCGCGGCATCCCCACGCGTAAAAGTGGCGAAGGCTCTAGGTATGGCCAGGGGTTTGAAATTAAACACTGAAGGCTCATCACATCGCAACATTCAACAGAGAGAGTTAAGCAGCGGCAGCGGTTCCGCGCGGTTTTAAAACAAATGACTGAATACGATTGCGCGACCTCCGATTTGTGGCCACCCTATGCCGGCGCTTGCAGTGCTCACCGGCACAACCCAATCCACTGCGACCACAGCGCCGCCAGGCCAACTTTCGACAAACTGCGCTTCGCGACGAAGCAGGCGCAAAGCCGGCGGTTCGTCCTACTCAGATTCTCCTAGTACACTCTAGCCCCGTCGCCACTTCCTTGATCACGTGCGAAGGGGAAGGTATTGAGAAGTGCGCTCATTCTGCCTACGTCAATTTTTTTTCTGTACTTATCGAAGCCGACAATGCGGGGCAGACATTCCGGTCGAGGATCCATCAACAGCGTCGCTGCAAAAAAGTCGCTGGTAGCTGTACAAAAAAGTTACGTAATTAAAAAGACCTCTCTATAAAAAAATTAATTGAACTGAATTGATTTAACGAAGTTCTAGGTCATTGATATATACCATTCGCATCTTGTTTACACAAAAATGTCCAGAAGAATGCCGAGCACAACCGGCACCACAATAAAGATTGGCTAACACTTTATGGGAAAAGGCTCTTCAGAGTAGGTCTCACTGTCAGTCTCTCTCTTGTCACTCTCGAAAGAAAAGAAAGAGGTAACAGGGGCAGCAGGTTCTTTCTACGCAGACTCGCGACAGCTGAAGTAATGGGTGTAGAAGCCACCCCGTTTTTTTTCCTACACACAATCAAAAGTTCCCTAACGAGCCCATTTCAGATCTCCAAGCAGTCAGGCAGATCTTCTAAATAGACCGTAGATGATCGGCGCTCGCTGCATCAGCGGCCCAGCTCTAATCTTGACTTTAAAGCGGAGATATAAATTAAAAAAAGCGGGCGCATCAAGGTTCGGGGCCGTGCTGAACTTTAGCAGCCGCCAAACGAAAGCAATCTATATAGATTGAAACTTCCTTGTCTCATAGAGCCTCTGTAGTGAACAATAACAAAGTTACAAAGATGCTATCAAGGCTCTTGAAAATGGCACTATAATATTGCCAGCTCTGTGACGGAAGAATTCCGGGCGGGGCTTGTTTGTGCAAGTGAAGGACATTTCTTGTTATCCTCTACGCCCTTCCTGTCTTTTCACCCAGCCATTAGAGGGCCGGTACAATTGCTGCAACGGCGGAGGATTACGACAAACGATGTGTCACCTGCGGCAGATAGGGAGGCTCATACGGAAGGATTAAAGGCGAAGTTCCTTATTTACGCGCAGTAATTTTGGTCTGTCAGTCTATCTGTCTGTCCGCTCATCCGTCCGTCCGTCCGTCCGTCCGTCCGTCCGTCCGTCCTTCTGTCTGTCCTTCTGTCCATCCATCCATCCATCCATCCGTACGCCGGTCTGTCTGTCTGTCTGTCTGTCTGTCTGTCTGTCTGTCTGTCTGTCTGTCTGTCTGTCTGTCTGTCTGTCTGTCTGTCTGTCTGTCTGCGTATTAAAGCAGTTGGCACCCGATCAAAAAATGGCCGTGTATCGGCATGCTTCGCTGTAAATGAACTGGTGCCACGGATTTTATATGTCCACATTATTAAATGCGAGAAAAAAATTCCTTCAGAAGCTAGGTCTGCTGACATATTTGGGAAGCTAAAGGAATATAGTTTCCTCTGGCAATGCATACCTATTAAAGACGTTTTAGAGAGAAGCGCCACGTGGCTAAAGAAGGGAAAATCCCGAGGTCCTATGTACGCAAAAAACTCCTGCGTCGCAACCCGATCCGCATGCGCGAAATAACCTGGTTGGAGGGCGTTTAGAAGAGAGGGAAAATAGGTTGGGTGGGTTTGTCTCTTCTGTAGCAGAGCGCACGCGCACGATCTGCTGCGTGAAGCGACAACAATAGGCAAAGGCGGCGGCAGGGCGGGCGGAGCAGCGTAAACATGGCAAAGGCAAACACCGGAAATGGGCAGGCCATGCGTCACGCTACTCCCGATAAGCAGGCAGATTACGGTCAGCGACGCCGCAAGCAGGAAAGAGAACGAGCTCGACTACACTGTGCCGATTCTGCAGCCCGTTACAGTTTCGCTGGTTAACCATCCGGAGGGAGCGCGTGTGTGCATTTAAAATAACAACAGAGCTGTTCAAGCTTTCTTCCCTCCGTGCGGATCGTTGACAGGAAATTCTGCTCGACGAAGTAGAGACGGGCAAAATGATGGGCCAAGAAATGGGAAGGAAAGCGGCGAGGAGGCAAGGAGCCCACAACCGGGTGTTTGGATTGCGCGCCTCGAGAAAAAAACGCTTTCCGTGGTAGGAATCGAACTTTGGTCCCTTGGCTGTGAGCTTTGCCAAACTGGATTTTGGACTTTTGGAGGGTAGATTGCGAACTTTGATTTAACTAAGTTTGCATGACAGAAGCTTCGCTTTTTAACCATCTTTCTCTTAAGAAAGAGGCCGAGCTAAGAAAAGCAAAGTTAAAGCTAGTGAAGACAACCAGCTCCGCTGTCTCCTCAGTCTTCGCATCTCCATTGGGAACGAGTCCGAATTTTTGTAACGGCTACATCACGTCTCCGTCTTTATTTTAGCTTTTGTTTTTATCTTCGCTTTTGCTCCAAGGGGTGAGCTAGCACATGCGTCAAGGACGCTTCCCAGTACCGGCATAAAAAGGGAAATTTCTGTGAAGCATTGATAGAAAAAAATTTCCGTCATCGCAGATTTCAAATCTTATAACCGTTGGAAAATGTAGCAAACGCCCCGCTAACGCACGTTTCCCACTGGAGTTAAGTAGAGCCGGTGGTTGGGAACCGAATAGCGCCGTTATTGAAACTTAAGTGAGAAAGATGCGTAATACGAGGCATATAATCAAGGTATTGGAGTGGTTACAAGGCATACTCTAGGAAATATTCTAAGCTATGATTAGTGTTACATTTCCAAAAGTGACCTATGCTATAAGGGAACATAAAAAAACGCACGCGCAAAACTGTTGGGGCAAAAAGCCCTTTAACGGGCTGTACCGTGCGCCGAAATCTCGTACACACGGCAGTTTTTGCTTTTCGCCGCCTTCAGAAAAGCGGCCGCCGCGGCCGGTAATCGAACCTGCGTCCTCGTGCTCAGCACCACAAATAAATAAAAGAGACATGGCTTTTACCCCGGACTGTAAAAAGGAAGTGAAATTCTAGCACGGCAGAAATGAAAGAGGGATGCTGGGGCCATTCTTTAGGAATTACGAACAGAATGTCCAATGCGCGAACGAACGATCCATTCGGCTTGTGGTACCGATTAAGAGCAATCCCCGCTAATCAGTTTAATTTGCTGATGTCGCTTGTTGTCCTGTTTGAAATGTGTTACTACGCATTTGGGATGAAGATTGGTCGAGATTTCTGAAAAATATCAGATAGTATAGGATATAAAAAATGAAGGAAGCTCATGCTAACGCGTAACGCTTGACCGAAGATGTACGCAACCTTCACGACCATCACGAAGTTTTAAGTCCGCGATTGCAGCCGATTTGCTTCTTCTTTGTTGCCGCAACGACCTTTACTCCATCACTGTTGCGATAAGTGTGAGCTTATTTCATTTTTTTGGACGTGATAATCATTGGACATCACCTTGGAGGGGCGTACGCGATAGCGTGTCATTCTCGTTTCAAGTGAGTGTTGCCACGATTGCGGCGAATGCTGGAGTTTTTTTTTTTTTTGCCAATCTTGGTCAATATCCGTAAGTGGGTAGGCCTGGCTTGACAGACGTGCACGCGCAGGGGACGGTAGGCGGTCGCCGAGAGGCAGGCACAGACGAGCGCTAGGCATTTTCTTTGTTTTGTTAACTTCCGGGCGGTCGCCGCGAGGCTCGCACTCATGTGCGCGCGCTCGGCAATTTCTTGGTATTTTTAACTACGGACACAAAAAGTTAAGATTTTTTTTTCTTTTTAGTGGGAGAGATTGCCCTACGACATAACGTGAATTGCTGGACAGTTTTGCTGAATAGACTGCTAAATTGACTGCTGATAGTCGAGTTTTTTTCTGTGTCAATTCCACACTAGTATCGTAGTTTCCACAAAAAGGAAAAAAAAAACGTTGCCTTTCTTTGGTTAATGGCCATCGAAAAGAAACGTATCCATGGAGTTCGTGCATGTATGCATATCTATGCACACGTACAGGTCTAGTAATACTCAACCTGGCACTACAATTCTTCCCAAAGAACCTGCATCAGGCCACGTCGAGTTACGCCTGTTCTTCACTGAGGTTAGTTGTTCCATGGAAACTAATCATTTTAATTGCTAACAGCGCTGTGACTGCAGACGACAACAAAAATGAGAGGGGTGAACACTCAAATGTGTAGTCTACAGCTAAAAAGAATTATCCTGAAATATTTTGCACATGCTCGAAGGAAACATTAGAAAGGCGCAACGAGGAGCTCGAGTGTGGAACTAAAAGCGGCCTCAGAAACGGCGCTGAGTGATTAAAAGACCCAGGGAAAAAAAAAACACTTTTTTTTTTCGAGTGGCAGTGCCACGGGTCCGGACGAAGGTGATTGTATTTCTCATTTGACGGATGCGCACGCCCCTTATGAGTTTTTATTGCCAATTCACGCCCATGAAGAAAGTCTTGTCTAAAGTATAACTGTGCCCTCTTTGAAATGGCAGAATAGATAAGCCCTAAGATGTTACTTGTGGGGGATACAGACTGAAGTTATTCACATGTGTCAAAAGCTGGCAAAAATAACTGGATTACTAGAAACACGCTTTTTGATGCCCTAAAGCATCAAAGCGGGCGATTTCTAGCGCAAGCACTGCTACCCCTCACAAGCGGAGTGTAGCAGACGACAGCGGCGTGAGTCCCTAAGCTGACGTCAGAGCTAGGGGGCGCCACTCAAACATCTCATCGTCAATAGGATTACTGCAGACAAGCTTTTCGCCTTTTTTTAGGTGGTTAGCTGGACATGGCTTCCGCAGGTTATACCATACGTTTATCCGCCTGCAGCCAGAGCGTACGCTTCAGTCGCGGCCACTCGATGGAAAGGTTTCCATTGAGTGGCCGTACCTAGTACTTCAGTTATCATCTGCTAGAAAAACTTCCCGATGTGGCGTTCCATGACCGTGGGCTTCATTTATCGTCAGCGCGGCAGACGGTTTTCTTCAGGCGTTTCGTGTCACACCATTTCTGCGAGAACTTTAATCGCAGGATAGTATATAATCACCGGCGTGTGTCTGTTATCGGAGGCGATCTTTATGCATTTCAACGGGTTTTGTCCAGCGTCTTTGTTGTCTGGCTGGAAGCGGATCATGAAAACCTTGTGAAGGGAAGATTGAGACCGAAAGAATCAGCGTGACGCCAGAATAAATGTGAAGGTATGGAGTCCATAAATTAAACCGACTGTGGAGAGCTTCGTCGAACAAGAGCTGTGAAGAGCAAAGTGAAATAAAGGAAACAAATTTGAAAAGCTGTGGTTGTTGCTATTTCTTTCTTCGTGGCACATGGCCAATTGGGCGACTTACCCGCAATTGAGAGCTTTGAGGAGCGAATGGGCTCCCTTTTGAAAATTCACAAAACTGTGAATCGGAACATAAAAGTTGTAAAACAATGCGTGACCGGGGAACGTAATGGCACAAGAGAATGACAGGTGCACACGAGCTGCGCAGAACCACGATTATAGGAAGGCTGTGCTGTGTGCCAGTCTTCTTGCTGGCGAGTTCACTACGAAATGAAAGAGAAGAAACTGACGCAAACGCGGTATAGCAGAAAAGAAGCCCGTCGAATGCCAAAATTCATGCCGAAAGACAAAGAAATAAAAGCGAGGAAAAATACGCAAGTGCAATATATCGATTAAGAATTACCGCAAGTACAATTATCAGTTGCTAATAAGTATCGCAAGTACTATGTATCAGTTGTTATCAAGAATCTCCAAGCTTTCGCCTTCAAATCACGTAAGCAGGCTGAAGTGGTTCTAGGAAATTTCGTATCTGAAAGCCGACGGAGGGTTTCCATAGCACCGAGCAGCAAGTACTTTGGATGTGGCGCGTTTACATCACTCCCTTCCTTTTTTTTTTTTTGCCAGTCGACCTTAGTCATGTGATTGCATTGTCTGCCACCGACGGCAGAAACGGGAAGAAACTGCTGCTTAGGACGGCGAATTTAACACAAAAAGCTCATAACTACGCCTAAAATAAAAATTAAATGGACTTTTTAGTGAAATACAGATTATTAAAATAAAATCGCGATAAAGTAATGTAGTTGCATTTGCTTGCCCCCAGTAGTCACCGGTGCAGCAGTGGAACGATAGACGGCAGTGAAAAACGCGCCACGCCCTAGTCACGCCTCCTTGGAGCGCGTTGCTCTGGACCGGTTACATCACTCCAATAATCAGCAAATCGCATGAATTTCATTTTTAAAGCGCTTGAACTCCGCCTCGAAATATTATCATTACGTTACGTGGGCGTCGCTAGAGCTCGTTGTTTCCCGAGTTTCGCTGAATCTCGGGCCTTCTGGAATAGCACCCCTAGTGTCCGTCAATGATATCCCATACAACATCTTTGCAAGTCAGATCTTGCGCGCAAGCGCTAGCTTGCCTGACTATTCTTTCCTTATTTTTTGGTTTTTAAAAATTTTGTTCGACCGAGTACATCCATTTGCGCTACTATAATAATTAAAGGTAGAATTTCCGCGAACTCCGCATTTTTCGGGAATTCAGGGCGTTCTCCATGATCAAATTTTTTTTGTATTTTTCGTAATTTTTGGTTTTTCCAAATTCTGATTTACCAGTGATCTCCATGTACGCTATTACACCTATTAAAAGGGGAACGTTCAGGAAATCCTCATTTTTGTAGAAATGCGGGGCGTTACGTGGTAAGCCATTGTTGGTATTTCTAAATATTTTCAAGTATTTTAGTTTTTCAAAAGTATGTTCGACCGGTTTTCTCAATTATTGCTATTATAACAATAAAAAGGTGGACCTTCCGCGAAATATGCATGATTTTTGAAATGCAGGGCGTTGCACGGTCCTGGCTATGGAGGTACTTGGCGAAGAACGCTACGTATTGGAACATAAAAACATCTTTGTTTGCCTAAACCACCCTGCCGAAGAGCTCCAGTTGGTTCGGCAACTTGATTCATACACGAACATGCAGTATGGCACTGTTTTTTCTTTCAGTAGTGGTTTGCCTAAGTAAAATTATGGGGTGCAGCTTCTTTTTGTGTTACTATGGTCGTTTAAAACACCGCCTTGGGCACAGACAGCTCCTCTCTGCACCGAATATCGCTATGGAACATGAGCTTCTTGTGACCTCAAGTGTTAGAACCATTTTCGGCGAAGCCCAGTTTCTATATATTGCGAAGGGCAGCTTAAACTGACTGCACACGTCCAGAAGTATTACGCAACGTACTGGTGCGGCTTCGGAGGAAAATTTTTTTTTTATTTCTCCCCGTTGCGTTTTCGGGAACCTTCAGTGCGCCAACAAAGGTTGCAAATATTCTTTCCTTGTACCGAAAGCAATGCACTCTTATGCATAATTGTGTAAATTGATGGGCGCACCACGTTCTTTTCATTTCTGCAATGTCATTTCCGAGCGTATTTTTTCCTGCAGAAGACCATGACTCACTTTCCAGAAGACCATTTGTAACATCCAGAAGCCTGGTGCCCGCGAGAACATTTCGATTTTGTTTTCTTACAAGTGTTTGTTGGAAAATACAGTATAAGGTAGATACTTTCACGCATGAAGCTTATCGTGTTTACCCTAGGGCCTTATTTTTGTTACACACGCACGATCTTTGACACCTTTATCAGAACAAAAACAAGGGGAGTGCACTAACGACCCGCTGTAACACAGGACAGTGCACAAATGAAGGACACCACGAGACAGAGGTAGCATCTAACCTTATCATAGCAGCTCCATGCGGGACGAAGAGAACTCGCCATCCCTAACGAAGGCGTCTCGCCTGACTGGCAAATCTTTCCACCCTCGTTACGCTTCACAATGGCTCCATGCCTGGCACCTATGCAGAAAGTGCATCCCAGCAGGCACGCTGCTGTTGAAGGGAATGGCGTGGCTGTAAAAGTATTGACGGATACTACTCTTTGGACGCTTCATGTGTTCCGCTCCTCCCGTTTATTCTGCGGGAACTATGTTAACAAGCTCGAGAAAATTTCTGGTAGGCATTACCAGCTTTTATTTTGCGCACAAATTTTTGGCCGTAAAAAACTAGCCGAAATGTTTTCTTTATCGCGTAAAGTGTAAGGATTTTTTAGCAGCGGAGTTTTTGTTGCTGGGCGTAATGTGTGCGGTGTGCGGCGTCATCAGAAAACCACTGGTCATTGTTACTCCCGCCGTTTGCAGTCCACGTGAGCACGCGCCTCGTGACGAGCGCCCGGCGTTGTCCAGGCTTGCTCGTGGCGCTCGAAAAAAGTACAAAGAAAAGAGATCACGCGTGTCCGCGCCTGAAGGGGCTACAGGTGGCCTGTTCACAATGCCGGTTCCCGGTGGTTCTAGCGCCTCCTGGCACGTTCAACTTTGGGAGAAATGTGAAATCCTGCACGCAAAAGGATCCACGCCCACCAGTCATGCATGAGGAAGGCGACGATATCGATGGATATGAACGATGACTAGATAGAAAGAAATCCTCTAGCTTCCCTATGGTTCAAACCTTGCATGACCTAGTGTAAGCTCCTCCAATTTTTTATGGGAGAAGGCAATTCCTCAGTTAGTCCCGTGGAGATAACTTTTAATGGTGGTATTTTTATACCCTGAGAAAATTTTAAAATTGTGAGCAGCAAATAAACGTTTTCTGATGCATTGATGAGACCCCTAAATTACGCGCCAGCTATTTATACTCTTAGTAGGACCGAGCGACCTTTTGACTATTTTTTAAGTGCATGACGACGCAGATAAAAGGGGTCGCAAATGATAAACGAAAATCCCAGCGGAAAGGCACATGTAAAACTGCACAGAAGAAGATATGTCAGTATTATGAATGAAAAAGAGTGAGCAGAGAATTTTCTGCGTACTT
Source organism: Haemaphysalis longicornis (assembly GCF_048455015.1). NCBI lineage: Eukaryota > Metazoa > Arthropoda > Arachnida > Ixodida > Ixodidae > Haemaphysalis > Haemaphysalis longicornis. Next base: position 226,932,856 of record NW_027526295.1, on the reverse strand, counting down.
TTTGTCCAACGAAGATTATTCTAAGCAATGAACAGTTCGTACAATATCGAAAGAAGTATGACAAGTAGGTATAAATATACGAATGAGAGGAAAACAATATCGTCAGCAACGTACAGCTGCTTTGATCCGCTTGAGGGTGGGACATTCGTATATCGCATGTTAACAAAAATACAAGCAAAAAAACTGTGGCCAAAGCAGCCCGTTATTTGTTGCAAAAATGGAAAGCATGCAAAGCAATGGGGAATTGAGGACAACGGCACGGAACCGAGAAAGCATTGGGTAAACATCTTGTTATGGCGTACCCCTCCATTGAAGTCATGCGACACAACGTTCGTGCCTTAAGGGAATCAGAAGTTGCCAGGGTAAACCCTTTTCCTGGTCTGAGATAAACTGGAGATCCAGGTTGGCTTTATTGCGTAAGGATGAATTTGTCTTGCTGGCATTGTTCAAGTGTTTTCAGAACGCAAATAAATAGGTCATTTTTACAAGCTGATAGAAACATTGTCACTCAGCGTTAAAA
>NW_027526295.1:226123543-226332236 GCF_048455015.1 Haemaphysalis longicornis | reverse complement strand
GATGCTCCCTTTCTAAATCAGAACTTCTCCTCCACCCTTCAAAGCGAGTAAACCGCACAACTTGCAGCAGCGAAATCCTCATAGATTCAAAGCCTGAAACAAGTCCCGCAAATCAAAATCATTGGTCATACACCGCAATCGGTCAAACGCAGAGTGCATCAAGCGCCAATCTTCACATGTTTCCCAAACCATCGGACTCCTTCTCCGAATCGCCTTCAAAAAACATGGTCTAAAGAAAGTAGATCGACTCCGGCTCATCCAAGCATTCGTCGTCAGCCGAATCACCTATACACTCCCTTACCTTTTTTTCTCTACTTCAGAACGGCCAAAATCAAGTGCCTCATGTGCACAATATACAAAGCTGTTCTGCAATTCCCACCCGGAACCTCCACTGCCATACTAGTAGGAACTGGGGCATACAACATGGACCAAGGGTTGATAGAGGCGCACCACTGCAGACAACTAAGCCGTCCAGCCAAAACTAACACCGGCAAACACCTCCTTCAACGCCGACAGATCAATCGCCTTTCATTAGAGACCTGAAATTCCCCGTGCCTATTGACATTGACGTGAAACCACAAAAATTTCATTTTTATCAGAAAATGAGTACTTATGACTCTCGCCAAGGTAGCCCGTGTGGTCTGCGTTCGATGATCAGTGGCTACCGACAGGTTCAGGTCGGTGCGAAATCTGTCCAACGCACGCACGCACGCACGCACGCACGCACGCACGCACGCACGCACGCACGCACACACACACACACACAGACACAACACACAACACACACACACACACACACACGGAAATCTGAACGTCAGTTTAGCACTGCTAATTGAATCTTACTCTCATATTTCATTTTTTTCTATTAGTCCGCAACGTCAGGTATTATTGGAATGGAAATTTAAGAAAAATCTCCGTTAAACTACACAGGGACGCTGGATTTCAAGGCCACTGAATTCGACCACATTTACGCAAACTTTTGGGAGAAGCAGTATTAATATCCGCTGGGGCAACGCACTGCAAGTACAGACGCACATGTCAGGAGGAAGACGCTAAAAAAATTAACGATTTATAAGAATAGGAAACGGCCATTTTTCAGAAGGCTTGAAGGGGCAAAAGACAATGAAGACAAAATATACTTGGTTTATTCAAGACTGCACTGGCCCATAGCAATGACCGCAATTTTAACGTGGCGTTGCAACAACTAGGTAGATATTTCTGAAAAAAGATTATGTGGCCATGACGACTCAGCAGCCACTTCTTCGCCATCTATGACGTCACGGCCACTTTTTTGTGCGATCGATCGGGCGGCCTGCAGTGACCCCAGCCACCGCCAAGAAACACTGTACAAACGCCTCTAGTTCCGTTTGTTCTTACCATTTGTGTGCTAAGGGGAATTATCCCACTAACAATTCTGTTATTAGTGCTCTTCCTATTGCATCCCTGCTGACGTCGTGTAGCTGGAAATTTGAAAGGAAAGCTTTTTTTAACACGAAAGCGTTTTATACTGGGGTACACAAACCTCACCGACGTCATATCCGTCACGAAAATGACATCACCAAAAAGAAATTAAAGCCGCTCCATTCAATATGAAAGCTGTCGGAAGTGCAGAGCAGTGATTCGCCACAATGGGCTGTACCGCCGTTATCTGCTTACTGCTACCACCCCATGCATGCAATTCAAATTTCCCGCCTTCGCAGTGCTCGCGCGCCCCCTGCCGAAACTGCGCCAGCGGGAGTTCTGTTCTCTTTGTGCTTTTCTCCCCGCACGTGCCGGCGTTGCACTGCCACATTTTCGTTTACGATCGTAAAAACCAACCCAACGGGCGTTCTTAACTAATGGAACGCGAGCGCTGCCGGTTAATTACGTATATTTTTCCTCAAATGTACCTATAGTTTTCTTTGCGCTAAGGAACGGAAAGATGTACCGTAAACACCCGCGTATAATACGAGGTTTTTTCCAAATTTTACTATGTAAAATTTGTGCCTCGTATTATATGTGGATACCAAAATTTTCAGCCGAAAATTTGCACTTTTGGTTTTGGTTTCAGCGGAGGGTGGGCCATCTTGCGGTCGCGTAAGCTGGCTGCTGCTTCTCTCAGCCGGCGCCATTTTGATTGTTTTGACCGCGTGAAGGATCGGCACGTTCACCGCAAGTCTATCACGATGTCGGGTGCATGAAGGCAGTATTCAGCGGCAATTAAAAGAAGAGTTATTTTATGTGCCGAGACCATCAGGAATTGCGCCGAAGGACGGCAGTTCGGCGTCACCGAAGGCAGCATTCGCGGGTGGAGAAAGCAACTGGTGCTTGACTGGATAAAGTCTGTGTAGTGCGGCGGCCTGGAGCACTGTTGGGGGTTCCCGTCAGTGCTCGTGTTGGACGCCTTTCGCTGCCACCTGGCCGATTCCGTGAAGAAGTTGTTGCGCGAACCCCGCATCGAACTCATTGTCATTCCAGGAGGAATGACATCCCAGCTGCAACCGCTAGACGTTTCCATCAACAAGCATTTCAAAGACTGCATCAGGTCCTCCTACCAAGAGTGGATAAGGTCAGGAGACCCGTAAGTGACAGCTACCGGATGGCAGACGCGGGCTTCTCCAGCGTTGCTTTGTGGCTGGATGGCGAATGCGTGGGCCAGCATCCCAGAGGAGCTCGTCAGTCGCTCTTTTAAGAAATGCGGCATCTCGAACGCCCTTGATGGCACTGAGGACCACTTCCTCTGGGAAGACATTTCCGACAAGGCGACTTCAGGAGACAGCGGCAGCGAACCTGACGATGACTGAACGGACGTCGGGAGACAGTGCCAGCGAAAACTGACAATGACTGAACGGTAACTGCAATGCAAATAAATGTTTTCTGTGCTCTTTATCTCGCATTATATGCGGATGAAAACTTTTTTTCTGATTTTGCTGTCCCCGAATTACACCTCGTATTATACGCGGGTTTTTACGGTATGACAAGCGCCAGCGTTTCACGAGTTTTCGAACGCTTATGACTATGTAAACCACTTGGCTTTCGAAGCCTCCGGGATACGCCGCGAACAACAGCATTACCCCGGGACGCCGCCTTGGTGCTCCATATACTTGGGTCGAGCGAGCGAGCTAGGACTAGAAGGCGAGCGCCTAAAGTGCTCTGCACTTAAAGGTTCCATTGGTGCGGCAGCGCTAGGATTCGAACCCACGATCAGTCTGGCGCAATGAGAGGTGTACAACGCTCTGCCAACTGAGCCATGAAGTCATGCCCTCATAGCTGTACGAGCGCGCCTTATGTCCTTCCCTCGTCTCCACTTCCAACTTCTCCATTCAGATGGGGCTGCCGCCTAGGAGAGGTGAAGCGAAGTAATGCGTGGCCTCCGCGATCGGCTACCGGCGGCGCGCCGTTGCTCCGCCGGCAGCAAATCGCGGAGGCCACGAGTAATGCGTCATGACGCTAATAAGCGCCGATAGTTGGCGCCTCGATAGGGCAGCGTGTAGCAGCTGAAGCTGCTGTGTTTATCCGCCCGCCGCTTATGTGGAACGCCGCCGCCGCGTTCCACAAGCTGAGCTCGTCGTAGCGCAAGCGTCTGGCGTACAAGCCACGGAGAAGGACCAATGCGGTCGCACCTTTGCCGAAGCGTCCCGCGAGCAGGACGTCGCTCGCGAGCAGGACGTCGCTCGCCAAGCACACCCACGAGACTGCTGCCTACCCGCAAATCATGCTCATGTCGCTGTAGCCGACCGTGACTTTACCAAACGATTCGTTGACAACCCGTTCAGTTTCATTCGCACGGTTTGCGAGCGGCTGGGGTTTTAATCGGATTTACGCAATGCTCCGGCGCGTGTAATTCAGTGTCTAATGTTGATGCGCCTAACGTTGCCATACCGACGAAATATAAATAGCGATGTGCAAGTTCATATTATCGATGCACACTAAACATTCAAATGCACCAGTGAAGGCACATTTCACTTTCGTGTTTTAACGATTCCTATAAAAAATCAACCACATTTTTTTTTTAAATTTATTCTTTTTCTTCGGTTAAAAATGTTTTTAGGGACTAGAACTCAGTTCATTGAGTTTTAAAGAAGTAGTTCTCTTTTGCTTTCAAGGCACTTTAAGGGGACCACTAGCATTTTAATGAGCAGTAATCCGTACCATCTCCCCAGGTAGGAGGAACTGTTTGATGCTGTTGTGAGGATCATTCGTGTATGTGCACAGGACAAAGTACCGGTACAGTTCTATCGAGAGATTTTCGCCACAACCTTTTCGCCATAATTGGATTTAGGTTCGTACTGCTTTACCCTCCAGTGGTCGAAACCCGATAACGCAGTCTTCTTTTGGCTGTAGAAGCTTGAAATAATTGGCTGAAAAAGGGCCACTTTAAAGCATCGTTCGCTTGGCCCGTTTGCTTAAGGTGACTCTGTGGGTACAGCATACAGCCTATAAATTTTGTACGCGTAACATTCGCCGGGAGGCAATGCGGGGAAACAAAATACCCGTTTTCTTTCGTACTTAAGAATACGGAAACCGTTACCCAAGATATATATTATATTCAACAGGGAAGGTAAATATGCCCCCCCTCCTCCTCCCCCCAACCTATCATTTTTTTATTTTTGTAAGTAAAGCCTCAGGTTTCTTGAGAGCATTTGCATGGTTAATCAGCATCGCGCCCTCTTCATCAACTCAGCCTAGAAGAAGAGCTTTTATAGAAATGGAGCGAGACCGAACTGTGAAAGATAACAGCCTAGGCCTCATTCATTAGGAAAATGGGATAAACTTTCATTAAACAAACTAAGCAGAACGGCGCCCTTATGCAGCAATAACAGAAATAGCTTAATGGGACGATAGAACATAGAAGAGGTTCTTTTCTTGCGCGGTTAATCAGAACCGTTACGGTCGGCCAAGTTTGCTTAAACAACTAGTGGATTATTTCTAGTTTAGTTTAAACTGTGTAATGCTTTCCTCGCGTGCATGTTTCGCGCGCGAGGAAACCCTCTCTAGTTGAATTGCGTTCTCCGACTTTTTGGGTTTGTGTTTTAAATGCAGAGCATTTCTTTAACTCATGATGTCACCCGTTCTAGTTGTCCATCGTCGTCCGCACCCCTCCCCCTACACTATATAAAAAAAATAATACTTACCGGCGCCTGGTTTCGATCCCACGACCCTGCGGGCGGAACGCAAGGTACATGGTGCTCTACCCACTGCGCCACAAAGCCGACACAGAATGGAGGGCTAGGAACGCGCCTTATATCCTTGACTCATTCAAACTACGTCAAGAAGCTGCTGATGCAACGCATTCACTACCTGTGGGCGGAACGCGAGGTACATGGTGCTCTTCCCACTGCGCCACAATAATCATACCCACCTGCTAATAAATGATGTCATACCCACCTGCTAATCAATGATGTCACGTGACCACGTAATTACGTCTCCTCATTTAATTTTTTTTATTCAAATACTCTAAAGGCTCTTGCAGGCATTACATAGGGGGGGTTACAAAACAGCTCAAAGATCTCAACACAGTTGCTCAAAATAAACAGCAAGCGTAATTTTTTACATCGAGTAGGGGTTAGACAACACTAACAAAAGGAATACAAGAATGAAAAATCATCCAATACAAAGCACATAGTGAATCTTGTTAAAAGCACAACACTACTTTCCTAAACAAGCATGTTTAAACTGCCTTTCAAATGGTTCACAAACGAGTCGTGATCTTTAATACATGCAATTTGTTGCGGCAGCTTATTCCAATGATAAATGGCAAGAAATAGCGGCGATTGTCGAAGAAGATTTGTGCGTGCAAACATGGGGCGGACTTTGAACGGATGATCGAGTCGAGGAAAAATGAGATTCGCGGGCTTGATATGGGATGCTGTAAAGGATGATTAGGTGTGATACAGTCTGTGGAAGTGAGAGAGCAGTGCCATCAGTCGTCGTTATTCTAGAGAGGGTAATTGGAGGGATGCTTTGATAGCTGTGATGCTGGATGTCGTGGAGTAATTTTTAGTGACAAAGCGTGCTGCTTTGTTCTGTAAGCATTCCAGTTTGTTTATTAGGTATGTCTGATTTGGATTCCAAATTAAAGAGGCATATTCCATCTTCGAACGAACTAAGGCTGTGTAAGCTAAAAGTTTGGTCGATTGATTTGCTAAATACAAATGTCGTCTAATGAAGCCAAGAGTTCTGCTTGCTTTTGAAATTACATCGTCAATATGATCATTCCATGTAAGGTTAGAGGATAGGTGAACGCCCAAATACTTTAATGTAGACACATTTTCTATGCACATGTTGTCCATATAATATGAGCTGAGTTGAACGTTGCTAGCCCTAGTAAATGACATAGTTTTAGTTTTCGAAAGGTTTATTGCCATCTGCCATTGCTCGTACAAAAGGAAAATTTTGTTTACATCTGCCTGCAAAATGTTAGTATCTTGAGGGGTAATAATTTGCCTGTAGAGAACGCAATCGTCCGCAAATAATCTAACTGTTGAATGTAGGTTGGTACTGATATCATTAATGTAAATAGGGAATAAAATTGGTCCGAGTACGGAACCCTGCGGAACACCAGATTTAACTTGTGCTAAGGCGGAATACTGGTCATTTACGGAAACGAACTGGTAGCGATTGGTTAAAAAACTTGAAACCCAGTTAATAATTTTGCTATGTAAGTTGAGCCGACTTAGTTTCATCAGTAGGCTAGTGTGAGGAACTTTATCGAACGCTTTTTTGAAGTCAATAAATATGGCATCAATTTTTACCGAGTCGTGAACAGCTTGGTGAAGGCTGTTGTATTACAATACAACAACCAACAGCAACAAGTGCAACAACATTAACGTAACGCAAACTACTTAACGTCGTGCGCCCCCGGAAATGCTCTGCATTTGATCGTGCCCCTCGCGAGGGGGATGTTTAGTTTCCTGCCGCAGCAAGAACCAGGCGGCCTCCTGTGCAGTTTGTGGCGCATATCCACTTGGGGGATTGGCCAGGATCGTTTCACTTACTACATGCCGGTTACGGCAGGGTTTACCTCGTGGATGGAGTTGCGACACCAATAATACTGCACTTTGTAATTTTTTTTATTTTCAGAGATTTCTTCAGCGCGTTATTTGTATGTGCAAGTGGTCAATAGAAACGTACATGTACGTCCAACTATACTATTAAGTCGGAGTCGCTGAGAAGATGCGCGGAGAGTCGGTCAAAAGCCGCGGATTTGCGAAAGTCATCGTAGTCTGGCCACTGAATTGGTGATGTTTTTCTTCTTTCTTTTTCTAACATGGATCTCCGATTCTTCTGCTAGACTACCCAGCTTCAAAGGAGCACGTTTAATAACCTCGCCGCACTAACTTTCGCCGGCTCCGGCCAGCTCAATGGCTCCACCGAGATGGGAAAGCGCATCACGCCCGAAGCACTTTGCTTCAAGAGCAACAAGAAGACAAGGAGGCCTGAAGGAAAGCAGAAAGGATGAACAATGTCTTCCGTGCCACCCAGTGCCTCCAAGGCATCCTTAAAAAATGGAAGAAGTAGGGCGGCGTTGACAGAGATTTATTTGAAACGCGACGCTCGCGCTTTTCATGACTTATTACTTCCGCGCGCCTGGGCGGTCAAAAGCCATCGAGCCCCGAGTTTCATCTTCAGGGACAGATTCGCCGCAGCCGCTATCGCGGCCGTAAATACTTCTAATCTCCTGGTACAAATAGCCCTCCCGCTCGCGGTCTCCTGCTCTCTTTTCTTTTTCTCGCCCTTGTGAGTCACTTTTGTGTTTCAGTATATAACGTTCGGGCGATTTTTCTCTACTCGAATGCACCACGATGTCTGATATTTGGCCTCCTCTACACCCAAGTCCCTTCACTTCCTCTCTTGTTTCGCTTTCGATGCTTCTTTTCTTTTTTTATTTTGTTTCTCTCCATTTTTCTATATCGCTGTAGTGGGCCGGCTATCGTGTCCTGTGTAATGGGCCGTCGCAGAACGGCCCGGGATTATCGCTCGGGGAGATGTATGTCAGGATCGAGAAGGGGACCGCCCTCATCCTTTCTGGCGAGGTCGTGGTTCTTTCGGAGGTCTCCCGTGTTGTGACACGGCTGCCAAACCCTTCCATCGGGCAACAAAACCCTCGTAAAGGGGTCGCAAAAGTGGTAATTCTGCGCTGTCGAGCTTTTTCTCTTGCAGGCCTCAGTCGGGAGAATACGGAGAACAAAATCAAATAGCGAAGGACAGGAATTCTGACCCGTCCTTCTTCTGGTTGTCGTTCTCGGAGGCAGTTCTTAATGTCATCGTCGACACTCTTGTACTACTACATAGCCAACAACGGGACCCTTTCCCAGGGAGGTAAACTATTTCGACCAGTGAGGGAGGAGAAGGAGGAGGAATAAACGTTTAATGGTGCAGTCAATGTTGTTGGGTTGACCGCCGGTAGGGGTACCTTCTTAGAACAGGAAGCCCTGGGTCTTGGCGGCCTGTCTCGCCCGGTCTACCAGATGTTGTTGGTGATCAGGGTTGGAGCTGGCCAACCAACCCTCCCACTGCTCAAATGAGGGATTTGGATTTGGAGCAAGGGATGGTGTGCGGCGGCACTCCCATACCACGTGGTAGAGAGTGCATGGCTCTATGCAGAATTTACAAGTGCATGTGCACAATGTCAGTAATGTACCATGTGGAAATGTGTTAGCCTGTTGCTGTCTGTAGATGACCACGTCTTCGCGAGACATGTTGAGATGTGGAGGCGGAAAGGTTCTTCGTCCCAAGCGCTAGTGGGCCAGGATGTCACTGTACCTTATGGGGATTATTTGTCGTGTCTGGCAAATACTTTTTTCAAAAAGCCATAAAATAAATGTAATCTACATTAACTGAAGGATTTTAATTCCTTTATAACGCATAATATACAACGCAGTCAGCTAGAACGTTGATTTTTGAAAATCTGATTTCTGAACAAATCGAAGAAGAGTGGCGAAAGGCCGACTATCCTCTCCTGTCGGCATAACTTTGAGATGGTAATGGCAGAATACATGAACACATAAAAGTTGCGGCGAGCTATTAAACACCTTGTAAACCTTCGAACTCTGTTTAAAATAACCCCAGGAAATTCCTCCCCTTCTCTACTAAAAAGTATTGCGACGCAATTTCGTTACTGTAAGATATTTTCTTGTACCAAGCCGTTTCCTGCACGCGCGAAGTAATAAAGGAAACCTGAATAGAACTCGAGGTCTCTTGAAGACAAAAACACGTAATAACGGGCGAATGTAAGGACTTTTTCGCGGGACTTCAAAATATTTGCCGGTTTTGCTCGGGGTGACGCTGCAGGAACTACTATTAGAATCAGAATCTTTATTTTATGAAGAAAGCAGATGCAGAAAATAGGTAAAAATTTATGCGGACCCTTAGCCGACATGGCTAGTGACGGATCCATGACATCATAATGAAAAAAAAACATCAATATTTACAATAAGAAAATACAATGTGCTCAATAGAAATATGTTGTGTATCTACGCGGTGGTGTACACTGTTGAGACATGAATTTTTTAACGAATGAGTGCTACGTGCATTTTGTTTTATTTTGAGTGGTATATTGTTCAATAGTTTCGCTCCCAAAAGAGAAGCAGTGCGGCGGCCGTACACAATATATATTTTTCGTAAATTTAAGTTCCATTGGTGTCTGGTGTCTAATTTAGTTGTATTGAGCGAATGAACAGTTAGGTGTTTTATTAACTTTTGGCTTAGCAATGTAGTCTCTTGCCTGAATAAATGGCATAATATAAATTTCAGAAAACATTAGGTCTGATCGTGCAGTGGTGGGGGCGTATGTCATTATTCGGTGGTTATAGTACACAATAAATATTCCATTATACTATAAAGGCAGTGTCACTGTGGTTGCAATACGCTTTACCGGCTGTGCTTGACTGTCACATAGATTTCATTAGAAGAGGCCTATCGCACTGGACGCCTTTTGGATCAGACAATGCCCCAACCATAACGATGCCTCCGTAGCGCGTCAGCATTTCGACTCACTCACTCACTCACTCACTCACTCACTCACTCACTCACTCACTCACTCACTCACTCACTCACTCACTCGCTCACTCACTCACTCACTCACTCACTCACTCACTCATTAGTACAAGCATGTCATTACGGCAGACTTCCCATGTGCCCATTGTTAACCGAAGCGCGACGTCGGCCCGTCAATAAGGGAAGACAAAACACAACAACGCTCAAATCCTCGTCCTCTGTGTTCGGAGCAAGGGGTCCGGCGAAGTCTGTCGTCAAGGCTCCTTGTCTCGGCGGATCAGACAACTTCTTTGTGGACCTGACGGCTGAAAGAGACGCCGACACGCTCAAGGAGGACACGGCACGTACAAGGCCCCTTGGTCTCGAATTTAAAATGCCTCATTTGGATCCGGCAGGGCTCGGCTTACAAAGGGCTCCGGATCGAGTGGACGTCAGTCCTTTGAGACGTGTAGATGGACGGCTCGGAACTAAGCTGCATGCATAAAGCCCTTAAGTTATGCGATTCTCAAATTCACCATGGCGCTTAAACTTTAATCCAATTCCTTCGGTTCCCTATTAAACGCGCCCGAAGCTGAGCAGCGTGTGGACGCGCTGTACTGCAGCACAGTGCTGGCGCCATTTCTGAACCACCCTCGTTCCAAGTATGATTTTATTCAACTAACGGGCTACTTGTCATTGGTGCCGAATGGGGATGACAGAAACTGGAATAATCAATGTCGCCACGTGAGACGGTAAATCTGTCTTTCTAAGGCTTTGATGCAAGTTTTCTTTACGATTAACGATTTATGTTGTAACGCAACGCGCGTTGCGTGCACTCGAGAGAGAGAGAGAGAGAGAGAGAGAGAGAGAGAGAGAGAGAGAGAGAGAGAGAGAGAGAAAGAGAATGATATTTAATGAAGTTTGGCGATGTAAGCCGGGCTAAATTGCCTAACTTGCTACGCCAGTTAATGACGTTATGGAGATGGTGGCGATGCTGTTTAAGAACTTGATGCGCACAGAAACGTTAAGTTATTTACAGAGACTGGTCAAGGTCTGTATGTGGCAGGTACGCGATCAGATTTTTTGTAGCCCGTAAAGCACGTTTGAGACATGCCCAAGGTCCTAAAACGTCCTTTAGCTTGTAGGCGGCCGATGAGACGGTGCGGCAGGGCCTACATTTATTTATAGTTGCGTTGGGGCGACAACATGGGCCCGAGAATCGGAGAGCGCCCGTGGAGTGCGGCCGAGCAGCGTGGAGGCCATGATGTTCTGAGCTGCGTCATCATCTCCAATAATGATGATGATAGGGCTCGGCCGTTGGCGATGATGATGCCGCCACAAGGCTCCCCCCCCCCCCCCCCCCCCCTAGCGCGCAATGCGTGATGGAATAGGGACCGGGCAGCTGGACGGGTGGCGCCACCACTCGGCACTCCCCTCGTCAGTGGAATGAGCCGGTGCATTGGACTACACAGCCTCCCGTTGTTTTTGCCGTGTTTGCTTCGGTGCTTTGAATGTTTTGGTGGTGTTGTTAGTAGACATGTGCGGTGAAACGAAGCCTAGACAGATGCGTTGGGTTCTTAGATGCAGCAATTGCTGCGTAAACTTGTCGGACGCTTCTAAAGAAATTTGTATCGGCTACAATGACATGAGTCCTTTTTGCAGCGATATACGCTTTGCTCCACCCATTCTGAGTATGAATAAAACTACTATTATTAGTATTCATTTCTTCTAAAATGCACTAACGGCTACGTAAACTTATTTGACGCTTCTAAGTTTGGGGATGGGCAACATTGACATGAGCGCTTTTTGCAGCGCTCTGCGCATGGCTCCGCGCGAAACTATTATTAGTAGTCATTTCTACCACTTTAAATTTTCTTCACTGGTTTTAATGACTACGGTTTCCACGCCAGCCTTAACGCTGGGATACCTCGATACGTGTGCTTTGAAGAGAAAGGCACTTGCGTACGAGATCGATTACCGTACAGCCGTGGAAATGTCGCGGTAGTTTACACTTTCTTTCTGTAACCGCGAGGTTTGTGCGTTCGGGTTTGGTGAGCGACACTGTGACAGCATGGGAGCCTGAGAGCCTAAGTGGAACTCCCACGTTTGTAGTGGTCATTTTATCAGGAGCGAAAGTTATTCAACCACCTAAGCTACAAACCATCCCTCCTCCGCTTCCCATTTTACCATTTTCATGGAATAAATTCTGGCACCGATAGTCAAGAAATGTGGCAGTGTTAACGTCAGCCTGTGTTTTTTAATGCTTAAGTATTCTTCACAGAGGACCAAAAAATCGTGTAATGCCTTGTGAAGACACCAAAAACACGCGATTAGTTGCCTCAAATATGGATGCATCAGCCCGAGCCCCCCAGCATAGACAAATATGGGACACGCTGGAAGCAGTTTGGATTTGGAGAGGGGTGCATGGAACTTCAAAATTAAACAGCAAAATCATCCAGCCCTCTGTATAACGATTGCGATGGTTGAACGCGGAGCTTTCTTCGTGCGAAATCGAATGGGAAATGGTCAAAGTCAAAGACCCTGCGATCAAAATACCAAACTGCGTGCTGGTCAGATTCAATGCTCAACTAATCAAAGTTTAAATACAGAACGCAACCAAGGAAACCCACGTTATAAAGCGCAGCTATAAACCATCATCGTCGTTAGACGGAGGAGTGCATGATTTTTCAAGCGTACGTGGCAGCTTGTAAACCGGCCGCAGCATTCAGTTGTGAAACTGAGTGCAGATTTTCGGCAACCGCCTGTCTCGCGTCCTTCAGCCGCGCAGGAATTCGTTTTTGAAAAACCATTGACCAACTAGCCAGCAACTATTGCAATTCTTGTAAAGCAATGCTTTTCCACGACAAGCAATGACGTCCTACTATCATGTGGTATTTATTCTGTAAAGGATTCCTGGTGACTGTAGTAAGAGCATTTCTGTGAAACTAAACACGTTTCAACCATGGTTAATAAAGTTCCGGAAGCGTCTTCTATCACAATGTGGTTTTTGAGGGCAATCTTAGAAAGCAACCCCCCCCCCCCCTTGTCTTTCGCTTGTGCACGACGCCGTTCCGTCATCAACTGGCAAAGGCCAGCGCCGCAGAATTCCTGGATCGGTTGCACACACCGGCTTTGTGGGAGCATTTAGCTGCAATATACTCCTCGATACGCCAAACTGCATGCAGGCATAAAAAAATTGCATGAAGGAACGGACTTCACTTCCCGCTTGAATTCCAGCTTGGCGCATTGAGCGTCGTCTGCTATTTGTATTTACTGAGTATGGGCGTAAATCACACATGGCATGCCGCGTAAAGGTCACTCCTACGCTCAAAATTTACCGATCTGAAAAAAAATATCCATTCGGTTATGCACGCTTTGCAAGCCGCACCGCAGCAGAACGACAGAAAGTCATGCACAATAACGCTGCGCTGACCGCCACCGGCATTCCAGTGACGAGCGGTTCGCCACGGGCGGCGCTGTTCGCTGAAGCGACGGTGGTGCCATGCAACGGCCACCCGGTCCCTATAGTGGGGTAATTAAATGCGCGCGAAAAATGAATGAAAAGGCGGCAGAAGGAGCTATGTATGTACATTAACCGAAAAATATCAACTTGGTGGCAAACAGCCAGACGAGGTGGACAACTATGTACATATGTGCGTCCGTGGAGTGCGGCCGAGCAGCGCGGAGGCCAAGCTGTTCTGAGCTGCGTCATCATCTCCAATAATGACGATGATAGGGCGCGGCCGTTGACGATGATGATGCCGCCACAATCTGAATGTCCACGGAAAGCGGCAGCCCGAAAGACACTACGAGGGACACTCTTTGCGCACTAAATCGCGCACAGTTAGATAGCAGGCGCTGGAGGGTTTCTCGCAGATCACAGTGTGGGCAGAGTGGCGACGTAGCTCGTTTCCTCTTAAAGAGGAAGTTGCGCGTGTATGCGACATTCACCCGCATGCGATGTAGAAGTGCTTTTACCCGCTTGGAGAGTCCTGGTGGCATTTTGAATTTGCAGTTTGCATCAATGAAAGATAGCGGCCCGTAATGACACTATATGTCATCTGAAGTACTATGTGCTGAAGGCGGTAAGGGTGGATTTATGACCCACCGGTCGACCTTAATTACACCGACTACAGCCACGAAATTCCGCGTGTATTGTACATTCTCTGAACCACCCACCTCTGCCTTTGGACAGAATGTTTCTGTGGGAAGATAGTAGTTATACCAGCTGTGCGAATAAAGGTTAAATAAAGAAAGTGGTGGTATTGATGACAACCTATGTGTATAAAGATGCAAGCGGATATCATGAATTGGAAATCCCAGAAGCTGTTTTGTTTAATAAATGAGGTCTGTAGAGCGGGTCTTCTGAGTAGGACACCTTAACCTGTGTGTGACCTTCCATGTACTGAACTCCTCATGAATGAAATAAACGTTCTTGTCATTGATAAGCTGCTTGTAAACAGTAAACCTTAAAACCGTTAAACGTAACCAGCAAACATTTCAAAGCAGTTAAACTAAATTAAACTAAAAGCAAAGTAATACCGTAAGGTAAATTCTTCACTTAACTCTATTTGATGAACGCCGGAGTCGTAAAACAAACACTCCGGCGACAATATTTCAATACCTCACCCTTCAAATCGACAGCCTCCTCCCCCTCTATTTTAATTTATTGTTCAGTTACGGAACATAGGGTGTAACGGTACCGCCGTTGCACCTGGTGTTCCGTAACACCCAAAAACGTCTATTTAGAGAATATGCCCCGGCTTTT
The DNA here is from genome assembly GCF_048455015.1 of Haemaphysalis longicornis. Taxonomy (NCBI): domain Eukaryota; kingdom Metazoa; phylum Arthropoda; class Arachnida; order Ixodida; family Ixodidae; genus Haemaphysalis; species Haemaphysalis longicornis. Next base: position 226,317,511 of record NW_027526295.1, on the reverse strand, counting down.
CCCATGAACCTTTGTTTACAAGGCTGGCATCAGGAGACCAAAGCGCATTAGTCTGAAGCTCCTATGTGCGAGCTAAGTCGCTAGTAAACGGCTGGGACGCCAACTAGAGCACAAAAAATTTTAAGTTGCTTGAACCCTGATTGTGAGCCCAGATGTCTCTGAGCCACATTTTACTCTAAATATAGTCTAGAGCTTTTTATTCTGGGTGTTCCCTATGTTACACTGGCGCGGGCGTCCCCGTACCGAGCTCCATCGCCTCCGTCATGTAGTGGTAGCGTGGTGAACGAGCGGCGAGCAGGAGAGCTGCTTTCGGGTTGACAACAAAGAGTCGAGGGCAAAACGTACGAGGGCAAAACGAGGGCAAAACGTTTTACTGCGTACAGGTGATACAGGAGGAGCACCCTTGCGGGCGAGCTTACAGAGCGACTAGGACAGAGCAGAACTCGTTACGGGAGCCCGAAGCGATCTCGCATGAGGCACTGCAAGGGCAGAATTGATACACAAATACGTCAACGGCTCCGCCACCTTTAAGCGCTTTGCGCACGTTCCGAACAAAGTACACACACCCAAGAACACCCTTTCCCGGTCTCGGGATAGCCTGCGCACGACGAGTCTGAGAGAGGGAGAAAAGAAGGTCTCAGCAGATGAAGTCTGTTCGCAGAGCCAAGTCCCAAGACGACCACGACAGAACCAGTTTGTTCCGGATTTTACAACTGCCGCGGGTGTGAATCGTCGCTAACAAGTTCCCGCACGGCAGGCACGCTTCGGCTAATTTATTTGAGACGGATGGGCTTTGCCACGATGCGCAAAAGCTACACCGCACTGCCCCAAACTTGTATTACGCGCGCACAGGGTAGCTCCGCGCTAATTCGTAACACCTAGCAACACCTTTTCTTACTCGCCCGGTATTCTTCCTCCTCCATGATATTGATCTAGACATAACGACTCTGATTTAAAACGGCCTTTCTCGGCTGCGGCCTATGAATGCCGATGGCCCTTTCACTTTCCAGCGCATTCATTTTCCCGGGACACGCACCCTCGATCGACAGGTTTCATATACCGGCGACGGGAATCTTCAGTTTGAGGGCGCTTACGCTCACATGTATAATATATCCCCAATACATTGTGAAGGCCTGCAGTATCAAGGCCTTTAATTCAAGGTTTTTACTTCCTACCCCTGAATTTAACCTATCTGTTTTTTTTTTTGTTTTTTGACACGTCGGCTCATCTCATCACGTATTCGGGGAACGGCCTCAGATGAAAGGTCTCCGTCCAGCGCATGCAGTCACGTGAGGAAATAGGCAGCGAAACGTGTTAGCATAGTTGCGCCCGGATGCTTCGCACAGCTTACTTATACAGTTTCTCCTTCCACGTCCCAGCGTGATTTATGACTGCAAACACGTCCCCGCGCTCTCCGTAGCAATTCATCACCGCACGCCGTCACTTCGTTCACGTTTTGCCACGCTACGATTCCGCCCTCGCATGACCGAGGTGTTTATGGGAACGTCTCTATCCTGGTGCTTCCGGGCTCTAGGGCAGCGGTGTGAGCTTGGCACCGTATAAGCGCTCTAGCTGTGAATGGAGAGCGCTCGTATTTTGGATATGATAGTAGACTTTGCTAGGCTATCGAAACATTAGATTTTGTCTGTCTGTCCATATGTCTGTCCGTCCGTCCGTCCGTCCATCCGTCCGTCCGTCCGTCTGTCTGTCTGTCTGTCTGTCTGTCTGTCTGTCTGTCTGTCTGTCTGTCTGTCAGTCCGTCCGTCCGTCGGTCCGTCCGTCCGTCCGTCCGTCCGTCTGTCCGTCCGTCCGTCTGTCTGTCTGTCTGTCTGTCTGCCTGCAGTCCGTCCGTCCGTAGGTCCGTCCGTCCGTCTGTCTGTCTGTCTGTCTGTCTGTCTGTCTGTCTGTCTGTCTGTCTGTCTGTCTGTCTGTACACCCGTCCACCCGTCTGTCCTCCCGTTCAACAATACAGAAGTGTTACTGGTGAGCGCGCTCACTTGTGGGCTACTGATCACCTGGGAATTGATGGGGTGGTGATTTGTAAGGTGAAGTGTAGAAGGGGAAGGGAAGCAGGGAAACTGAGACAAAAGAGAGGGGAAGTAAGGAGAGCGATGCGGCACCGAGGGAAGCGCAAAGCAGAATCCCGATCCTCAATAGAGACAACGGCGTGTTCGTCATGATGAATGAATAAATGAATGAAACACGTGTCCATCGTGAGATATAGGCGTAGGGTGTTTGCGTGCTCGTATGATATAACAGATTCCCTGTCGTCACGTTATAGTTTCTCATCAGCTCCGGTCTAAAGTTGAGGAAATCCTACAATTTTTGCTTGAACGTTTCGTGTGCTTTTGCATAGATGATTTGCCCTTTGGAAGTTATCTTTAAAATCGTAAGTATTTGTCACACGTTTCCTGCGATTCTCACAATTTGGGTTGCGTCACGTCTGCCAGATCTGGAGCGAATTTCATCTGTGTCCTCCTGATCGTGACCAGCTATGTGTGCGCCTACCTTCCCTCCGCGCCCTTCACGGTGGTACGAGGGTGAGTTTCGTAAACAAAATAAGGGAAAGCGCGAATAAACAAATGCACTAGCGTAAACCGCCACCGCGACAGCTGCTTAGGGTGGACAATAGGGTCGCAGAAAATACAGAAAGGACTGTTTTGTATTGGCCTAATAGCTCACATCTGTCGTAAAGTAAAATCCCAACGTAAACAGTCATCGCTGCAGTCTTGAGGGGTATTAATACCACTAATTTTACTCGCGTAAGCACCGTTAGTCTCTAAACATAGGCGTTGCGTGAGGGGTTAAACGCGTAATTGCAAGGGGGCCAACCATACGCTACTAGCAGCGTGTAGAACTGCAGTTGTTCATGCCGTATGCCGTTTCAGAGTTTTCCAGGCTGCGTCAAGATAGATACGGCAGCCGTCTCTTCGGTACTTGAATACTAATATCGCCGAACACACTCCCTGTTCACACAATAAGACGCGTAGGCGCTCTTGCACTGACTATAATACTCCAGAGCACAGGACGGATACTTCAACCGGCCACATTCACCGCGGCCGCCTTCCTCCCCTTCTCTCTTACCTCCAAACTGGGAACAGCCACACCCCGCGTCGCGGTAATCGCGTGAATTCCGATTGGTGTTCCCACAATGAATGCGGCTGGAACGTGGTGTGGTTCGAAAGCGGGAAAAACGGCGCCCTTACGGCCTGTCCTTCTCCGTGTTATCAGCGGTGCGGCGGTGGAGGCGGTGTCCATCTTTTCCATCACCCCGCCTTCTTTTTACCTCACTTTATTATTCAGCGCACGGCTCGGTAAGGGTCGGGAAGTGTGTCCGCGTTGCCCGCTTCCCGGCCTGAGTGACACTCGTGATAGGGCCCACTGTTTTGCAAACCAAAATGTCTGTTATATCGCCGTTCACCTCTGTATAACGCTCTGTCCGTGAAAAGGTTCCGTAATGGTAGCGTACGTTAAAAAAAAGCTTAAGCAAACCAACGCTTCGAGCTAAAGATCGGCGCAGTATTGCTGAGCGACTAACGGCATCAAGAATCTAAATACAGCAAAGCCTAGTCACAGCGAAGTAACCGGCATGGGAAACTGACTTTGTTATAAGCGATACTTTGTTAAAAGCTAGAACTATTTTTTTCCGTCTACTGCGGTTGAGACCACAACAAACTTCGAATGAAGCTATTTCGCTATGTGAAAGGATTTACTGTATATCTACTTTAACACAAGAGACACAGTACTTGCCTTTTGGCGTTTTTTTTTTTAATTAACTGTTTCAATTTCACGATCGATTTGAAGACAACCTCGAGTAAATTTCGGATTGGAAAATCACTACCCAACGACGTTCAGTCACGTGAGAACTGAGCAGTTTGTCCGATTTTATTTTTTATTTTTGAGACGGCGAAAACACCCAGGAACTTCGTGTGCCCGCTACTGCCTGGAAGAGAATTAAAACGCAGTGTAAAAGGTTTGGCTGGAAAGGCAAAAAAAAACAAATCAATCCTCGTTTTACGGTTCGCTTGCAGAATTTTCGCGCTTCACGGAGCGCGACGACAGAAGTCCGAAAACCTTGTTAGCAGCCGCTAAGAGCTGCGCGAAGCTGCATTCCAAGTTCCTTGTTGCAAGCTCCCTTTCGAAAATAACTCCCTTAATTCTTATCCCACACTGCGTACTAGTTTCATCCGAACCTACGCTTCATTCTTGGTAGAATAACGGAACTCTCGAAATGGTTGCTGGCCTTTTAACCCTCTAGAGATAACGGGCTACGCATTTTGGAAAGAAATATTGACTCTACGGGGACAGCCTACGGGCACCGGCATAGTTGCTGAGATTATGTATAAGAACAACAGCTCGAGGGGAGCATACACCACGGCGCGGCAGGGATTGCTGGTTTTGTCATTTGCTTCCGGCATCTATAGAGCAAGTTAGAAGTCCACCCAGCCTTCCCGCGATTATAGAGAATTGTTTTCATTTGATGCCTTTTTTTTAAAGGTCTCTCTGACATCGCAACTGTGCCAAAAGCTCGCAAGCTCGCCGAGTGCTGACACGTAAGAAATAATGCCTTATTATCGGGCTGAAGTTAGTACGCGAAACAAGGTTTATTTTCCCTGAGATCATTTCCCGAAGGAGTTGAAACTTCATTCGCCGAAAGCCACTCTAGCGCAGCAAGTTTCCCATTTATCGCGTCCCTTGCGACGGCGCAGGGATGCGATCCTTCGAAGAGAGCAGCGGTAAGGCGCTCTAAATCACACTGGAGTACAAGGGGGCCCTTTATGGCGCCGGCGTTGTCATTACCGCAAATCTTTGCCGACCACAGTTTGTATTTTTTTTAGTCTGGGGCAACGCTTTTTGTCGAGGGCGATATACGCCAGGCCTGTGTCGGATGCGGTTTACGGTTGAGGGCGAGGGACCCCGTGGGTATCAACATCTGTCGTAGGAACTCCTGGGAAAACAGGCTAAAAACGCAACGGGGTAGGAGCAGATGATTAATCGAGGTTGGTAAGAACAACGCGTCAGTTCGTGAGGAGCTAAAAGCATCAGGTCATTTGCACAAGCCCTTCATATTTTATTCGTGCGGATGGAAACGCTCTAGCGAAGACATTAGAAAGCAATGTTTTGCTTCTATTGCGTGTTTGTCTTTATAGTTATCCACTGGCGTTATTGCTCTTCAGAGACAGCCGTAAGGACGGTATTGTGTCTAACTCAAACAGTATCAAAGAGTCCGAAATTGATAGACAAAAATGAGGGTGAGGTTTTATAGTACAATGTTCCGTTCGATTTAAAGTACCTTCTTGCGAAGAATAAAAGAAAATCTACGGTGTACCTAACCCTTCTCTTATGACGTCAGACAGTGTGAGCACTTTTTTTTTTTTTTTTGCTGAAATATGTCGCTATTTTGTGTCGCTAACTTTAGTGCCCCTTTTTAATGTATGATGTCGGGAAACCCGTAACAACCTGATTTTTCTCTTCGCTTCACTGCAACAAGAATGTAAAAAAACCGAGATTTACAAAAAAACAAACTTTACAGCACGCTTTGGCCGTGATAAAAGTTTTGAATGCGTAGCATTCTTTGCCGAGTACCCCCAAAGCGAGTTCCGTGTAACGCCCTGCACTTTCCCAAAAATTCAGATATCGCGGATGTTCCACCTGTAATCGCTATAATGGCGCAAATGGAAATAACTGATCGTACGAAATTTTGAAAAACTAAAAATAAGGAAATATAAAAAAATTACGGAAAAAGCAAAACGTATAACGCATGTCATTTCCAGAATAATGCAGATTTCACGAACGTTCCAAATGTAATCGTTATAATAAGGTAAATGGAGATACCCGCCGCGGCGGCTCAGTGGCTAGGGCATTGTGCTGCTGAGCACGAGGTCGCGGGTTTGATTCCCGGCAAGCGGCGGCCGCTTTCCTGATGGAGGCGAAAAGCAAAAACACCCGTGTGTACGAGATTTCGGCGCACATTAAAGATCTCCAGGTGGTCAAAATTAATCCGGAGACCTCCACTACGGCGTGCCTCATCGCCTGCGTTGCGTCGGCGCGTTAGACCCTACAATCAATCAAGGTAAATGGAGATACTAGGTCGAACGAAATTTTGAAAAAGTAAAAAATAAGAAAAATATCAAATAATTACAGAAAATGGCGAACCCTGTATTGCCCTGCATTTCCACAAGAATGGAGATTTCGGGTAAGCTCCAAGTGTAATCGTTATAATAAGGCAAATAGAGATAATCGGTTGGACGAAATTTGGAAAAAACTGAAAAATAAAATTGAACGCGTATCTGCTCCTTTCGTTGCAAATGTCGACAAAAGACGATAGTCTTTATCGACTTTTGCCAAGTAAATGCCTCCCTTTGCTTTGCGGCTCACCTCTCATGTTGTTCCTCTTGCGTCGCGCTCCTCCCAAGGTAAAGAGACCAAAGTTTTGCTTATATCATTTTAAATTTACCGCGTTCCACTGCTCCAGGCCGGGTGTCTCGATGCCAACGCTGCGGTACAGAGGAGACGCGCGTGAGTCGAGGCGTCCTACTTCCACCTTTATAGAACCGCGTTTCCCTACTCCACGTGCGTTCCAAACAGAACGTGGAACCTATCTAGTGGAACCTTTCGTAACTGTTGCCTCTTGATTTCTTTAAATGGCGCCAGAAGCTATAGTGGCGCGGGCGACAGCAGGCGACGACGGAGTGAATTCTTTTTCTGCAGTTGATGAAGTATTTAATTTCACAAAAATCAAGCATGTATGATTTTTTCCTAAAGGAACACTGCAAATATCACTTGTGTATTAATTTGTCGTCTTATATTTGCGGAATGTCTTGTTCTTCTTCAACAATGTTGACAAGTATGAACATTACACCGGACTTAGACGGGTAGATTTAGCTGTGACTATATAAGACTATTGCGCAGGCCTTGTTTTACTTTGACCGGGTGGCTGAATCGAGTCACAGACAAACAGGCAGACAGACAGACAGACAGACAGACAGACCAAAATTTCTGGGTTTAAGTAGCGGTTCCTACCCGAAAAAAATGAGGGCGGTGTGCCGTACGATTTGATCATGCTCCTCAGCCTTCATAGTATATGGAGGACGAGAATGGCGGTGAGGAATGCGGATATAAATGCCCGGCCTGTCAGGGAAAGTTTCATTGAAAGCGTACAATATATACGGGAAGTGTTTCGTGCTGAGGATGATCCCCCTGAGTGGTTGCCTGTGCTTGACGATTTAGTGTGTCTTAGAAAGTTTTAAAGCCGCGTAGTCAGCCAAGGACAGTTGACGGATCATTACATTATGGCATGATGTGTGATGTACTGTATAAATGTCAAAGCAGGCAATAAAAAAAAGCCCAAGAAAGACTATCGTCTTTAAAAAATATTTCATAATCACCGAAAATGGCAAAACGTATACCGCATGGCATTTCCACAACAATACAGATTCGCGAAAGTTCTACCTGTAATTGTTATGATAGCGTAAATGGAGATAATTGTCCGAACAAATTTTTGAACAAATAATAAATAAAAATCTGAAAAAAAATCGGAAAATGGCAAATCGTATAACGACCTGCATTTCGACAATAATGCAGATTTTACAGAAGTTCCACCTGTAATCGTTACATTAGCGTAAATGGGGCTAATTGGTCGAAAAAAACTGTGAAACATTAAAAAAATAAGAAAAAAATGCGGAAAACGGCGTACAGTGTAACGTCCTACATTTCTACAATAATGCAGATTTCAGGAAAGTTCCACTCCTAATCGTTACAATTGCGCAAATGGAGATAATTGGTCGGATAGGATGTAGAAAAACTAACAAATTTGGCTGGAAAAACATCACACTCAAGACAAGCGGCATAAAAATGCTACGCATTAGTAGATTATTTTCTGAATTTCTGTAGAATTTTTCTGTTATGGTCACGTGCCGGTGTTTCCGGCGCGTGCTATTGACGGCCTCAGGTGTTCTCCTCAAGCGCTCTGCTCTTAAGCGGCTTCAGGAACTGTCTCACTAGTTTCACAGACGGTGTATCGCTTGCGCGCAAAGGGCTGCCAGTTATCTTCGCATCTGAGCGCCGACCGTAAACACCACGCTGAAAGAATCGATACAGCCACCAGCCGCACGCTAGCGGAAACAGCTGATACATGTTTGTGCGCGGGTGAAGGAAAAGGTAGGGGAGGTGGGCTAACAAGAGGTTTCATGTCTACTCAGCGTGGGCGTACTTACGTCGGTGGTTTTCGGCTCACACGAGATAAGAGGTACGAGGCCGCAAAGTACTGCCACAATGCGGTTGGCCGTTTTACTCAAGCACTACAATGGCTCAGGCGATCGTTTGGACGTAGAATGTAGTTCCTTATTTATTCCTCCCGTTTTTGATGTCCACGTTGATTGTGTCACAAACAGTAACTGCCGCTATCATTTCCGCACAGCTTCCTGACAGGAAACGTCTTTTTTTTTGGGGGGGGGGGGGGAGGGGGGGAGGGGGGGTCTGCCAAGTCTAGCTGCCTTCTCTTTATGCATTCTTAAATGTCATTTCCCTAAAACTAAAGGGTGAGTTAGGTCCAGGACGATGACAAAATTCTTTATAATCTACAATAGCATTGCATCCTTCCCCTCAGTGACATGGAGATCAGATACAGTGACGATTCATCCCGGACAAAAGGTGTAGGAGAGCGGCATCTTGCTCCCGTCCTATTCGGGAACGTAGATGCACTCGCAGCATTACCTTTCTCCCCAAAACTGATATTAATCTCCTAAATGACAGGCAAAAGGACGTCATGATTCGAGTCCTCCTTGGGGGCTAGATGTGCGCGGAAATATGGTTCGGGTCGTCATAAAAAGACAGTGGTGTTAGATCGCGCTCCTAATTAACCAGGATGAAGGGTAGACTATGGAGCGGAATCAAACTTCCGGTTCTTATTGTGGTCTAACATGCAGACATCTACGCACACGTCGTAGACGCATAAGAAGGCCAAAACTCAAAAGCAGACGCGAACATCGGTGTGCTCGACGAACTTTAAGAGTTGAAATCAGAATAATTTCATGTAATGTAATTTACGTAACGGCCTCTGGCCTTTAAATGGAAGTAATTTAAATAAAATTAGATTTCCTTCGTAGAATTAGAGAGCCTTTCGAAGTATCCATCTACAGTTGTTAAACTCATATCAGTGATCAAAACTGGTAAATGAATGGTTAGGGTAACGACTCCGGAGACCGAGAGCAAAGACGACCCGGCTGATACCACTGGATAGTGCAACAAGGTCGAAAACTGGGTTAGTTGGTATACATCCATTATGATTGAACAGCACAAACTTAACGGGACGAGAGAAGGAGACAGCGCCGTGTCCTTCTCTCGCCCCGTTACGTTAGCGCTGTTCAATAATAATTGAGAGTTTTAGCATAGCGTTACCGTGTTTAAGTTACCGTTTACCGTGTTTGCGGGAGTCGACTGCGCAGCGCGAGAGTTACCGCGAACGTTAACTTGCCGGCACAGGCTTCACCGTCGCCAGCGGCTTCCGGTAACACGGTAAACGGTAACGCAAACACGGTAACGATATCCTAAAACTGCCTAATGACCACAGGATAGCGTTGACCGCCTTGGTCTGAAGTGGGTCACACGATCTAGGATTGTAACATTCTCTTAATTTTTGATTGTCTGTTCACCCTTAGAAATAGATGGGGCGTGTGAGCAAAACTTTCGCGTCGGTTCGTCAACAGAGAAGGTAATAGTTGAGAAAGCGTATGGAGAAAGCTGCCTTCGCAACGATGCCGACGCTGCAAGACGGACTAGTCGAAGCGCGGTGCGCCACCTGCCTCGGCGCCATCTCGACGGGTCCCATGACTGCCGCCGCAGCTCATGGTGGCTAAACAGGAAGCCGGAGCTAAGCGTGCACATCACGCCGAACCTCAAGTACTCGAGGGAGCGATACAAGCTTCTCCCGCATTCTTATAGAGATCCACCAATAAATTCGAAAATGAATCTTTATATAGAATATTTGGTACACATTTGTTGTATATTCATTGCAATGTTTTTTTTTTTTTATGTAGCCCAATAAAACATGTCATGGTCACAGCTTATGTCGGACGGCAAAGACTATCTGTTAGCAAAAATTAGCGTTTCATCTCGCTTTACAAACGTTTTCCGAAATTCCCGCGCGGGCGCAGGCTCGCATGTGGTAGAACTGTCGTCCTGTAACACGCTTTAAAAATGACATAATTAATTGCCTGAGGCAGCGAATAAGCAGAAACTCAACTCGGATTATTGGGTCGCCCTATGTGTGAAAAATTGTACAAATTGTGTTAACGGGCGCATTTTAACATTAGAGGCCAACTGAGTGTGCTTATCTCGAATCTTAACCTTTCCTTAAAAGTCGGAAATTTAAACGGAAAGAGTGATCCCGTATCGCGAAAGTTACACAAAGCGACTTCTAATAAGAAGAGTTTCAGGTAGTTTCGCATATTGCGCCACTTTATGTAGACACAGTGCTTCAGCTACACCTATTGGTCATAGTAAAGTTTTTGGCACGGACATTGCACAAGCCCGAACTAGAGGTGGCGATAGGCTCATGCTCATTCAAAACTCATGACAAAGTCTGGGCGCCTTTTCAGCGTGCCTCAATTAAAGCTAAAATCAATTCCTTGCTTCCTACAGATGAGCTCCCGTTGTACTGAAGTTGATGGAGGAGTATCTCAATGAAGGTTTCAGGGGAGGGCAGGAGCTGCAGGTGTTCTGGGCCGCACGTATGGGGCTGGGATTACGGTAACTTCGCCAGGCAAGACGGCAGCCTTGAAATTGTCAGTATCCATGATGTCTCCGGGCCCCTATTGCAGTCTTGGCGCCGTCTTCTACGAAGGGCACGGAGAGGAATTTTAAAGGTCTCGACCAGGAAGGAAGGAAGGAAGAATGTAGAAGAAAGGCAGGAAAGTTAACCTGGCTAGAGCCTAGTTTGCTATCCTGCACGTGGGAAAGGGGAAATGGGCAAAAAAGAGAGAGGAAAAAAGAGGAAAAGTTGGACCAGACACGTATGCCCAGCACTGAGGCACTGGCAGTGATTGACACTGGAGGCTCTCAGTCTATAGCCTAGTGTTCAAGTTCGTCGCCCGTAGAAAACATAATAGTTCCTTAGTCGCCTTCTGAGCGGATGACTGAGAAGGCCAGTGGCACAGAATCTTCTCCTCCGAAAATGGCCGCCGAGAGTCCGCCGATCCAGAAAAAGACAGGGGCTAACAAACACCGGCATGGACCGCTACAGCAGCGCTACTTCTACATCCACGCTAGGCTTCATCTACGGAGCCACATCAGCGCTACGTCTTCAAAAAATGTAAGGGGCGGTCAGGACGTCCGAGTTGACGTCAACGTCGTTGTGCAGCACACACGTTTCTACGGGACGCAGACGCTGAGTGCAGCGCGTAGACTTGCGAAGCCGTCGTCTTTAATTAACACAACGTCGCAGGTTATGGGTGCGTGAACATGCGTGAGAATTATGACACTTCGAAGTCGCTTGTCAGAAGGGGGATGAAGCTTGGAAGATGGGGAGAAGAGGGGGAGGAGTTTCACTTGTCAGCCTCGATTTGGCATGATTTGAAGGGAGGAGGAGGAGGAGGAGGACGGGAATGTCGTTTATGAGGGCAATATACAAGGTGATAAAAAAACCAAGCAAATATGGGGGATTGGCTAGAAAGAAGGACGGATTTAATATTTAAAGGCAGAGGCAACAAAGCCAGTATTGATTCATACAGACCACTCTCAGTAACGTCACTGGTGTATTTATTCGTGTTGCAGGCGACTAAACAATTTCGAGCATGGATGGAAGAAAATTAAATTCTGTATGAACTTCAAGAAGAAGTCGAGGGTTTGACGGAAACCCGTCTCGAATGGTATGAACTTCAGAATGGATTTAGACAAGACAGGCGCTTGGATGATAATTTGTGATAACACGGTGCATTGAAATTGTGAAAGCTCAGAATAGACCATTATGGATTACGTTCTTAGACATTAAATGGGAATAAGACAACGTAAACAGAGAACTGCTGAGGAGGGTGCTGAAACTCAAGGGCATAGATGAAGAGTCAATACAGTTTGTTATGGCAATCTATAAATATAATAGAGTGCGCCTGACGTGGGGAGGGCAGAAATGCGTACAGCAGGTCAACACCCATCGAGGAGTGAAACAGGGATGCCCTTTGAGTTCAATACTGTTTATGATTTACATGGTAGGGTTAGAAGAGAAACTGGAAGAAAGTCAGGTAGGGTTAAACTTAGCGCATATGTGGCAAGGCGAAGTGGTACAACAGCATAATCCGGGAATGTTATACGCAGACGACATTGTTCTTTTAGCTGATAACCAAAGCGATATGCAATGGCTCATAAATATTAGCGGCCAGGAAGCCATATACCTCGGACTAAGTTTGAGCACTGAAAAATAGGGAATAATGGTTTTCAGTGACTCCAGCACTGACTGTCCACTCAGCATGCCGAGTTACCCAGAGTCAAGGAATATAAATATTTGGGGGTGTGGATAAACGAAGGGAACAAGTACTTAAGAACTCACGAGGAGCAACTTAAAAAAGCGGAATGCAGCTATAATGAAGCATAGAGCTCTAGGGGGGTATAACAAATACGAAGAAGTAGCGACAGGAATGTGGAAAGGAGTAATGGTTCTGGGCCTCACATATCCGAATGCTGTACTCTGCTTAAAATCACAAAAAAACATGGACACCATTGCTTAAGAAAAACTAGAAGGCTAACGATGAAATACGGAAAGAACAGTGGAGAATCCAAAACAGCCATGGTAACCAAAAAAAAAAAAATTCACAGCATATCCACGGGGTGAATGATGATGAGTGGGCGAAGCTCCTGAGGGGAAATCATCAGTAAAACCGTGACTCTTCAGTAAAAGTTCGCCCACTACATCTGTGCCCGAACGTAACGTCTAGAAAGTCTCGCTTAAACCGCGCGTCGGCACCTTGGGGCTGAGCTCGCCTGATGCGTTTTGCAGACGCCTCACGAGCTCTCACTGCATCGGGGTCTGCCTGCCGATTCGCGCGCTTTCTCGCCGCTTCCCGTTCTCCGACGTTTTGGAGATCCTCTTCGCGCCGCAGCCGTGCCGCTTCGCGTACGGCAGGGTCCTCGCGCCGTTGCCGTGACGCTTGGGCCTCTCGTTCTCGAACGCTGGGATCTTGGCGGCGTCGTCGCGCAGCCAGACGACACGCTTCGGCCTCCCGCTCTCGTACGGCAGGATCTTGGCGGCGGCGTCGCGCAGCTTCACGGAGCGCTTCTGCCTCGCGGGCTCGCACATCTGCAGCCTTATCCATCGGGCGACTCCGAGCGCGCGCCAACAGCGAACGGATTTTATTACAACGCTCCCCGCCATCTAGTAAACAATCCAAGAACTAAACTAGAGGTAGCCACGCCATCTAGTAAACAATCCAAGCGCATCTTTTCATCATATACAAGTACCGCCATCTAGTAAACAATCCAAGAACTAAACTAGAGGTAGCCATGCCACCTAGTAAACAATCCAAGAACTAAACTAGAGGTGGCTACATACATACGTCGAGGATGGACAGACCCATGCCTTAAGGAGCTTCGCCCCTAAAAGAGGCAAGGCAGATAGAAACAAATAAATGGAGAGAAAAAATGGAAGCTAAAACGTCGTTAGAGATGTACAGGGCTGAGAAATTGGACATCAGAAAGGAAAATGTCTACGATATACGATAATTCCAAGGGCAGTGCTTTGCTTTTTGAGGCTAGAGCAAGTTGCTTGAGAACTAAGAGCTTTGTGGGGAAGTATGCACAAAATGATGGGGTATGTCTGGTCTGCGGAAAAGAAATGGAAACTATGCGGCACATAGTTATAGAATGGAAGTGTATCTATCGAAATTTTCAATAGGGAAATATTCAACTTCCAGAAGCCCTAGAATTTCAGGGTAGAATAGAGGAAGTTATTTTCAAGGCTGGTGAGACGACTAAAGGAAAATTAGAATGCTGGTGGACGAAAAGCAGATAGGGGAATGCCTAGGACAGCTATCAATTGCAACAAAAAAAAGTTTGTGTTTTCCCTCGAGGAGAGGCAGTATTAAGTATAAAACATACATATACTACTTTTTCTTGGTAGTATGACACGTCATCACCCCGTTTCAAAGGGTATACCACTATCAATCAATCAATCAATCAATCAATCAATCAATCAATCAATCAATCAATCAATCAATCAATCAATCAATCAATCAATCAACTGAGTTTGTGCATGTTTCTGCATATCAAAACGAACGTGTCCACGCGCCCAAGGATACAGTACGGCTGTTATGTGAGTCCCCACACACGTTCACCAAAATATTACAGCTTCTTGGTAAGCTAACAACGTGGCGGCAAAAATGTGAAACGCAGAACATTTATTTGTTGTTTCACATGAGCGGGAAAGCGACCGTAGAGCTTGCTTACACATTCGCGCAGCCGAACGCACACGGGAAGTCGAAGAAGTGGCTTTGCTAAGACGTTCGTACTATACAAGCTTCCAGAAAACCTCGAGGGGTTTACGAATATCTGATTCAAGTGCAAAATCATCATGCAATGGCATAATGAAATAATACAAAGCGTTCAGGCAAGGATATTTTTTTAAAGGGGGGGGGGGGGTGGGGGGGGGGGAAAGGGTGGAGGGAGGGAGGGGTGCTGATGGGGTCTTTCGGCTCCTCCGCCCTCTTCGTGATTCGTGGCGCGCCAAGCGCTCTCTTCAACTATTGACGAAAGTTGCAACCACTAACATTTCTCAATTGCATCCCAGAACTCCACCTCCCGCAGTGCGTCCCGAAACTCCACCTCCCGCAGTAATGTAGCTCGGACAAGCTTAATATTTCCCCTTTTATTGTCTGCAAGTAAAAAAAAAAAAAAATTCGCGGCAACATTTACACCACATTTCACCTGATAAGACCTCACCAAAATTCTACAATCACAACTACTTCGCACAGTGCGTTCATTCGCTGACTGGGCCACAATATCGAAATCGGATTTCGCAGTACGGTGCATCGTAACAAACCTCGCTACGCCGCAACTCAGCACTATCCCATCCGGGCACTTGCCGCCTCGGGGCGGTTCTTTTGAAACGAAACCATTGCCAACTCAGCTTCACACGCTTACGATACACTCGCTCGGGGTTCAGCGGTCCGCTTTGATGATGAAAAACTTCCGAGTGTATAACACGCAACCTCTGGCCTTTCAACAATGCGAAGAGGGGCTGCACCTAGCGGCACTTTCGTAGTCCTTTGTTCCGGTAGCGCGTTTACCCCAGCTGTCGTTCGGAAACTTCTGCGGCTGTGTAGGGGCTTTGAGACGTATCTGGGATGGCCATGAAAGGACGCTGCCACTTTGCAGACAAAAGGGATCTGTTCTACCCTGAGGCAACGAATTTGACGCGTGTAAATCCTGTTATGTGCTCCGAATTTCACGATAGCGGCCTTTACAATCCAACAAAACTTCTTTGTTCGTATTAGCATCCTTGCATAATAAACGTGCGCTGGGACCGGTGCAGAAGGTTTATTTATTTATTTATTTATTTATTTATTTATTTATTTATTTATTTATTTATTTATTTATTTATTTATTTATTTATTTATTTATTTATTTATTTATTTATTTATTTTCATACTCTAAGGACCCGGGAGAGCCCTACATAAGGCGGGTGGGTACAACTAGGAATATATTCAATCAGTAAAGAATACATTTAATGTTGCCAGACATCATTATATAAAGCTTAAAATCTATAAGCGCAGGAAAACTGCACACAACAGAAGTAATAAGGGAAAAGGGCATGCATATAAACTGTGCACAAGAGCAGGTACGTTAACAATACCGTATTCCCCAGGTAACAAAGTGTAGGCGCAAATAACACACTCACAAAACAATCAAATGAGTAACATCAGCAACAACACCGCATAACTAAATTAATCCATTGGAATTTCTAAGAACATTTTCTGTTTCCGCACAGTTCTGTTTCTGTTTCCGCACAGTTTTTTTAATAACACCACGTGCCCCCGTTGTCAATGGTAAACGTATATGATGCAACTAAGAGGTTCTCGCATTATTAAGGCATAATTAAGGTACTCTGATTTACCGGACGTCCTTACAATCACTGAACCGGGCTGTCACAGAAATGTATTGTGTCCCTGTCGAGACAAAGGGCAGTTGTGGATTCGTTTATTATCGCAATAAATGGGAAGCCACTTAAACCCCCGTTTCCTGCTTGTCTAGGGAAGACGCAGTATGGGAAAGCTTGTGCCGCAGTGAACTACTGTTGCCGTTATTGCAGTCATCTGGACGTGCATTTGAGCTATGCGATGGGTAGTCTGACATCTGCGTGATTAAATGCGCTGAAAAGAGGCTACCAACCCAAGACAGCAATGGTTCAATTCTTGCACATAATTATTAGAAATAGCACCACGACGGTACTGCTAGAAAAGTGGCCCGCTTGTGCGTTCCAGATGTATTTTTATTGCCCGTGGTTACATCATCTAAAAAAAAGGTAAAAACATCACCCTGCTTCCATTTTTTCCTCGCTGTTGCCAAAAAGGCGCTGGAACTTTGCAGTTGGAAAAAAAAAATTAAATGCGCTAAAAAGACGGAAAGAGCTGCAGACCCTAGGGGATGTCGTGCTGGCACATAAAAGAGAGCACACGAACAAGAAGAATAGAGCAGCGGACGCTATAGTTGGGGCAAAGCACGTAAACGTTGAACAGTTCGCAACAACGTTCCTTTCAGAAGTGTTTTAGTGGCATCAGTTTCTTCCAGACGGGACACGAATAAAAAAAGAGGCCAGAGCCCCGCTTTGCTGTGAGTTATAAGGTCATGGGTTCCGGCGTTATATTTAACGTAATTCAACCGGGACATTACTACATTCTTGACAAGAAACGTGACTGCACCTGAAGATTGGAAGCATGCCCTACAAAAATTCGTTCTTTTGTCCCGCCAATCCATTATTGTCACAGCAACGCTTACTGTTCCTGCCAATACGAAATCGATAACTGTTCGCCTTTCTCTGCTTGTGCGAATATGCGGCTGGCTAATTTTGACAACGTGTTTTCTTCGGTAGCGCTAATTTGTGAATGGGTCGATAAAGTATGTGGATTCATTTTCATTTTCACGTGTACAAGGGAATCAAAGTTAAGACGACAGGTTCCTTAAAAATTAGGCGCTCAGATGTACGTGAAGACTACCTCTACAGTGTTATTATGCACCGAGGGGGACACAGAATGAGGTAGTAATTATTGATTTCGGAAACTTAATTATTTAAAATTTAATAAATATATTTTTAGAGGCTGCAGTAAGCGGGCATGTTTGTATTGAAAATTTAGACGCAATCGTGTTTTCACGCAGTTTCATTTGGCAAAATTCTTCTAGCGCGTTAGTGCTCCGAGATATCGAACTGCGAAGTTCAATTGCCGTTCGCATGATTACGCATGCAAGACAGTGAGGTCGGGCGCTAAGCTCCTCTCTTTTGTGACTGCCTGCTGTGTACCGGGTTTAGTTTGACAACGGGGTGGAGGCATAGGCAAAAGTGATAACTGGCACCCTTTTAGTCTTGGCTGGCGTTATCGCAATCTGCAATACTCGGGACCGCTATCGAAACACAGAACAAAGGGAAGGAGCTTTGAGCCGGTATTCATGGTCTAGCATGCGTAATCATGCGATCGGCTATTAAAGTTCGCAGTTCGTTATCTCGGAGTACAAATGCGCTGGAAGAATTCTGCCCAACGAAACGTCGTAGAAACACGATTGCGTCTAACTTTTGAATACAAACATAACTGCTTACTGCAGCCACTAAAAAGTTGATTATTCAATCTTAGTTAATTATGCCGCCAAAATCAATTATTACCACCTTATTCTGTGTCCCCCTGGGCGTGTAACCTCATTGTAGGGGTGATCTTCATGTAACTCTAAGAGTCTATTTAGTAGTTGCTAGTTCTCGCGTGTCTAACCCTTTGCGAGCTTAAGCTGGAGTCTGCTTGGAAAATCACTCGTGGGAACGACCTTCGAATGGAAGATTCAGTATAGTCAGACTGGTGGGAATGGATACAATAGGGTAAAATTCCGCGCGTGTTAGCGTCGATAGCGTTAGCGTCGAACGCACTCAGCTTAGCGACGGTCTTTTTGATTTGTGGCACAGGGTAGAGAGAGGGAGAGGCCTGAAAGAGCCAGAAGAGGAGGTTGCAGCTCTAATGCACGTCGTCATCTTTCTGAGCACTGCGCAGTGCCGTCAAAACAGCCCTGGGAGGAGTTGCTTAAATTGCTCGCAATATTCTTTACGAGTCCCCTGCGGTTAGCTCGGAGGAACCCCGAATGACCAGCGAGAGCGAAAGAGAACGGCTCATCGTGTGGAGCCAAGGAAGCGGACGCAGGAAGCATAAATCAACTGTGTGTAATGGCCAATTACACCCGGTTTGTCCCTCAACAGTGGTCTCGTATCCACTAGGCTGCCCGATCTAAAGCTGGCGCTGTGTCGTAAATATTACACTTCGCACGGCTTTGCTTGGATGATTTTGCACGCATGGCTGAGACCATTCTCAAGCTTGCATTGTTGTGTCTGTTTTTTTGTTTCTTTTTGATTCGCGTAGGCCCTATATTGAATCCGGATGGTGACAGCAGCTCTCAGTTTTCATGCTTTTTACCCACCGCAAGCCATGTTGTAACAGTGCGTGGGAACAACAAGAGTACAGCAGCGAGATTTGGAGGGTAGAATGGAATTATGACTGTATACAAAGAAGTGACAAGGTCCACATTGCCTCATCAAATAACCCCCCCTTAAGCAAGGCACTGCTATATCTCGTTATCACACAATAAATATTGAATTTTTTCACTTTGCTAGCCTCGTTAGATCTGAACACAGTTTTTTTAGCGCGCGGTGAATGTACACGACAGGAAACAACAGAAGGAATATGTTTATGCCGGAAATCGTAGACAGAAGAACGCATGAAAGAGTACCACTATTCATTACCACACTACTACAGCGTTTCGCTTTAGTAGTGTGAAGTATGTCGCAGTATTTAGTGAATTCCTTGCCGAGTACCCCAGAGCACCGACCGCTTAGCGCCTTGTATCTGCACAAAAATGCATTTGCGAGAGAAAGAAACAGAGCCTTCTGGCGAAGTTTACTAATTTAATCATTATTGCAGTGTAAATGGAGATTATTTGTGAAATAATTTTTTAAGCAACAAACAAACACAACAGAAAAAAATTTAAAAAGGCTGTCTCATGCACAGTTTATGAGCGATTAATACAAAAATGAAATACAACAACAAACAAAAACAATTAAAAGGTTTGAATAAAAAGCGCACACCGCGTAAGGCATTGTATCTGCACAAAAGTGCAGAATTAGCGATGTTAGTACATTTAATCGCTATATTATGCAAATGTTGAAGAAAAATGGTAAAAACAAATACAAAGACAAAACACGTAACTAAGCGCACCGCAAAGTCTCCCTACATAGCCTAACGCGTACTAAAGCGACGAAAAGTAGCCCAATCTGGATACTCATAGCCAAATGTGGTTATCAACAAATCTAACAATGAAAAGAAGCGGTTTAGAAAACTTACGCCTTGGTAGATGGATAGTTCTAGAAATTTGCGCACAATTTTGACCGTTATCATCAAAGGGGTCGGACGAGGAGGCACAAAGTGGAAAGGTGAGATTGCAGGAACGGGTTCGTGAGCTGACAGTTCGTCTCGCTGCCGACAGATGCAAGGCCCTGCAGCAAACCATCTTTGCGGGGTGCGTCGGCCAAATCAAGTAAACCGGGCACCTGACGTTGGCGGTGCTGCTTGTTGCAAGGAAAACGGACGTGCGCCATCAGATTCCTTTGCGCTCTCTTCCACTCGTCTTCACGATCGTGAGACCCGTAAATTCACTTTACTTTCTTATCGCCTCGCCCGCCAAGTCTGCCCTTTTCCAGACCCGCGCCTCACTCGCGCCAAAACCGTTCTTCTCCGCCAGGCTCATACCCTCTCCCTCCCATCTCCACACATTCTACATCGCATTCGCAAGTGCTCAGGTCCCCCAACCTGCCCTTCTTGCGGCGCATACCCCTCTATCCCCCACTCCTACTGGGACTGCCACCCCCGAAGCTTCCCCCCTCCCTCTCCCGCATCACCTCATGGGACACTTGGCTGGCTCCCCCGCCAGGAACAGACGTTCGGGCCGCCCAGGAGGCTCTCTGCCTTCATATCCAGAAGATCTCCAAGGACATTCTGGACTACTATGAAGACAGTGACGCCTCAGGATCCATCGTTTAGCTGACCTGGACTTAGGTCGGTGACTGGGCAATGAATGTTCTCTCTCTCTCTCTCTCTCTCTCTCTCTCTCTCTCTCTCTCTCTCTCTCTCTCTCTCTCTCTCTCTCTCTCTCTCTCTCTCTCTCTCTCTCTCTCTCTCTCTCTCTCGCTCTCTCTCTCTCGCTCTCTCTCTCTCTCTCGCTCTCTCTCTCTCTCTCTCTCTCTCTCTCTCTCTCTCTCTCTCTCTCGCTCTCTCTCTCTCTCGCTCTCTCTCTGAGTGCAGAAGCGTTCCTTTCTGTGTGCGCCGCCTGAATAGCGAATATATATATGGAGCGAACTGCGAATGCTTAGATGCTGCTGATCCCAAGGACGCGGGTTTGATTCTGGGCCGCGGCGGCCGCTTTTTTGATGAAGGTGAAAAGCGAAAACGCCCGCGTGTTCGACATTTGGATGCACGTTGAAGGTCCCCAGGCGGTCGAAATTAATCCGGAGCGCTCCACTACTGCGCCCCCAATCGCCTGTCTAGTGCCGGCGCATTACACCGCGTGATCAATGCGAAAGCTTAGCGTACGTTCGTTCTTCAGAGAGCGGCCGCTTTTTGTGAATTGATTGATTGATTGATTGTAGGGTTTAACGCGCCGACGCAGCGCAGGCGATGAGGCGCGCCGTAGTGGAGGGCTCCGGATTAATTTTGACCACCTGGGGATCTTTAAAGTGCGCCGAAATCTCGCACACACGGGCGTTTTTGCTTTTCGCCTCCATCGAAAAGCGGTCGCCGCGGCCGGGAATCGAACCCGCGTCCAGGTGCTCAGCAGCGCAACGCCTTAGCCACTGAGCCACCGCGTCGGGTTTTTTTTGTGAATTAGGAGAAATAAGTTGGGTGAGCTGTTTCAACATGCCTGGCTCACATTGCTCCTTACGCCATGTTAATTTTGTATTTTCAACGTTAGTTTCATTCGACTGAGTTCGCTGTAATTAGGCTTACATATATTTTTCCTCGCTTGCCTCTTCCCCGCAGTGCAAGGGCCATACTTAATAAATTTATTCACTCTCACCCCTTCAAGGCCTTCCTCCTCGCAGGAAGGCCCCTAGTTGTCTTCAGTGGGGGTCCTAACCGATCGCATGTGCGATGGGCTGCGCTGGTACCTTCCAGAAGGTACTGAGATGCTCCTTGGCGTCACCTTCAAATCCGGTATCGTCACTTACGTGTGAGTGCGCTTCTTCTATACGAGCGACGCAACATGAATTCCGGAACTCCAATATCGCACCCAGAGTTTATACTTGTGGGGACCTTAATTGAAGTGCTGTTCGTCACCTCGCCTATCGCATCACAGTTATTCCCTGGAGTTCAGCCTGCCGTTTAGTTTGGCAGTACGCTACTGCTACTCGAACAAACCATTTTCCTCCCCAATTGTTGCGATAGCTTTAATTATTCGTTCCTCTGAGATGTAGATGGTATGAAATGAATGCATGATACATAGCCACTCCGCTGCACTCTGAACTTATGCTGGTGCCGGTAAAGAAAAACATAAAAGAGTAAAACGGCTGCGCAAACCAAACAAACAAACAAAAAATACGCACAATGAGGGACTTTTATCCTCGCGGGTAACTCTACCCGATGCATGCTAGAAATTGTGTAAAGTTTGTTCCCTGTTCGAAAAGCCGAAGCTAAACTCCAACAATCAAGCGCGCCGGAATTTCGCAATCACGCCCCCGGGAACGCGCACAAAGCGCAGACAGTGAAACAGCGACAGGCAATGCCACGGCACGCGCGAAAAGTGCAGGCGAATTGTCGACGCATTCGCCACTCCGAACGAAGGTCAATTTAGAACAAGCCTGCAGAGCGACACAAGTTCCGTGGCGCTCGCAGATTGGAGTCGGCGGCTTTTCTCGCCAGGAGCAAAATTAACGCCACCGTCGCTGCCAGTCGTCGGCCCGTTCTCTTCGTCGGAGCGATTTGGTCACGTGCGTTCCTTCATGCATGCTCGATTTGGGCGTTGTACATGCTTGCTTTTGCGGAAAACCGATGTGCTGCCGGAGTGTAGGGGAAGTGGTGCGGCGCGGGGCAAACTCGAGCCCAGCGGCGTTGTTGTAAAGGGTTGAAGGTAGATGCCCGGACCCCATCTAGCTGGCGCATCCTCGCCGCCGATGCCCGCGCACGTCCCTCGGCTAATGAACGGCCCTTCGCCGGTGAAAGCTGATAGCCCAGAGCCGGAACCCTAATAGGCGTCGAGAAAGGAGCCCGCCCGAAAGAGTGTTAAACGTCACGCCTCTCCGACGATTCCTGTTTCGTTTTCGAAACTTGCTTTTCCGTGCGCGCGGTGGGCGTGTTCTGGCGTCGCCGCAGCGGGCGGCCAACGTTTGAACTCCCCGACCTTTGGCGTCGACGGCGGAAAAAGCAAAATTTTGAATGTCAAAATGTCGCCACCAGTCTCCCACTGCCCGCTTTTATCCATTCGTCTAACTGGGCTATTCGCAGTCTGGCTAGTTTAGGCAACGGAGGTGGCGGAGAGCTCAAGTACGCAAAAATGATAAAGAAAAAGCACTGACGATTTCTAGATTCTCTAATGCGAAATTTGTGTGCAGCCCTAACTGCAGTTTTCTCGGTCACGGCGCATATCGCTGCGTCTCGAGAAGTGATCGCGTGATCAGCGAACACACTGCGTCGCGAACTACTCTACGGTTATCTCGCAGCGAGTCGCCGGCGAGCATGTTCTTCCAAGACGTGTTTGAACCTCCCGAGTAAATGGCACGCGTGGTTCGGATGACCACGCAACGAGGATGACGACGGAGTCCCCGAAGAACAGATTAACGTGCAGCACGAAGAACTTGAAAGAAAACTAGAGTACAAGATATCATAGTTCAAGTAAACATAAAGAAATTCCCCCGCATTTCCCCGAGGGGGAGAATGTGAAAGTGCGAATACACGGTTGTCGGCCCGCTTGCGGCGCTCCCGACACTCTCCTCCTCCGTTTACTTTCAATGTTTTTTTCTTCCCATCCTTCGCTCGGTTACAACGCCGCCGCGAAATAACAATAGCGGTCGCCAAAGTGCTTGCGCACTGAAATTTTCAATGGTAGGCAACGCCCATACAATCCAGACGTGCCTTACTATATCCTCATTTTTGATCAAATCATATATAAATGAAGGCCTAAACAGGCATGCGTTTCAATGCTTCTGCACGGCTAACGTCGTATGCTAATGTCATATTACATTAGAATACTGAGAAGCGTAAAAAAAGGAAGGAAGGAAGGAAGGAAGGAAGGAAGGAAGGAAGGAAGGGAGGGAGTGAAGGGCGGAGGGAGAAAGGGCGGAAGGGAAGTTCTTTTTCCGAGCCCCGTCAGTCCAAGGCGCCCTCTTGGCAAGCTGTAGCCAAGGCAGGCTGCCTCCGCTTTGGACGTCACCAGGAGCTACGTTGCGCGTGGGTCGGCCAGCCTCGCCTCCCAGGATGATTGAGTAGGGTTCGCGACGCTGGCCAACGTTGAGTTTCAGCATCGTGAACAATACCGCAAGCCCATGGCATGCCGCAGATGTTAGGATATTTTCCGCAAAACTAGGAAATGAAGGTGCCAGGTATATTTCGGAAGCTCTCTTGGAGATGTTCGGTGGGTAATCTTCCAGTCTGGATGGGGGGAGGAGGATGGGCTGCCACTGTGTGAGTGTAAACGAGCTTGGCCTGCCGCATGTGCCTGTGCCGACTGGCTGTGCGCCGTAGGAAATAAAGTACTTACCTGTCCATATCGTAGCTTCTGTCTCGTGACGGTTGCTTTGGCATTTTCGCATTTTCCCGGATGTCGAGGCCGGGAACTCCAATGTGCGAACGTTGGGGAATTTGTGTGTCTTCTATGGTGGTGCATGATTCTTCTAGTTTCTGATGCGCAGTGTGTTTGACCACCAAGTGGTCGGAATTTTTGGGTGAATTAGACGTATACCACGCCCGGGGTCACGTATTGCGTGGTGTCTTCAGCAGGTTCTTGTAGCGTCTGCTTAATCGGGATATCTTTCTTTGTTTCATATTGTGGTGTCATCTGCGTAAAGGAAGTGCCTTACACCCCGACTGCGGGCGAGCATTATGGGCACATCAGTCGTGGCGATATCGAAAAGTGTTGGCGGCAAGATGAAGCCCTGTGAAGTGCCCCTGTTCGTGACTGGGTATCGACTGGTCTGCTTGCGCTGTCGTGTGATTTGTAACGTCTGTCTGTGACGTCTGTGACGTCTGGACGTCTGGAACGGCAAGGGTTTCAGTTCATGAGCCCGTTTAATAAAGTATAAGTCCAAAAGTTTTGATAGCGCGGCACTATTATAAGCGAAGCTGATGTTGGCAAACCTGCTTCCCTTTCCTTCGTTTGTTGAGGCTTGTATTGGGAGGCAAAGTTATAGGGAAGCTGTTCATATCTAAGGTCCTGTGCATTTTGGTTCCGTGTCTTCAAAAAAACGCCTTGCAGCAAAGCCAACGTTATCACGTGTCTTGGAGGTGCGAGACATACAATGGCGCGACGCGTTCATGTGCGCGCGTTTGCTTGCTTGCTTGCTTGCTTGCTTGCTTGCTTGCGTGCGTGCGTGCGTGTGTGTGTGTGTGTGTGCGTGCGTGTGTGCGTGCGTGCGTGCGTGCGTGCGTGTGTGCGTGCGTGCGTGCGTGCGTGCGTGCGTGCGGGCGTGCTAATACGTGGCTGTTGCCGAAGGAGGCATCTGCCGGGGAAGAAAATTATACTTTGCCGGCCGAGCATGCGACAGAAACCTATAAATACACCTTTCTTCATTTTGTATTTCTCTACCAGTGATGTTCTGTACTGGGGAAAAAAATGTCCATAAATTCCATATTTTTAGCACTTATTCCCCGCAAGTTTCCCTGCATTCTCTTTTTGGAGCTGATAGATAGTTTCGTGGATTCCTGTTCGTTATTGGGCATCAGCCAGCGCCACCTGTGTCTACTTCCTTCTGGACGCAGACGCTGTTCAGAGAATCAAAGTTACAGCCTTCAACTAAATTTCACTACATCTGCCGCTCAGCAGCATTTCACTATGCATTGCACGTTTTGTACCAAACAGCATGCTTACTGTTCATGCAAAGCTCTAATTTAAAACAACACTGCAAGTATGAAAAAGAACCAGGCATTGTTGGGTAACTGAAGCAAGTTTAGCTCGTTTCCAGGATTGCTGGCGCCATATCTTGTTGACAGCACGCGTACTAAGGCGCACCTGAAATACATTTCTGTATATTGCGCATGAATTAACACGTGTGAACAGGCTTCAGTAATTTCTCCCGCCGCCGCTTCACGCTTTACTAGCTCTTTTTCGTGAAGTATTCTTTCATCTATAGTACCTCCTGTTTTATGAACTGGACTGGGTACAGGCTTGGATGCTTGTGGCTTGCGTGAACACCGCTGAGGATATTTGAACATAAATCCAAGGAGCGAATTTTTAAAAGAAAACAAAGTAATCAATGATGCTAAGTCTGGCGTACTGACATTATTAGATACGACGCATCTCTTGCTCTCGGACTTGTCCCTCCTGCGTCGTCGCGCCGTCCGTCCGCAGCCCTCCTCCGTTCTTCTCTCCCACAGCTGTGTGCAACACTCTCACTCCGGCTCATTAGCATACCACAGCTGGCGCGCTTGTTTGGGCGCGCTTCACTGCGTTAGCAACTGCTCCGGCGCGCGCAAATGCGCGCATGCACGACTCTCCTCCGTCTACTCTCCTTCAATCGCTGTGAATATAAAGCAGGTATCGCGCCGCGGCGGATCAGTCAAGCGCTCGCTCTCACAATGACGTGCCCTTGCTTTTGCGGCCACCTTCCCGCGTATGAGAACACTCGCATGTGATGTAAATGCATCATACGCGTTCACAACACCTTTCACCCGATTTAGAGAATCAACCCAATGGAAACACCAATTGAACCCCCCGATGCGTCGCATCACACTAGGGTTCCCTCCCGGGAAGATGGGCGTAATTTTTTTTTTCTTTTTACTCCATAACGCCTAAAATTCCCTGCATGTATTAAAGATTCCCTTTTTCCCTTTTAGACAAAATGAATACGGAAAAATCCCAAAAGAAGGGAAAATTCCCCGCACAGAACATCACTGTTCCCTCCTGTTGTCGCGTCGCAATGGGTAGGCCAAGTATGGTCCGTACCCCGGGAACGTCAAGAACTGCCAGATTAGCGGGTCATTAGGCTGTTAAAAGTGCCGTGCCCGATTCTCCACCACGAATACATACGTCTACTCCCCGACTCCAGACTATATACAGAGACTGAATGACGTCAAGGAAAGGCTAGTCGTAGAACGACTTCCGTCAAGAGTTCGCACCGTTTTTCAAAATTCTGTATCGCCTCAGCTTCGCTAGTCATACACCTTCACAGAGTGGAATGGTTCGTGATTGTTCATATAGACTGGATACTTTAAGATTAAATTTGCATAGAGGATACACGATCCTGAAACAGAGCATTATTGGCAAGATCAAATTGTTCGTTTCCTTGTAAGAATTATCCCACAAAAAAATAATGCGTTTGTACGTGCTTGACTTGGTGCATTAATTTATTTGGCTCCTTAAAAGTCTTTAAACGACGAACACTGATCTGATATGTACAAAAAATTAAATGCGGCGTGGTTGCCCAAATGTAGAAAGACGTTATCACTACGGCGAATAACATGACCGTTGCCTCGCAATTGCGAAAGCAACTGCGTCAACAGAATCACACCAGCTTGAGTCTCGGAGCTTGAAATAATGTTGAAACCGGCTCGGACGAAAATCAACACAACACTCTATTGCAACCGTCCGTTTTGAGCACGTTCGGCCGGAGTAGATCGCCAGAACCTTAAATCTAAAAGAGAACAAACGAAGAATACACAGAGAATTTCATTCGGGAGACGTCGTTATTTACGAACGGCTTTTGAAATACGGCTTCCATTCCGGCTCTAATACTTTTGATCTCTCTTATAGATGGCCTTTCCCGTCTTTAGAAGTTGAAACCGTCGCTTTCATTTTATCCCGAAACCCATTTTGGGTTGGCAAACACTCCTGGGAACTCCGGCATTGTCGACAACTCGGTGACCCTTGAGGGTCCACCTGGTTTTCTCCAGCCCTTTTTCCCGGGCCGTTAATATCCGTTTCTGCACAGCGCGTCTGCTGTCCCCCGCGATGTTATCGGGGTCGTTCGACGGCGTACGCCCTGGCGATTGTCTAGCGAAGCGCTGCTCCTTTTGTTTGTATGTCTCTGTCGTCGTGTTCAGAGGACAAATATCCCAGATCACGGCGATATCGGAGGTTTTAAATTGGCTGCCGCTGGATTGGGCTTGCTGCAAAGACATCGCAACGAGAAGCGGTACCCGTCTGTGATCCTACTCGCTTCGTCGGCCTAGAAAGTGTCAGCGCTGATTTCTCGTTTTAAACTGGGTAATCTTTCATTCCGGGCCATGTTGTTTGGCCTCGCAAGTGCAAGGCGACTGTTGCAGACACTGAAATTAAACATCGCCATTCCTCTGCTTTTTCGAGGTGATTTTTTACAAACGTTGCGACATGATCGTGTCTTATTTTTAGTTAGGATAGTTATGACCGCTACAAATAGCATATCATCTCCGAAATTTTACGTAACCCTGTTAGAAAAAATTAGCAGTTGCTTAGCTCGGCTATACCAGGATATACGTAGCGTGAGCTAAGGTTCAGCTGGTTATTCTTCGGTTTCCGGATTGTCTAGGATTAGCTGATTATCATTCTTACTGCTGCTAAAACAATTTCCAATCCAATCCAAATTAATCCAATCCAATCCAATACAATTCAATCCAATCCAATCCAATCCAGTCGCGGCAGTGGCGGCTCCGGCGCGCCAGCTGTGCGCCGTGAGGCGTCACCTCTCCTCGCGCATGCGCAGCTGGACTCTCGTTACAATATCTCAATATTCCCATCTTTCTACCTTTGTCTGTGTGCGTGCGCGTGTCTGTGAGCGGTCACCTTCAAATGCTAAGGTCAGGCTCGTTTCGCTTTGCGTGTGGCCACGTTTTCCGAAACTTTACATGGCCAGAAGTGGGCATGCTTCGAACTGCCAGTGCCCGAAGGCCTTGCGGGAATCCTGACGGGCTGTCTTTTTGTTTCGTGTGTATTTATTTTTTTTTTTCGAACACTAACGTTTCCCCATAAGCTATTCGCAATTCGTGTCGAAACGCGTTGAAAGATTGATCTCCATGCTTGTGCGTTCGGTGCAGCCGTATACGCAAGAATAATTCATCTCTCGGGTCTGCGGCTGCCTAGGGCAGCGAAAGCGCGGTAGTTTCGGAGCAAGCGTTGTTTCGGCGGGCGCAAACGTCTTTCTTTCTCTCCGTCTGACCGTTCTCTCCGGCGTCGTTCGCTGCCGTGCAGTTAGATTTGGCCACGAGAGCGCAGTTTGATTCGTTCGCGAATATTACCCGTAACGGCGCGAGTCCCGGTGGAAAGAGAAGAGAACAAAACCAGCGCAGAGTGACCAATGCATTCGGGGGTACACCGCGTCGTCCAAGCCCAGAAATATAACAAAGAAAGCAGAACAAAAAGACAAAAAAACGAAGAACAAAAACACATTCAGTGGGAGGGGCCGGCTCCGCAACGGCTTGGCAATTGAGAACCTTTATGGCTGGTCATTTTTCAGGGCCTGATGACGTTTCTTTTTTTTTTCTTACTAGGGATCTTGCCCAGTCTCGGTGGATTTTTTGTCTTGTTTGTCGTTTATCTTGGTTTCCCTCACGACACTCTTACGAAGCGATTTTCGTGAGAAGCCTCCCGAACGTTTTTATGCGCTAAATAAGGTTCTTGACGACGCAAGTTTCTGTCTCCTGCCACCGTACCCTTACTGTGAACATTTATTTTCTAGACTGCGCTCTATGTTTTCCTAGGATAAGAGTGGCTAGTTTTTCTTTGGATTGCTATCACCCTGGCTAGAAAGTTTAACTCTGGGTTTCTGTTGTAACCCACTCCTCATGTATATCAGAATATCAGGCCCGTAATATTTGGCGGGGAAATAAATGTTTGGTGAGGAAAGTTACTTAAAAGCAGTCAGCAACGTGCAACGGAGAGATGTTATATTTTTAAAAAAGGTAGCTAGCTATGTGCGGTTTCTTCCACTTTTTATAACTATATCGGTAAACTGAAAATAACTACAAAAAATAATTTCACGGTTTTCGATTTGAACAACAGCTTACATTGATGCAATATTGTGTTTTTCATTTACGGCTTCCAAATGCCAACTTATATGTCTCCAATTTGCACATTTCTGTCGGATGGCAGTGGGCTTATTGCTACGCGATTCTGCGAAATGTGGCTTTGCTCAAAATTTAATACACAAAATGGGCGGATATTTAAACTTCAAGGATAAAAAACCAAAAATGTACAAAATAATCGAAAGGTCATGTAAGTCTAGCAGGCGGGGAATACCGAAGAATTTTAAATTCAATTTTCAGATGGTTGTTTGTTTAGTTTTGCTTTACTTGATTCTTTTTCTCCTTTTATGTTGGCCCTCTCTATTTTTTGTGGTCCCATACCGAATAAAATGAAATCCTGCGTGCCCTACTGCTGGAGGGTACTCCAACATTTAGATACGTTATCACGGGCTTGTGCGCGACACTCTACATTCCCCCGTATCTCCCAGTAAAGATTCAGCCATTCCACAAATTACCTGATGAAAAAGAAGAAATTAATTCGTTACATTACAGCTAAAGGTACTTAAATATCTACATGCCTCTTTGGAAGACGTTCTTTATCCGAACGGGCACCGTATCACGGTGCGGAGCATGTTGCGCCTGGTATTCCTGTTTTTGAAGGACACAAACATATGGGACTCATAGTAATTGAACGAAGATAGTCTTTCGCTGCTAGGGCGAAACGATTGCCGACGAAACGACTGCCTGTTCACTAACAGCAATTCACTCACTCACTCACCGCGATGCATGCGCAAGACACATGCTCATAGGACACGTAGGTCGCGACGGACATCCACATTGGAGTTGACCAAAAAAATTAAAATGCCGCCACCAGTGTATCTGGAGAGAACCCTGTACCTGGATAACATCCACACAAGCACACAAGCTACGGGGAACGTGCCTGTTTTGTGTGTGTGTGTGTGTGTGTGTCATAGGTCGGCGTACTCACTCGTGAGTACACTCATTTGTACTCATTTGTACTCAAACTCACGAGTGAGTACGATGATGAGTGATCACACACCCAAAAAAAAACAGTGAGTACGATGACGAGTGAGTACAGGGGTAAGTCCACTACTCATGAGTTCAGTACTCATGAGTACACTACTCATGAGTGTGAGTACTCATGAGTACAGTATTCATGAGTATGAGTACTCATGAGTTTGAGTACTAATGAGTATGAGTACTCATGAGTACACAGTACTCATGAATACACAGTACTCATAAGTACACATCACTCATGAGTACAATACTCATGAATACTGTGTACTCATGAGTACTGTATATTCATGAGTATATGCACTGCTGAGTACAGTAGTGCAAACAAGTTTTATCACGAGCTCGAGTCTGGACGCGCGTGTACGAGTCGTAAACATTTAGCGGTGCCGCTGTGCACCTTAACTGTCAAGCATGGTAAAATTACACAACGAAAACTGCACCTCCCTCCTTTCCCGGTCCTTGTTTGGCGCTGTAAGCGTTTTTCGGCGGTCGCTCGCAAAGGGGTCACGGTGAAGAGGGAAAAAGGAGGGGGTGAGGGCCCGGCGGGAAACGCGGCCGCAGTTGCTCTTCTCTGATGGGACTTGTTGACTGCCGCAGTTATTTTTGTTAACGCGGCCTCTGAACGCGTGGCGGCTTCATTGCGCTTGCTCCCTTCCAATTGTTTTAGGGGAGAGGCGGTGGAGGCTGCTAACAACGCACGAACTAGGCGTACTGAAGTCTCTCTTTTTCGGTCTTCAGAAGTTTCCGTAGACGCATGTCACGCTGTGTAGTCGTTTCGTGAGCCGAACCGCTCATTTCAACAGTCGCAGTTAATTTACGTAACTCGCGTCAAACCGACTGCGTGGTTTGTAACGTTAGCTGCGCGTATTCAAGCGACAGTTTGGCTGATGTACGTGCGCCCATATGGTTTTATTAGGTTCCCGTTTTGAAACATTTTGCTCAGGTTCGCTAGTAATATGGTCTCGTGTAGTGCCATTTACAAATGAGCATATAGCCCCACCGTGCACTACGGCGTGCAGGCGCGCGGTGGAATTTGCCCCAGCAATAGAAATAAAATATCCGAGTACACCTAAGCACGTTTGTGAGTTGTGAATCGGACATCATAATATCCAGTTCAACTCGTGCGGCGCCTTGTTTAGCCTCGCATATTTTGTCGAAGAGCTCTGTCATCTTGCCGCTGGAGGAGCGTTTTGCTTTCGAATGGCTTTACTTTCGAGTGGAAACCCGATTCGCCGCTTCTCGTTTATGCCACCGGGTAATGAGGGCGCTGACGATGATGGTGAATTTCGGTGGTTGTTATTCCCCTACCTACACTACTGTTTACAGGCGGGGCGACCACCCCTCGCTAGCAACTATACCGCGGAGTTTAAGCTCGCACTGTGAGTGGCCTCGTGAAGGAATTGTTTTGAATTGATGAACGCCAACGCCAGACGCCGGGATTGTCGCTTAAGCTCCATCTTGGAACGTCTCGTAAAACATGTGGATTGCACATAACGACGCCGCCGCACTTTTTGATCGATCGCTGTCAGCTTCATCCGCGTTGCTCGAGATAAGAGCTGCAGATTTCCACTGTGCAATCAACCCACCAACACGGCAATACAGTGACGTCAGTGCAAGCTATCACGCCTCCTAAAGACGCGTCTACAAACTTTGTTCTCGAGTACACAAAGCAAGGCAGAGCAGTTCTACGCTGCTGTAACGGCTGCCAAGTACCGGTAGCAACTGGGTGCACTGCGGCCCTCGACTGCGACCGTACCCTCCCCCCCCCCCCCGAACACACACACACACACTGTTGGGACTGGGCCATGGGCCATTCTAGCTCGGTCACCACTGTTCGATTCACTTCACTTTATTTCCTTCAAGACCCCACAGGGGCTGTTACATAAGGGGCGCGTTGTACAACATAGATACAAAAGCCACAGGTTAACAAATAGATGTTGCGACGTTGCCCTGCTCAGTCCGCCATCGACGCGGCGCAGAGGAGAGCGATGAAGTTGTCGAGCCGACGGTGGTTTTAAGCTGCATTCATATACAATATATACAAAGGTAGCAAGAGCGTTACATGGCTCGCACAAAGGCACTTCTCAACTCAGTGCCTCCGATGAAATGCCGCCGCACAGCCGCTGCTTCAGGGCTGGTTTTATACCCCCGGGGTTCCGACGCAGCCGCGTGCAGTTAGAATCTTTCCAATCAGTACTATCACTGGCCGCAGTTTGAATCCGGCGAATGCAGGCGAAGTGATTGCGTCAGCCGAGCCACGAATGGGAAAGGGGAGGCGACTCAGCGGCGCCGTCTCCAGAGTCTACTCGTCGCTGCGTGTCTTTTGCGGGCCGGTCGTCCCAAGCTTGATTTGGTGCGGCCGTCTCGATGGAAAAAGGAGAGTAGACTCGGCGGCGCCGTGTGCCGCCAGTTGCGGCACGTCTGCCGCGGGCTGGCTGACCGAGGCGCGAATCGGGCCCACCGTCGGCGCGTCGCCAGGTGCAGCAAATTTGTGTCGGGCGCTCTGGTTAACCGCACACACACGCATAGAAAAATTACTAAGATCAGACCCGTGTGGGTTTTGGCCTAGCTGTTAACAGAAATAGACACAACGACGCGTAGTGCCCGTCCTGTCTCTTTTTCGCGGCGGGACCTCCCTCTTTGGCTTTTCGCGCGCTAGCCGGTTTTCTTCTTTCTGTTTATCTCTTACTTTGCGGGCTGGCGGCGGTTGCGAGGGGTACGGTTGCGCAATGTTCGCAGAATTCGGAACAGCGGCGGCAGCGTCTCTTTCCAGATGGTTTTAAAGACGATAGTCTTTCTTTGGCCACTTGAGCGCGACAATGTTGGCCTGTCAGTCTGTCTGTCTGTGTCCGTCATAAAGATAATTCATTATTGCAACTTAATAGCACGCCCCGCTGTACACATGGGAGCTACTGGGGTCGCCGTTAAGTAGCTTCACGTACATAATGCGCCCTCAACTGGCCAACTGCCCCGCCATTCAGCCGCGATCCAAAACGCGAGTGCGTACGTCCCGTTTCGCTCTCTCCCGTGTACGTGCCTTCGCGCAGTGGGAAGCCCTACGACAGTGCACCGTGTAAGATGTTTTCTTCTCGGGCTCCTCTGTCCTGATGTATATGTAATCTCAGTATTTCTAATTAGTTAAACATTTTATTTTTTTCTGTTTAGCCTTTCATTCGAGCCACGACCTAGCTAAGATGTTGCAGTCGACAGGATCATGATTTAAGGCCACGGGAGGACGAACGAACGAGCAACCTGGACGGACCGCACCACGACTACGAGAGTGCAGCACGCACACATGGGGCACCGATGCACTCCACGCCAGCGGTGGTCGACACAGTGCTGACTTCAACGGAACGCTACGTCCTATGCTCTACGAAGAAACAGCAGTTCGTGAGCGCACTACGATTACGAGGGCTACCCTGCTCTGGCCGTAAGGACGACATCATCTTGCGTCTTCTAGAGGACAACGAAGAACGTCGCCATCTCTCCAAACGAACGAATGTGCCAACGCTACTTCAGGCTGCCTCCGACAACAAACGGCAGATGACCCTGCAAGCGGCGCTGTTTGAGAGCAGAAGGCTGCGTGATGAACGAGAAAGTTTTCTGAGACAACTGGCGAGAGTCGGCCGCACGTTTTCCCCGGTACCTGGACTGCACGAGATCCGAGCACAGGCAGAATGCACGACGGCACGCACATGAACGAGACGACGCATGCAAAATTGTGATTGCGTGCTCGCCGGACCTTTCCCAGGTAATCGCCACGATTACGGAGACGCATCGAAGGTCAGTGCATTTCTGGCGAGATCACGAACACACGTTGCTCTGCTACATCGCCCACGAGCTACATCGCCCACGCACAGGTTATTCCAGCAACGAGCAACAAGACGCGCTAGGTACGCAGCGCGCACGAGCCAGAAGGCACCACGTTCCTGGCACCCGCTCTTCCGCTACAGACGTACATGAACGGAACGCTGAGAGCACGGAACGCAACGGAGCCGGTACGTACATTTTCCGTACATGCTGTCCCGGCGCGGGTTCACGCAACCAACGACATTGCATCCGGATTGGTGGATATGGCCACGACAAGCGAGCAAGACGCACGGCGCCCGAAATGCACCATACGTGGCGAACGACCGCACCCCAATTATAGGGGAGTTTCATAGATAAAACGAGACGCACAGCGCACGAAACGCACCAGAAGTGACGGACGACATCCCACTTGAACCAGTGGAGCTGACCACGGAGAACGAAATGCACAACGCACGGAACGCCACGAAGCCGCAGCACACACGGAGGAAACTGCTGTTCGCGACATCCTCCGATCCCACTGCAGGTGCTATCCGGACTTGGCCAGCGAATGTTAAAACCGCAGAAATCACCTGGCCACAAGCAACAAAAGACCCAGCGCACGCGGTTCAACCCTACCGGAAAGTACGAGCTCTCCGACACCCGCTGCTCCCGCCCGAGTCCAGCGGATGAACGACATGACACTCGTGTTAGTAGGTCCGTCAACGAGCAAAGACACGCCCAGCGCACGCGGCATGTCCGAGCCAGAATTAACAAGATCACCGGCACCCGCGCTCCGATCGAGACTCACACGACAAACACCATTTCGTACAAGAGGACGCAACCGCGAGCAAGCGGACTCGCGATAAAAGGATCCTGCTTGTATGGGAGAGATAGCGATTATAGCATTCTCGAAACAACGGGCAAAAGACGAGGTCTTGAGCGACGACACGGACACGGCAAGAACGGCAACGAATGAACCCGATCCAGACGAAGCATCGAATGCCCTGACGATGAAGTCACTCTTGCGACCCCGAGGAATGTGGGACCGAACGGACGGCACGAACTACGCCCGCTTCCCCACCACAACGGTTTCACTTCCGAAACAACCACGGCGACTGCGAGCACGGAGCCGCAACGACTTTGACCGATCAGCCATGCCACCCTACGAAAACGCCCCGCTACCGCACACTAAACGAAAAGCCAAACGGCTCCCGTACCATACGCAACGCACGCGTCAATTCAAGCAACGTCCTCAACGCGCCGAACTATGCCATCCCTACACAGCGCAGCTCGCCACCGGACAAACCAGACGACTACGCCCCCACATGCATCAAGCACGCGACGAGCTACACGAACACAATCGCCGACGGAAGCGGCGCAACCAACGCAACGCCGTAAACACTGTCAAGTTCAGGTCTGACGAAGTGAATCCCACGGCACACACACAATAAAATCAAGCAGATTTGAAATTCACCGAAACTCAACGAGACGAACACCCTCTTAACGAAGTTTCTAGTATCTGGAACAACAAAAAACAAACGCCAGCATCGAGCATCTGTGAACAAGCGGACAGTGATCGGGATACGAACGGACGTCAATCTACGCGAACGTTTCATTGTGCCTGGGGGCAGGCGCATTTCGGATTCAGAGCACGATTAGGATACGTATCAGCGCGCCCGGAAACGAAAACGGACGACAAAAGCTGCCACCCGAAGACACGCAGAAAAACGCAGTTTACGGCCACGGCCGCACCGACAAGCCCCGAGCTCCCCCGAGTTCGACCCGGCCTGAGAACAAGACGAGATGCCAGGCGCAACGCGAGTGCTTACGTTCCGTTTCGCTTTTTCACATGTACAGTGTACTTGCCTTCGGACAGTAAGTCGCCCAACGACAGTGCACCGCGTCAGACGTTTTCTTCCTCTGTCCTGATTTATATGTAACCTGTGTTTTTCTAATCAATTAAACAATTTATTTTTTCTACTTAGTCTTTCATTCGAGCTACGACCTACCTAACAGTGCAGATAAGTTGATTATTCGTGAGTAATACAAATTGAGTACTCATGAGTACTGATTGAGTACTCATGAGTGCAGAATGAGTAGTACTCATGAGTGCAGAATGAGTAGTACTCGTGAGTGCAGAATGAGTAGTACTCGCGAGTGCAGAATGAGTAGTACTCATGAGTAGTACTCATGAGCAGTAGTACTCATTGAGTACTCATGAGTACAGAGTGAGTACTCATGAGTACAGATTCAGTACTCATGAGTACAGATTGAGTACGAATACTCGTGAGGACAAATGAGTTTGAGTACAAGTGAGTACGATTACAAATGAGTATTTGATGAGTGAGTACGAGTGGTTTTGTGAACAGACGAACTTTTTGAGTCTGAGTTTGATTGAGTACAGCGTAAATAAAAAAAATGTGATTGAGTTTGAGTGAGTTCTTTCTGTTTTGCCGACCTATGTGTGTGTGTGTGTGTGTGTGTGTGTGTGTGTGTGTGTGTGTGTGTGTGTGTGTGTGTGTGTGTGTGTGTGTGTGTGTGTGTGTGTGTGTGTGTGTGTGTGTGTGTGTGTGTGTGTGTGTGTGTGTGTGTGTGTGTGTGTGTGTGTGTGTGTGTGTGTGTGTGTGTGTGTGTGTGTGTGTGTGTGTGTGTGTGTGTGTGTGTGTGTGTGTGTGTGTGTGTGTGTGTGTGTGTGTGTGTGTGTGTGTGTGTGTGTGTGTGTGTGTGTGTGTGTGTGTGTGTGTGTGTGTGTGTGTGTGTGTGTGTGTGTGTGTGTGTGTGTGTGTGTGTGTGTGTTCTTTTACGGCGACCACTTCTGTGCGTACCTTATGAAATACGGTCAATAGAGAATCATCACAATCGCTTATCCGTACGTAGACAGATGCTACTGAGGGCCGTATCACGTTTTCGTGATTGCGTGGGATTTTTTATTTTTGCGAGAGGGACAAATGACCCTCCCAATTACACTCTATCCCAAGAGGAGTGGATGGTTTGCCTGACAAGCTTGGACACAAGGGTCTAGCAAGACCTGGTGACGAGGTCCCGGAAAACCAGACGCAGCCGGGGTATTCCTGGCTCAGGATGGCCTTCACCTAACGGGTGCCCTAACATCCGCACATGATTCTCGATAAATTAGGATTTGTCAAACGAAAATCTAGGGAAGCATGCACTCATGCGCAAAACTTTAATCGCGAAGCTGTAACACGCCGTGCCTTTCTGTAACACGCCGTGTTTTCTGTAACACGCCGTGCCTTTTGGTTAGCGGCCACTTCCACGGCCAGGTGAACTATCCGGCACGAGGTCGCGGGTTCGATTCCCGGCCGCGGCGGCCGCTTTTCTGATGGAGGCGAAAAGCAAAAACGCCCGTGTGTGCGAGATTTCGGCGCACGTTAAAGATCCCCAGGTGGTCAAAATTAATCCGGAGCCCTCCACTACGGCGCGCCTCATCGCCTGCGTTGCGTCGGCGCGTTAAACCCTACAATCAATCAAGTGAACTATCCGCGGCCGGGCCATGCTGAGAACTGCGAAGACGTTGCGCGCGAGGTCTCTTGTATTATACTGCGCGCATGCGCACGACGATGCGAGCTCTAGCGCGAATGGCTCTCCTACGATACTGAGCGCATGAGCACACTCCTCTCGAGTGTTGTGACGGCCAGCTCTAAGCATTGTGCATAGAGCTGGCCAACATGACTTTCCGATCAGTTGGTTGCGCATTGTTTAAAATGAATGTTTCAAATGTCGAAGTAAAAACGGGAGACCCAGCTTTTCGATGCAACTTTTTACTCACCCGGTTTTCAGAGAAATCGAACACAAGCTTTCCATTAGCCGTAAAAATAGAGCCTCGTCTGAAAATAAAACTTCCCGTGTAGTAGCTTGTGCTGGAAATAA
Source organism: Haemaphysalis longicornis (assembly GCF_048455015.1). Classification (NCBI taxonomy): domain Eukaryota; kingdom Metazoa; phylum Arthropoda; class Arachnida; order Ixodida; family Ixodidae; genus Haemaphysalis; species Haemaphysalis longicornis. The sequence goes on along the minus strand of NW_027526295.1, from coordinate 226,279,427 downwards.
AAATTCGCCTTTTGTAGCTCCGACATTTTCGTTTTGGCTCGTCTAGAGATGGGGAAATTTTCTGTTGCGTACGACAAAGGGCAGGCTGACTAGAAAATTATGCTCTGCTTCCAGAGCTAACGATACTCCAGCAGAAAATGAAGATTGCTGCCTTTTGAGCCCGGTAAACGCAAAGTGCCCTTTAGGGGGCTTTTAACAAGATTAAAGCACGCGGAAAGGCACCGCAGATTTGCTGCAGTAGGACCGAACGACGCGGATGTGTTCAGTTTTACCTCCAACAGAACAAAAAGGAGGGGCAGAGGAAAACGAAAAAAAAAAAAAAACGAGGGAAACTTTCTACGTGCAATGATCCGGCATCGTCCCAAGCTTATTTGATTTGTCGAGCTTTCAGCCAATGAAGTCCTCCCTGCTGCCAATTTTTTCTCGTTCTCCCTTGGCCGCTTTGCAAACCTGGTTACATTTTGCTCCTTGCAACTCGCTGTTTTCATCTTGTTCGACGACGCTTACTTTTGGCGAGATTCTCCGGTTCACTGGCAACCAACCCCCTGTTGCGTTCTCCTCTCGGGGAAATTTTTCCTTCGCGTGTGACTTCCCCCGGGGCTGTTTGTTTGTTTGCTTTCTTCGCGCTGCCATACCGTTCCACCGTTCGACTCGGGAGGTAACTGATATACGTAGTATACGTCTGCGCCGGCTTCCAACACGGGAACAGGTTGCGCTGTCAGCATCGTGTATACACGGCCCCCGGCGGAAATATGGAACCACCTCTCGCCGCATCGCCGCTCCTGCAAGCCCGTAGCGCTCAATGTACCTAGACAGGGAAGAGAAAAAAAGCAATTGGCTGCGCGGGCAACGGAGGAAAAGGAACATGCCGAAGCGACCACTTACCCACTAATTGCGTCTCAGGCCCAGCACGGAGCTTGTTGCGGTTCGGCCACACACGGGCGCAGTGGAGAGGGCGGACATGTCGCGAGTGAGAGGGTAGGCAAGAGAAATGTGGTATTTTGGTTTATTATGAGGAAGTGGGGCTGTTGCGAGGTGTTTCCCGAATTCCAAAAAAAAAAAAAAAAAACATCGATCCTGTGGCGGTAGAAAATACTCAGACGTCTGCATCGCTTGAGAGTTTCCGGATCGTTGCGCAGTGCTTGTATTGAAAGAAATCCGGGGGAAAAATATTTGCTGCGAGAAACCCGGCGTTGCCGCAGGGATCGTTTAGCGTTTTATACTCGGCATCTTTTTGTATAGCTCTTCACTCAACTTTAAATAGAAGCAGTGCCTAACAGGTTAGGTTGGTTGGGCTGTCTGCACAACCAACCATCAATTGAGTTGGTGTGGTTGCTTTTCGTGCACTTGAATCGCAAAGAGGTGGAGCGAAATGCTTTTTTGTTGCTTTGCAACAATCTTCTTTTATATCAACGGCTGTAGTTCTTGTTTATTTTTCAATGTCATTAGCTGAAGCAATATTTACCAGTCCAGTGCTTCAGCAGCCATACAAGCACAAACATTTTACTGCACCTTTGCGCAACTGAGTTATTCAATTAGGTACTTGTAGTTTCATAGCAAGGAAATTAGTAAGTTACGTGATAAGGTAAGCAGCCTATTAGTTAGCCAGTAACAAATATAGCTTGTTTGCTCGCTAGTCGGCAAAGTACAGTCATCTTCCAAGGTATTTCGTGAGGTTTTCGGATTTTGAATAGTAATTGCAAGGCGCCGTTCTAGGGAAAGGTATCTTTATCCGACCCTGTCCATTAGTGAACAAACAACCACGCTTCCTCCAAACCACATTTCCCCCTTCGTATTTTAACAGGCTTGGTAAAGGTTGCATTGGCCTTGCTTTTCTGAGGTTTAAATGCAAAAGGGGCACTCGTATTACCACGTTTGGGCTCCTAATATTCGGTGCCTTCGCCTTGATTCTTTCGAATGTAAGAAGGCAGAGAAAAAAATGGGAGCAGCTTGCACTAGTTGTGCAAGGCTGGATGGAGGAACAGCAGAGCTGTGGGTCGACCTAGCTTCTTCCGGTTTTGCTAAGTTTTGCAAGGTTTTGCTGGGCTTTGCTAAGTTTTGTAAAGGTTTTGCGATGTCCTTGATAGGCTTGGTTATGTGTTGAGGGGTGAGGCCAAGTTTAGCTGGATTTTACAAGGCCGTTCCGGATGGTCCTTAACACTGACAGCGGGTTCCAGGGGGAAGAAGCTAGGTCGAACCCCAGGTCCGCTGTTTCTGCAGCCTTGCACCACTAGTGCTAACTGCGCCATTTTTTTTTTTGCCCTTTAGTAGCCCAATAAAAAACTATCACCGCTAAAGTGGTATAGTACGGGGTGCGCATGCGCATATGCCCGTTGTGCTCCAACTTGAGCAGGCGCGAAAGCAAGCTTAACTGTTATAAAACACAATCTGCGGTGGCGCACCCTTTACAGGCGGCGAAGTTTTTTCTTTGTATTTTTTTTTGCTAACGCCACCGCACTAAGCTCAAGCTTAAACAGCTCGGTTGCTAAAAAAGGTATACTGATTATTCTAGTAAGGGAATCGTTATAGCAAATGCATATCCAACATTCGAGTTCTGTTGAATTAATCAGATTTAGGATATCGGGAACCAAAAGGTGTTTCCAGCAAATTCATCATTCGTTTCCCCATCTCTTCAAAATACCATTTCTCCATCCTCTAGGATCACTTAACGCAGCGTAAATTATTTTAAACACGCGCTACGCACCCATACAGTGGCGTACAGTCTTCCATCCTTTCATGCCCATGACCTTGAATGCTGCTTTGACGCCTTAATTAGCCACCGCGTGAGCGTTGTGCGCCTAACACGGGTTCGTTCATAGCTAACGGTCTCTCTGAAATGGTGCACCTGTGGCTTCTTTCTTTTCTCGTTTGTCTTAGCATTCTTTTCGCATCCACCTTTTCTTTGCACACATTCTCCTTATCCCTTTGCGTGCAGCTGCTCGACGCTACTATCCCCTCTCCACGGACTGACGCGATGCGCGGCGAGTGGAAGTGATTTATAAGGCACGTGCCACCGGGCCGATAAGGCACGCCTGGCGCGCCGGCTAACATCGCAGCAGCCCGCTAAATCCCCTTTCCCAGGAAATCCTGCTAAGCGTACGCCGTCGCATCTTTGCGGCCGTCCGTTGACGAAGAGGACAGAGAGAGAGCGTAACGCAAGATAGAGACAAAGAAGGCGCCAAGAAGCAGATGTGCAGGAACCGAGAAAGGGTTGGGACCCTAAACACGATGATGGAACGAAGCAAGGAAAGAGAGAGAGAGAGAGAGAGAGAGAGAGAGAGAGAGAGAGAGAGAGAGAGAGAGAGAGAGAGAGAGAGAGAGAGAGAGAGAGAGAGAGAGAGAGAGAGAGAGCAGCTCGTCCCTCCTCAAGTTTCCCGGGCGGCTTTTATTGCGTTCAGCATCACCCCTGCCCTCTGTCTCTCTCTCATCCAGGGCCGTGTTTGTTTGTCTCGGCTGGGTGAACTCCTGACTCCGGGCACGTGCCCCCACTCTCGTGAGTTTTGGCAGGGGAACTTAATGAGGCCTGGTCTCCCGCTGCTGCTGCTGCTGCTGCCGCTGCTCCGTCGCTAACAGGCTCCTCCAAGCGAAACAAATAAAAGGAGGCACAATGCGGTCTTGTTCTTTCTTCGCGGTTCGCCGCCGATGCATAGCCGTCAGAAACTGGCCACGGCCGTCTCGCTGCGGGTCTGGTGGCGCTTGACGCTAAAGTTGACAACATAAAGAAAGCGTGCGAGCCACCCAGTCCTGTCAATAAAACTCCCTCGTTCGGCTGCTCGGTTGCGCTTCCATTTTATGATGGGGAGCTTCAAGTTAGTGCGTGGCTTTTGCCGTACTGTGGAAGTGCCGTATTTGAGCGGAAAGTTGGCTACTTCAGTGTATGAAGCGGCCATCTGAATTGTTTTGATCGTGCGTTCGTGACGGTTGCTGCTTCATAGGGGGAGCAGGAGCTACGGTAAAAAACGCGCTGCAAACAAATAATGCGGGCGTAATAAAAACGACATAGTGTCCAGCAAAGAATGTCTGTGTGCGCGCGCACGTGCGTGTTTGCACCTCCTTGCAAGTAGAGCGCTTTTTAACACGTAAGGTCTTGCTTACATGCTGCAGTGTACTTAGGTGTTAGCTATTCTGGTAGCGGTGCTGGAAGTACGACTTCCGGTTACCCAGCAGAATTCGTTCGAACAGCACAACTGTCGACTATTGAAGAACAAAAACTGGACAAAGAAAGGACAAAAAAATGACAAAAAGCTATCTTCGCATGTTACGCGGGTAATACCGCAGGCCGACGGTGATAAATCAGTCAAAATCATACCACAAACACACTCCCATTACAAGAAAACGAAGCAAATGAATGGCCGCTCGCGGAGACTACTATTTATGAAATTGAACCAAAATAAGCTTCGTATAACCCTTGACAACACTTCGAGGAATATCATCTCGCTATTTGTGATTTGATTTAGCTTCCAAAAAACACTTGTATTTAGCCTAAGAGGTCGTGCGTAAACAACGTGCACGCTACTATAACTGCACGCCGGCAGCAGTGAATACTGCACTAGTCGACCCCAACTTTCCGCTAACACTCTTAGATTACAGTGAATATAATGTTGATCTTGCGCTACTGCTCCCTGCAGCGGGCGGGCAATGAAAGACGTCAATGTATCTTCGTTCCAGCCTAGTCGCCGTTCTTAATTAAAAGACGACGTGTCCCTGCGGCCTGCCTTCGTTTCTCGCTCGGTTTATTCTTTATTTGTCCACTGGCAGCCCGCATCAATTAAACCTGGCCGCCGCCGTGTTTTGTTGCGCGGCCTGGGTTTTTCTTACTTAGGTTTTTCTCTTCTCGCTGGGGAAATTGACGGGTGAATGTTCGACATTAATTAAGGCAATTCTAGCGCTCGCTGCACTGCTGCCAGGATGTGCTATAGACAGCGTTATCTCTTTGCTCCCGGCTGTTTACGTCAGATCATTCGTGTTAGTCTTGGTCCAGCGTTAGGGCCCCCGGGTCGCAGATTCCAGCAAGATTATTAGTGCGAATCGTGATGGGCATGTTGCTAGAAATGATGGTCATGTTGGAAGGCTTGATGTACGGTATGGACTGTAATGAGGTGTGATTAAAATGAAGGTGGCTGGAAGTGCTAACCTGGGAACTCAGAAGAACAAATAGAAGTGAGAACCTTCAGCTGTCTAGAATAGTGTGTACAGGGTATTTATTTCATTGATTTGAGGTCTGACGCGCCGACGCAACGCAGGCGATGAGGCGCGCGGTAGTGGAGGGCTCCGGATTAATTTTGACCACCTGGGAATCTTTAACGTGCGCCGAAATCCTTAACACACGGGGGCGTTTTCGCTTTTCGCCTCCATCAGAAAAGCGGCCGCCGTGGCCGGGAATCGAACCCGCGTCCTTAGGCTCAGCAGCACAACGCCGTGACCATTGAGCCACCGCGGGGGGCGTGCAGGATATTTAAAAGAGTGTCGCGGTTCTCTCGATTTTGCTTTGTGGTTCGTGTATGAAATGTCCTTGGCTTGGAAATTGAATTGCCGGTGAAACGGGTGGTGGTGAGAAATAGTGGATGAAATCAACTCAAAGACAACAATTTAAAAAAAAAAACTTTACACCTTTCGTCAAAGTTGATCTATGTCGAAGACTCGTCGTGGTTTTCATATCTTGATAGGAAACAATATGTGGGTTAAATGTAGGAGCATGCAATGACACCTTAATCGCGAGAGGAACTTCCAATGGTTGCTTGCGGAAAGAAGCTACTGTTAACATATACCATCGAGGTTATTATAGAGGGAATGGAGACGTAGCTGCTCCACTTTTAGACGGGTGAGAATGGCTGCTCGTTATGAATTTATATAGGAAAGCCGTTTTCGTCAGTAGCTTTGTAGCAAAAAGCTTGCAAAATAGGATAGCGGCAAATTTTGTTTTTCGCCACAATCAAGCGAAGTCCACACAAGCCAATAATTAACGAAATCACTGGAACAGTATTAAACCTTGGTCACCAAACACACTCAGTAGAAGCAAACGTACCACGCAAACAGTACGGGATAAAAAAAAATCCTCGGAGAGATTTCTACTCAGCTGTTTTCTTCTGGCCAAGCAATTACCCTAGTTCAAACTATACCTCGAGCTTGTGCTGGCCTCAGCCACCCAGAAGCCATCAAGTCCAGGCTTTTGTACTTCTGTGATTTGATTCTTCTTTTTCGTATTCGCTGACCTCTTTCGGGCAGCGCAACGAGCGGCGCAGCCGTGAATCGGTGTTTCACAGTGGACACTAGCGCGTGCGTGGCCGACTGGCGGACACCGTGTAGGTCAAAAAGCCCACGACCGGGCTTGTCCCGAGCGTTCACTTGCTCAAGGGATCACGTACACTTTACCGACGTTTTCCCAGGCATAAGCGCGTCGCGAAGTCAGAGTTGTCTCTCAATTGGGACGTAGTTCGGCCGCCGTTGAGACGTGATCTCTGCAACGGTCGTCGGTGTTGGTTCCAGCGGTGGTGATGATCGCATCCCTGCCCAGGGGCCCCCACTAATGGCGGGCCCGCCCATTGCCGCGCCGGAAAGGGACGCCGCGCGTTCCGGCGAGACCGACCACCTCGCTAATGGGGGGCATCTTCCCCGGCCAGTGGCGCTGCGTGATGCTGCTTCTCTTCGCGCGCACTCGGCAGCTGATACATGACTTCGGGAAGAGCACGGAGTCCGTGCCTATGTCCCCTACTCTATGGCCTCGCATGAGGAGGTCTCGTTCCTATCCATATTTCTTCTTTCCCGCCCCCCTTCTTCCGCCGCGTGCTTCTCCGTGCCCTAACCCTTGATTAACGCTCTCGTGTCGCCTGCCCGGATGGAGTGCCTAGACGGACCGTGTACGCCACGCGCCGAGTGCGAGGAGAGGTCGTAATGGCACGTCGTTGGGACGGCTCAGCCAGTTTATTTCTCGATCTGCCCATAATTACGCCTGAGTTTCGATTTGGGGACCTTTTCGCTTATGAGACGCGAAACTAATTTTCATCGGCATCTTACCGTTGTCTTCCCGAAATTTTTTTTCTTAGCCTTATACTGCACGATAGAGTCGAACACCAGCTAATAGACGTCATGGCGCTAGAAGAAATGAGGGAGGTACGCCGTTTTGTGGGGTGCTGCGTGCATCCCAGGCCAACGATCATAACAAGACTTAGTATTCGCGTGGTTGTTGCCCTTGTTAATGTGTTATGACCGATACGTTTTCTTCGGAAAACTTGCGCGAAAAATAATTAAGATATTACCTAATCCCCGCCTTATAAAGCTTGCAACGGTTAAGGCTTGGGCGAGTTGGTGCATATATCCAAAGAGGGGAGCAGCGCAACACAGACGAAACACAGCGCTCGTGGTTGTCACTTTCTTCTTGTGTTTCGTCTGTGTTGCGCTGTTCCCCTCTTTGGAATTCTCCTTATAAAGTGTATGCCAAAGCACTAGTGTCCCATCGCTCAAAGTGCCATCTCATTATCATCATCACTCTCCTTTTTAATACTGGCCGGCATTGCACTGCTTAAAGCACTAAAGTTATTGCTTACACATTCCGCATAGAAAAGGCAAGCAAACCAAGCAAATAAAGTCCAAACCACATTATATGGAGACATGCCTGTTTGCTCAAGCTCTGGGGCCCTGAAAATCTTCCTTAGCGCTTGTCAATGCTTCCGTTTATACAGCATCCCCTGCTGTCCGGTGCTCATCGCGAAGCAAGCAACCCCGTTCGTGCTCAACCTAAATGCCTGAAGCCATCCTCCATGCCCGCTTACATTGACGTCAAACAATTAACGAGACGGCGCACTCGGGCTCGACATATCGCTTGACCTCCAGTCATTTCAAAGGGATCACTCAAGTAGTGAAAGCTTTGACATGAAAAAGAAGCAGAGCCTTTGGCTGCCTCAGAGGTAACGCGACGTCGCAATGGCAGCCTTTCGCCGCTCGCATTAATATATCAAAGGCGCCGCCAACTGCCGCTCACGCAGCAGCTGAGAGGCCAGCTGACACGCCGAAGCACGCCATAGAGTGGCGGCCAGTCTAGAAAGCCCTCCCACGAATTCTTCCATATCGGCCTGCGCGCTTCTTCAGAGCCTGTCGCCGCTGGCTTTCGACAGGGCAGGGATGCCTCCGTCGAGACATCTGCCGCGTCGCTACGTCATCTCTGACATAACGGTAGACTGGTGTGGCTTCTTATCTTTTCCACGCGTTTCTTGTCAAGCTGACAACTGTTTAGGCATCCAAATCTGCCATTTTCGTCTGTAGCCACTTGAAAGGTTGCAGTGAAAATCTTCCTTCACGTTTGTGATCTTCCCTATTTCCTGTATTTATGTGAAGGGTGATCGCGTTCTGTCAGCAGTCAGATCGCAGGAGGAGATTGCTTACGCGGGAGGAGGAGGAGGAGGAGGAGGAGGGAGAAGCGCGCAGAGGAACACGCAGTGCGGTTGCGGGTGGACTGAAATCTCGTCTCGTCGTTACCTTCGTATCTGTAACTGCGTTGCTCTCGACGTGAACAGACGAGCGTTTGTTGGTACGGTGTAATGAAGTTCGAAAAGAAAAAAAGTCGTTGTCTATCACATTCGAATAGGAGCGCTGGAAAGCTACAACGCATGATTTCCACTGTTTCGAGCTCGTATCCCTGCCTATGGTCGCACTTTTGTCTACGCTCCCAAGCCTAAGCTCATGTTGGCTGCTTGTAGATACTTGCTATAAAGGTCTCGTAGCGCAGAAAGTGTGAAGGGTGTTCCTATTTATATTATCGCGAACCTCCCTGCCCCTCTTTCTCAATACGATGTCGGTGAAGCCTAAAAGCTGTAATGCACGTGTCATTACCGATCTAGCACACATAACGCTCCTGGTAACTTAACCAGGAAAAGTAATGAGAAGTCAGTCAAAAATGGGGCTTTTATTGCTGTTGTCATTCTGGCGTGCTGTATTCACGCGCGCTGACCCTGTGTATGCGAAACGAAAACAGCCTTGCGTCTTGAATACAAGCATTTAGATTCTCGGAACCTGGGATTTTGTGATAATGTTCAATGGTTTTCTGTGCATGATAAAGGCGTAGTATTGTGCGCTCCACTAGGGCCCTTCTCTTCCATTTCGTTTGTAACAGAAAAGCTACACAGGACGAGGGCTGAAAAATTTGAAATGAATTACAGTGGTGGCGACAGGTGGGCTAGTTGGCATACGGTAAAATCTTGAAGACAAGCGCGAAAAACACCGGACAAGCAGGTGACGTACAGGGTGAGGGCTGAAGCATTTGTAATGAACTGCCGCAGCAACTATTGGTATCGCGACAGCTACAAGACATGTGCAAAAAAAAAAACAAAAAAAAAAACAGGACAAGCACTTCATACGTCTCCTTTTCATCCTGCGCTTTTCGCACTTGTCTTCAAAATGTGTAGCCTGCCATCGAAGTAAATCAACTGCACGTTTACTCTTGTGCATAAGCATGCTCACCAGCGAACGTAGGCGTATGCCAATATGCAGTTGTCCAATGGGTGTTCGCAAATCTGGAGTAAATGTACTGGATACCTACGTAACAGAACCAAATTTTGTGTATTATCGACTGTTTTTATCAGCCGAATGTGGTGTAATTTGTTTCGGTGTATTTACAGGGAAACAAGACTCCAAGCCGTTTCTCGCATGGATTCATACGCTTCTGAAAAGCCGATTCAAACGTATTAATGCCCCACATGGCGGACCGACTCTATAGATTAACCGATTTCCGCTCAGTAGCCCTATTCTCGACTGCACAAATTGCCGGCAATTCTGGGAATTTGCCGGAAGTCTTTTCTGATTAGCTTTCAATTTTGGTCACGTGCTTCCTTTTGACAAAGCGGTTGTGTGTGCCGTCGTCATTTTGACGTTTCATGTCGTCTACGGACACCAGTTCTAAAGTTTGCCTTATTTCTCGTTACTAAAGGCGCATAATTCTTGGCCGGCAATGAAAAATCAGACTAAATGCAGCGGACATGACAACGTAAGCCTGTCTTTGCTATTCAACAACAATACTGCTTGTCATGCACACCCCCTCTGTGATTGGCTGAGAAGGCGTGACGTAATTTAAACAGTTGGCGGGAACGATTACGTCATGCATTGGCAACTTCAGCCTGCGTAAAAGTGACGTAATGCTACGTAACAGCTTGAAAATGTCGGCTGTTTTTGTCGCAAAATACAAACAAAATAGGGCGAAAAATTGCCCCGGCTTACGGCGCCAATAAATGTACGGCAATTTGCAGCAGGCGCAGTTTCGCATGCGCGCTGTTTAAAGCATGTTTCCTACCGAAACAAATCATAGTTTCAACTTCTTCCAAGTCAGCGATCATGGAGCATACAAATAACGTGCAGTATTTCGCTTTTATGTTTGGCAATAAAATAAAAATTATTTGTTTGGCGTAACTGCAACATAAGAGGGCAGTACAAGCCTCTCCATGACAAAGAGAACCCAATGCATGGCATTACCTCCATAGTCGTCCTAGTAAGCTGTTGGGTCACATGATCGAACTCAAGGGAAAAATAACAAAGAAAAGTGACTATTTGGTTCATTACAGCGCTGATTGAAGTCGAGCTTGACGAATGAGTGAATCGGCGACATCGGTGCGCTACGCGGTTATCAGGCGTAGCGCTTCGCTGCTCTTATGTGTCAGAGAAGCGATGGTCGCGGCCGTCTTTTTTTGTGATCATGCCATAAACTTGTGACATAGCAGCAGACGATGGCGGTGGCGGCAGGGAAGGTTATAATGCAACAAAGCTTGCATTGAAGCAGAGAGCCCAGCTAAGTTACTAAAAGCGATTGAAAGAAATAAATAGATACGGTAAAAAAATTGTGTGATGTTCTGTAGCTCGACATCTGCCTTTCGCTCGCTTTGGATCAACGTTACTCGATCGCCTTGTGGTGTTGACGCCAAATTTGACCTCCAGAAAGGTGTTTTTCTTGTCAGCCTCTGCTACCGTCTTAATTTTTATAATACATGCCAAGTGTTTTTATATCTTTCTTGCACAATATTTGATACCTTGGTAGCGATCTTTATGAGTGACTTGTCAAATTACACTACATGTCGTCATAGCTATAGGTGCAGCACGTCACTGATTTCTTACGTCGTGCTTACGCAAAAAAACATGGGCGAATTGCCGGCAATTTGTGCAGTCGAGAATAGGGCCCCAGGTCGTATATACGTATCATGCGCATGCGTGCGCTAGTTTCAAATGCGCGCAAAGCTTTTTTTGGAATGCTCTGTGGGCCAAGTTATGCACACACTGAAGAAAGACAAAGATAAAGGTTGCCTCTGTGCAGACCCAGGAGAAAACGATCGCGTAGCCGTGCATCGCCCCTAATGATAAGCTCGTTTTTAATCATTGCTTGCCGTTCCCCGCTTCCAGTATTTGCCCCTAATTAGCTCAATTAGACGAAGCTTAGGACTGGGACGCAACGGCTACTCTCCCTTCGACGGGACGAGTCGAGTAGATTTATCACTGTCACACTCAATTAAGCAATCTGCGTCTCCCACGACGAGGACAAGTGTACGGTCTCTTCAACCGGGCTGCCATAATTAGGTCTAAAGTGTTCTCCCTTTTTTTGTTGATTCTTCTAGCTGCTTAAGTGGCTAGTCTAGGACTCTGAGCATTGCTTTAATTCCTCCTCTTGCTCACTTACTGTTCTTAATGTCTTTAAGATATTAGTCTTCGAGATATTGATTTTCGCTTGTTTCGCCGTTTTTTTGTTGTCACGCAGTTTATACAGATGAAACATGTTCGCAACTTGTCATGCCCTACCCTGCGGATTTATTTACGGGTGTGTTGACACTGCCAACTTCACCATTTCAAGAGGGGGATACAAGAAATACGACGCTTCTTAACACACTTTTCCGCCGGCCAAATTGTCGTAGATCGATCGAAGAATCAAACGATGTCGCCTACTTTACCCTGGTAACATACTTAAACAAAATTTATAACTCTTCAAAGCCGCAGCTGAGAGCCGGGCTGCTATATGAGAATTATCCCCTCGTCTAAGGCCCCCTGCGCATAGACACACTTATGCTGTGCGTGTGACGACTGCTTAGCCTATATGGTTACTTTAAACACTTCCCTTGCAAACGCGACACTGCCTATTCCGTACTGATGCAACTCCTGTACTAACAAACTGTACTAAAAAACTGTGTGGGCCAGCCGGCTTGCCCTGGACGATATTTAGCCCTCGATTAAGCCACTTTTATTTTATTTTCTAGTCAAATGCGTCGTTTTTTGAAAAGCCAAAACAGTAGTTTCGAGTTCGACACGTCTGAACCTGCGGTTCCGTGCCTCCATCCTTCGCTGCGCACTCAGAAAAGCTTTGGTGGGTCTACTTCACCGCTGCACACGTGACTGACCAATCACTGCGATCAATAGAGAAATGTAGGCTAATGGCGATGCTCGGCACATAATATAAGAGAAAAATTGGGGCCTGCGCGGCTACATTACACAATACAAGCGTGCGGCTTTGCATTGCGTGAGGTCACAGCGAAGATGGCATTTCTGAGTCACAGTGGTATGTGTGGCATCGTTATTCGTCAAGTATGCCCTCTTAAAAGCAAATCCCGGTCATGCAGGTGCATGAATGAATGAATGGATGAATGAATGAATGAATGACCTTCATTGAAGGACGAGTCTTGAGTGCCTGGTTTGGGTTATGGGGAGAAGGCGAGATGGAAATACTCACATTGCAACAAATGGTTAGAAGAGATATTATTTTCACCCACCGTGGCGACTCAGTAGCTAAGGCATTGTACTGCCGAGCCGAAGGAGGCGGGTTCAACCCTGGCCGCGTTGGCTGCTTTTCAGATGGAGGCCAAAAGCGAAAACGCCCGTGTGTTGAGGTTTCCGCGCGCTTTAAAGATCCCCGGGCGGCCCAAATTAATTGGAAGCCCTTAACTACGGGGCCTCCTCATTTCGCAGGTGAAGCTTCGGCGGGTTTAACCCCACGGTCTAATTTAATGGAGTCTTTGTTTCTGGTGATAGTAAGCATAATCTTGGTGTTCACGTACGCACTGGTCGTCTTTTGCGGAGCACTGTTCGGAAAATTCACGCAGTTACAATCCAGCGCCTAAATGCTTGAACGAAAGGAATGGGCAGAGGTTCGAGACGTCCAGCCGCTAGAAGACTCTGCATAGGGTGCGGGGATCCCCTTTAATAAGTCGTAAGTGCGTCGTTAGAGATTGCGGGTTGCCTGAGACTTAAGCAGATGTTATCAACCATTTGAGTAGGCCGATGAACACCATAAGAGGTGAGAAAGAACAAAGGTCACCCTGAACTACACAGGAGATACACTTAGAGACCCAACTGCAACTTTTTGTCGTCAATTCAGAAATACTGCTCAATGTGTAAGCTGCATCCGCGTGCATCTCGCTAGCTAAGATTTCTTATTGTCTGGATAAACCCTTAAAATGTGGCACGAAGACAAGTGGAGAAGCATCGACCAATCATTGCCTGCTGGGAAATTATTGTGTGTCCGCATGCCCATTAATTCCGATTAGACGCTGTATAGGAACAATGTACTATCAGGAATAAAAAGGCATGCAAGCCGTATGTCGTCATTTGCTTAGCGCTACTTTAGGCTCTGCAGAAAGACGGTTGCAGACCCAGAGGATCTGAAATTCCCCTTAAACACTTTTTAATATGTGTGTTATGCTTTTTAACATAATAAAAGCGCATTCATTTCTTAAATTAGTTATCAGTTAACATAGCGGTAGCTTTGTTTTTACTCGTTGGCCAGCAAAAGTTGGCACAACCTCATCGGAAATTCGCCATTTCTACAGAGACAACGAGGAAAAAAAGAACGAATAAAACAGTTGTAGTTAATCGCTGTATATCTTCGTCATAGCTACAGAAAGAAAAACCAAAGCGCAATTCTTAATTACAAACTGTTAACGAAGTTACAAGTTAATTAATGAATAAATTGCCCGCGTCAAAACGTTCGTAATATCCTAATTACACGATATTCGCAGTTCCTAAAACCCGCCAGAATGCTACAGATAAGCAGACTAGATCTGCTCATTATAAATGCAAATTTACACGGAAATGAAAATCCACACAAACCACGTTAATGCCGCGCAGTGCGCAGTGCTTTGCACCCCTATCGACGAGAGGCCTAACTAAAAAAAGAAGTGCTAATGAAATAAGAAAATGCGCAAAATCTTTTTAACAAATGTCCTTTGTCCTTTGTTTTATTTCGGTTAGCCGCGTGGGCATCATAGCGCAACCTAAAGCGTTTCCTCCGTCTATTGCGTAAAGTGGGCAGATCTCTTATTAGAAAAGGGGAAAAAAAATTAGCCTATAATAAGCTGCCGCCCTCGTTACCGTTATATTTATCTTTTTTTCTCGAGTTCCGAAACGGCGGACAATTTTGGCATGCCTCAGTTCTGATTGAAAAAGCAGATACGGCTTAAAGTAAAAACAAAAAGTCAAAATGCTCTGAATAAAGTAAAAAAAAATTGAAAGCGGAGGAGGATCTAGATGGCGAATCGATCGGTGCGTGACGAAGTAATGCAATTTACCGCCCCACTGACTGGGTAATTATCGCATTATCTCGCCAATGAAGCCTGCTGTGGCTTCCCCGCTCTTAAGCGGTTACCACCGCCTCTCTGCCGGCTTCCAATCCCTCCCCCTGCGTCCATTTTGACGCTATTTTCCCTCATTACCGCGTTTGTGTTTGGGGCTTTGGCTCCACTCGGTACTATTATACGCTTTCATTCTGCCTTCCTTCTTCCACTTAAATATACGAAATCAAACGGCAGCGCTAGAATGAAATGACACGCGACCGTACTGACGACGAGGTAGCTGTCCTGTTTATGAAAAGGCACAGAAGACGGCTGTTCCATGTTTTGGATCGTTTGATTTGCGCTAGGCGATCAGGGGCGTTGCTTATGGCAGCGTAATTTGATGTGAACGCGATTATGGCAAAAATAAGATATACTTCTTATTAACAATTCAGTTTACATTGTCTTGTCTTCCAAGAAAAAATTCTGCAGAAATTCAGAGAATTATCTACTAATGCGTATCATTCTTATGCCGCCCGTCTTGAGTGTTAGTTTTCAGAACCAAATTTTTTGGTTTTTCTAAATCCTGTCTGGCGAATTATCTCTATATACGCTGCTATAACGATTAGAAGTGGAACATTAGGGAAATCTGCATTATTTTGGAAATGTCATGCTCTATACATTTTGCGATCCCCGTAATTTTTTAATATTTTCTTTATTTTTTAGTTTTTCGAAATTTCGTCCGACCAACTATATCCATTCACGTTATTATAACGATTACGTTTGGAAGTTTCCCGAAATCTGCATTGTTGTGGAAATTCAGGGCGCCACACGATTCTCCAGTTTCCGTAATTATTTTATATATTGCATAATTTTTTAGTTTTTCAAACTTTTGTTCGATCAATTATCTCCATTTACGTCACTATAGAGATTATAGGTGGAACTTCCACGATATCTGCATTTCTGTGGAAATTCAGGGCGTTACACGTTTGGCCATTTTCCGTAATTTTTTTTTTCTTTTTTTTAATTTTTTGTATTTCAAAATTTTGTGCTACCAGTTATCTCCATTTAGGGTACTATAGCGATTATAGGTGGAACTTCCGTAATATCTACATTTTTATGGCAATGCACGGCGTTACACGGTCGGGGATGTGGGGCTACCTCGGCAAAGAATGCTACGCATTAAAATGTGTTTGACGCGCTGGAGCTACAGCTGGGATATATAGGCGATTAGGGGCGTTGTTTATGAAAGTGTATTGCGGCGTGAACGCGATTTTTGCGGAAAAAAAAGGTAGAACTTTTATCAACTATTCAGTTTTCTATTCAACTTTCTATTCTATTCAACTATTCAACTATTCAACTATTCGTGACCAAAAAATTCCGGATTTAGGCGAAGCTGCACCCTGGCTATGAGCCGTGCCGCAGTGGAGGGCTACGGATTAATGCAGGCCATCTGGAGATCTTTGCTGAGCTCCGAAACCTCGACGCGCGGCGGGCGTTTTCGGTTTTCGCGTCCATCGGAAAAACGGCCGCCGCGTCTGTGGGCTCAGCAGCAGAACACCTCAGCCGCCGAGCCACCCCGGTGCGTTTTTCATGTAATGTGTTTTCACTAACGGCTGAAATTAGATCGTTTGCTCACTTGAAGTTCAGTGCTTTATAATCTGACTCCGCAATTTTTTGCGCGCATAAATGCAAGAGGGGCTATGCGAATACTTAACGTACTGGGAATACGTTATTGAAGGGGGAAAAAGGACACCAACAAAACTCACGTGACGATTCGAGCAGCCCGGACGCTCAGCTTACCGAGTAACAGTACCACTTGCAGAAGCAATGCCAGCATGCCATCCAGGTCGACTTGCCGCAACAATTGTTGCTATCGCGGGGGCGCTTCTGCAACCCACCAATCAGAAAGTACGGATGGGGTTGTGGTAGTACAGTAAGAGCTAAGCCATCAGCGGGATTCCACGGGGCAACCTTTCGGACGCCATCACCTAAAAGTTCCTCCAGCGCGTAGAGAACTAAACCAATACTGCTAGTTTTCTGGGGAATTGTTCTTCAATGATGCCTATTGTGATAGATATCACTATTGTTTCATTTTAGTGGAACTGGACCCTACAAAGAAGAAGCTCGCTCCAGTGAAGACGAAATTACGACATTGAGGCTGAAAAAAAATGGCGGTCTGAGTTTTCTTTCCAAGCTTGTAAAACTATAAATACGTAAACTACGAAGCCCATTTCTTGCTTGTAGGTTCATGTATGCATAAGATGTAGGAAAATATGCAAAAGTGATGTCTCTGCTCAGGACAATATTTTTAATTGCCAGATGTTCTAACTAATTGCCTCATTAATAAATCTGTTAATATTTGCACTTTCAGCTCTATTTTCTGTTTGTGGGCTTATGGTAACCTAAAAATCAGGAAAACACACAGAAAAAATTGTTTTGCTTGAAATAAAAAATCAGGACTGAAAGGGTTAGAGTTTAGCTTGTAAGCCAAATTCACTATTTCTAGATTATGGCAAAAATAAATCTCATAAATCAAGGCTACATGTCGCGACTCGCACTGACGACAAGAGCCCGAAACAGGTTCTTCCTCTCTCTTTCTCTCTTGCCCTGTGTGTGTGTGTGCGTGTGTGCGTGTGTGTATGTGTGTGCGTGTGTGTGTGTGTCTGTGTGTGTGTGTCTGTATGTGTGTGTGTGTGTGTGTGTGTCTGTGCACGTCGACGGATGTCTCTGGTGAAATCATATCGGAAATAACTTCGAACATGGCAACGCAAGCAAGAACACTCGTTGCGATCCACTTCAGCAATCCCTCAAGCCCGAAGGACAGCTTTGAAGGAACGTACAACCGATGGAAAGATGACTTAGAATTCCAACATTTAATACGATCAGCGGCCCTTTTTCTCAGCAGTGAACCAGCGAAATTCGTCCCCATAAATTCACGCGGAAACGTACTACTAAAGCCGGCTGCCAAGGTTCACTTTCCTTCCAAGGCAGCAGTCTACAAGATTTTAGCGTCCGAACAGTCCCGCGCGCTCCCCAGTACACGTGATAAAAAGCCGCCTGCCTGCCGTGCTCGTTCGTCCATTTCAGGCTAAGCAGAAAAAATGACTGCCGAGCTTTTAGCTTTGCCTCTCGCGCCCACGCCGCTTGGGTGCTATTTAATTTGCCTGAAAGGAGTCGACTACTTCGCCCGCTGCAGGCGCGCGCGCAGGGCGCACGGTTGTTGCTGGCCGCCACGAGGAGAGGCGAATGAAATGTCTATAGCTGCGCAGCGAGGCCGAAAGACAGATCGTGTGCCTTCTTGCCCAACTGCGCCCCACCGGGGAAGGGGGGAGGAGCTATTTTGGGGACAGCTGGCCGACGCCGATGCGAAGCGCTGGCGTTTTCCCGCCCCATCCCCAAACGGGAAGAGTATGGCAGGCAAGCAAATGGATGCCCGTAGGAGAGAAGAGAACAAACTCTGCCAGAAAGCCGCAGGCGCCGAGGCTTCGCGAGTGCAAATCTATTCGCCGTCCATTTTTCAATCGAAGATCAATGCGCGCCTCGCCTTGCCCGCTGTCATCGTGCTCTTCACTTGTTTCGCCGCGAGGGAGATTTCATCAGACGCGTGCGCAGCGAGACATTTGTTTACAAGGGAGGAACTGCGTGGGCACGCAACGCGACTGGAAAGAGGGGCAGTTTAGGCGCGCTTTATGTACTTGCGCAAGAATCCGTTTCTTTCGGATGGATGGGAATTAGGTGGGGACCAAGCGGAAACTTGGGTGGAGGCGAGACATGTGTTTATGTTTGGTGTGCTTGCCTTTAAGGACAAA
Organism: Haemaphysalis longicornis; assembly: GCF_048455015.1. Lineage (NCBI taxonomy): Eukaryota > Metazoa > Arthropoda > Arachnida > Ixodida > Ixodidae > Haemaphysalis > Haemaphysalis longicornis. The sequence goes on along the minus strand of NW_027526295.1, from coordinate 226,261,108 downwards.
AACAAGAGGAGCGTGCGGGAAGGACGTTGTTCGCCAAACACAGCCCTTGCGTTCGATTTCGCATTCATCCTCTAAACAGGGAGAGCCTACTACCACGGAGTCCAGGACCATTCAAGGATGTTTGCTCGTCAAAATGTTAGGACATTCCGACTTCTCGATGCCTTCAAGTAGTCCTTCTAGATCGATACTATGGCGGGTATTTAACGCAGTCGCTGCGACAGGGGTTCCTATTGACCACATGGAACGACGCAACACCAACCGAAAACCCCTCAAAAAGCATTATATAAAGAGACTTAGCAGAGTGCACTTATCTGTAATTTACCGCGTAAAACGTTACGTTGTCCAATTATTGAAATAACGAACTGCTTCTGAACACTGTAATGCCCAACGTATCATACTAAATACGACAACTTTCGAATTTTTAAAGACGATAGTCTTTCTTGGGCTACTTAAACCCAGAAATTTTGGTCTGTCTGTATGTCTGTCTGTCTGTCCGTCTGTCTGTCTGTGACTCAATTCAGTCACCCGGCCAAAGTGAAAATGGTATTGCGCAATAGTCTTATATACTCACAGCCACATGTACACGTCTAAGACCGGTTTATATGTTCATACTTGTCAACTTTGTTGAACAAGAACAAGACATTACGCAAATATAAGACAGGAAATTAGTACACAAGGGTTATTTACAGTGTTCCTTTATTAAAAAAATTATGGATGCTTGGTTTTTCGATAGCAAATGATATTCTACATCTACTTAAGAAAACCGTCGCCTCCTGGCGGCATATGAAAAATCACCCGGCAACAGCAACGAAAGGTTCCACTAGCTAGGTTCCACGTTCTGCTTGAAACGCACCTGGAGCATGGCCACGCGGCTCTATAAACCTTCTAGTCGGCCGCCTCCATTCACGCGCGTCTCCGCCGTACTGCAGCGCTGGCATCGAGGAACCCGGCCTGTAGAGTGGAACGCGGTAAATTCAAATCGCCTTGCGCAAACCTTTAATGTGTTTACCTTGGAATGAGCGCGACGGTTTAGGAACAGCATGAGAGGTGAGCGGGAAGCAAAGGGGGTCATTTGCTTGGCAAATGTCTACAAAGACTATCGTCTTTTGACGACATTTGCAATGAAAGTAGCAGATACGCGGCCAATTTTTTACTCGCCCCTGGGCTTTTCGACAACCCAGAAATGCCCACCATATCAATTCAGATACCTCCTAAGCGTTTTCCAAAAGAACTATAACTTGATAACTAGCCGCATTTAGACCGTAATAGAGTTTGAAAGATGTATTTGAAAGGTGGAAATGCGCCCGGTGGGTCTACGCCTACTTTCAATGGGTTTATGGCACACTTTTTTACCTGGTATACATGATACATCATATTCCTACTGTATATGTAGGCAGGGGCGGATCCAGGCTTTTTCTGAGAGGGGGGTCAACTCCTATCAGTGATGATGATGATGTGAGCAGGAGGAGGAGGAGCCTTATTTATTCACCGAAATTTCGGGAAAGCAAAAACACAAGAAATACAACAAGTCAGCAATTCACCTTTTTTGGCGACCTGAGTGGTCATCTTCTTGGAGGTTTAAATTCAAAAATTAAGGGAGGGGCCAGGACATCCGGACTCCCCCTCTGGATCCGCCAATGTATGTAGGTATACATATACCTACATGTAAATGGATATATGCTACATTATATAACCCCATTATATACGTACACTTACTTTTTATGCGTTTATGGTACATTATGTAATTTTATAGCCCTGGGAGAAAGACATTTTTGTCCGCGTTTCTTTATTGTTTGAGTTACAAACCATAATGTAACAAAGCATTCTAATTTTTATCTACTGTTTTAATTGTTTGGGCGTAATGTTCGCCATACAAAAAGAACAGTAACACGCAAGCATTTTTGCGTGTTTTTTGTACAAACAATCCGCGGTGATTTGGCTTTTGTGAAGACCCTTAGCAAAATTTATTCTCTGGAGCATTGTGGAGGCATGTCGAAGCTTCTTTTTGTTGGCCCCGGAGAAGGCTGAATTATAATACATACGTGCTTCCCGAAGTCAGGCAGCGGTCGGGAGGTAACGTCTAGCGGCTGCGTGCACCGCTGGTATTCCTGCGCGTCGTCTGGAACCGACAGGACGAGCATTGCTGTCCTATTGATCTTCCCTTCGCCTTGCAACCCCCCTTCCTTTCTGCGCGGTGTGCGAGAGTTGCTCCCTTCCTGTACTCCCATGCTGTGTTTTATTTGTACCGTATCTCTTCGTCCTTGCTCGTAAGCCTTTGCAAGGGCAAGACAGGCGACATGACGGAATACGGGCAATATGAGGGTCCCCAAGCGCATATTGGTTTGTCGCATACTTGCCCTGTCCAGACGACATATAACTGTCCAGCTGCTTCTGTTTTGGCTTAACTCTCGCAGTAGACATGGCCCCTCATTCCGGTTAAGCAGAACTATACACTCGGGCTCAGTTTTACTTAAATGCGCCCGCTGTGTTATATAGCTTATGCGACAGCTCCAAGGCAGGGAGACTGCCAGTAGAAGTAGCTTTAGGCAATATCAAATTGGGTTCAACAAAAAAGATAACAAGGTGTAAATGAAATTAGCGGAATACAGCAAACGTACTGCGAGATGGTTCCGTGATTACGTGACACTGTGACGTTCACCTTAGTAGCATGTATATCATCAGTGACAACTCGGACGAGAACACAAAACGTAAACCTCTTCATGATTTCGCGGTTTTGTTTTGGAGGAGATGTCCCATAATGACATGACGACCTCGTACTGATGAACTGCGGTCATCGTACATCGTACGCTTATATGAGAAATGTCATTATAAATGCGTAGTATTCTTCGGCTACTCCTCTGTGGTTTTGGGGTGGTCGTACCAAATTTTCATGCCCGCTTTTCGTGCTAAATGCATGGTTTTTCCTGTTCCTAAAAAGTATCAGCGCCATTAGTATTAGTATAATTAGTAGTATTATTATTAGTATATAGCGAGCCTGAAGATGAAGTACACATAGTCAAAACTTCTCCAAACTACTGCCACTGCTGGCCCGGCTCGTACATGTCAACACTTCTTAGAGAACAGGTAGCCTTGGGCAGATTCAAGGCAAAACACACGTACATAAAAAAAATACTACAGCGTTTTCTTAACTAAAAATTCACATTGATTAGGCTTTTACGCAAATAAAAAAACTCAGGTTAACAACAGCATAACAGGGAAGAGTAAAAACCGTATGAAAGCTGTGGTTGACTCCTCTTTCATAGGAATCGGTAAAACCCGAAAGTAAAATGTGCAGCAAAATGTGCAGATGAGCATGATTTGCTGGTCGGTGGCTGTCTTGCGGGTGTGCTTGGCGTGTGACGTCCTGCTGGTGGGTCGCTTCGGCAAAGGTGTATTGGCATCGTTTCCCTGACGGATATGACGTCAGCGAAATCACAGTGTATCCCGGCATAAAACCCTTTCGTTTTAGACGAACAACCGTAAATATAATGTACTCTTTAGTACTAAAGGTTGCTTCCCCGCCAGAAGAACCTGCGTGCAGGGGTGCACCCTTTACAAAACGCTTTCTTCGTTGTACTGGCGTCATTTCCGTGACGGATATAACGTCACTGAAATCTTGGTTTATCCCGGAATAAAACACTTTCTTGTTATAGCAAAAAATAGACACAGACCCAGCTCGCGCTGGCCCGAGTGAAGCCAACCCCAATAGAAACGAAACAGAGAAAATGACGCCGTCTTGTTTAAATATGGTGTGAAAGAAAGACGAGATAAAAGAAGAACAAAGCGGAACAAGCACAGGGACATAAAAAAAACGTCCTCGCGCTGCCGCGAACGACACTAAAGACAATAAAGACAAAACATACATACACATACAAAGCATGCAATTACAGGAAAAGCATACGATATCATAAAAACAGCCCAGATCCGGACAACTCCACTAAGTCCCCTGAAAATAAAACGCGAGTAAGACGATTCAGCAATGAATTCTACGCACTATATAATGATTCCCCAGTAGCGAGTTCCGGGCCATTTTTTACTTCTATAAAACAAAAGTTGTTTTTTTAGTGTTCATACTTCTGCTGTTCGCATTTCATTTGCTGCTGACTGTACGTGATCACTCAACACTTTTACTGAAACATTGTGCTGGAAAAAGGTACATACATGAACCCGTGAAGCGAAGCACCAGCGATTAACGTTCTTGTTACTTCATTCTTTGATTTGTCTTGACGTTGAGCGCTAATAATTTAGTGGTTGATTTCGATCATTCGGTGTGCTATCACTCATAAGTGCTATTTAAATTCAGCAATTATACCTTTACGAAGAATGTCGGCTGAGACGGTTCATGTCGTATGGTGGAAAGAGCTTATTCGGTCAAATACAGCGTCGAGTCAACCCAAAACTCGTACCCTGTGACGCCCTCATGGAGGCCTGGTTGACTTGCTCTCTCGCAGTCCAGGAGTTCCTCTCTAACCATGTCAACCGGATTCGCAAAGGCCCGAGGCTCATTTCAAGGTCCTCGCACCGTCGGGATCCCGATGCACACTCCTTCACTCCCTCATCTCTCTCTGCACTGTTCACCGGTGACTGTGCGCAGCATTCAACAAAAAGCTCACATGGCCTGCAGCGTCGCCAAATTCGCCGGCGAAACCAGTGCTGGGCGCTCATGTCGCGTAGCACGAGTAATCCCGCTCTCACTGCCATCACCGTGCAACAGGCGTGCACTGCAATGTCGGCAGTTTCCCACACAGACGTGATACCAGAGGCGGCGTATTTCACAATCTCTTGCTCCACACAAGCGGAAAAGACAAGCCAGCGCAAGCTGTTTTCGAAGTCTGAAATTGAACTTCTTGGCCAACAGCGTTTGCAAACCGATGGCTTTGTCAACTCATTTATTTAACGTGCAAGGTGCTTGCAAGAGCAGAATTTAAAGGTGTTCGCAAAGTTTGAAATCGAACTAGTTCGCCAATAACGTATGCATCTCGATGACTGCGCGAGGCACTCCGTGTAGATGGAAAATGCTTGCCAGCGTGGAATTCGAACCAGAGTTGGCCAATGTCATTTCCAAACCTTCGGCAGCGCGAGGCGCGGGTATTGATCGTTAAACACCAAATAAAGTTCTGGGAGTTGTGTAAAGCTATCGGAACGTACGTCAGCTGCCGCGAAGCGCACCTGCATGCCTGGCAGTACGCTACCAATAAATTGTAACCATTCTAGTTTTTTCACAGGAACGTTTTCGTAACGGCTGTTCTTGATGGTATTCGGGGATGAAATACCACACAGCTGTCGCTGGTATCTCACTTTTTAAACGGCACAAGTGCAAGCGTTTTATTGTCACTTTGAGGTTACCACCTCAAACACGTGATGTTTGATGCCCAGAACGATCGCTTCAAACTGTAATACAAGGCAGCAGTCGTCGTGAACAAACTGTAACTAGTAATTAACTTCTTGCAAAACTCGCCCAGAAGCAAGCTCTCATTGACTATATTAGTAAATAACGTTAACAGGGCACCTATAGGGGCTAGTTAGTGCTACATAGCTGGAGTGGAAAGCGCTTATACTTTGATACTAACAATACTAACAAAAACAAGAGAAACAATCACAGCGGACGGAGGCTCAACTGGAAACTGATTGATAAACACAGATTGAACATTATATACGTGCTTGTTTGAAGAAATAGGTACAAATCACCTTATCAAAAAGGGAAAAGAGTTCCTGTCGCAGTAAGAACTGAGCATGTGCTCCATGTAACCAGTGCGCGGTGGTCATCACACGTGTTTTTAGATTCTTCTATTGTACTCCTTTTTTAAACAAGCACGCGTATATATGTTCAATCTGTGTTAATAAGTCAGTTGTTAGTTGCGCTTCTTCCGGCGTTATTGTCTTTCTTGCACTTGTTAGTATTCCAAGTATAGGTGCGTTCCACTCCAGCTATGCAAATAGGACTTACTGTTGGCATACACTGCCTACACTGGAAGGTCTAGGATTGAGAAACAAAATGAATTCCTTCGGAATCCTTTTACTTGTACCTCGGGAGTGAGTGAGTGAGTGAGTGAGTGAGTGAGTGAGTGAGTGAGTGAGTGAGTGAGTGAGTGAGTGAGTGAGTGAGTGAGTGAGTGAGTGAGTGAGTGAGTGAGTGAGTGAGTGAGTGAGTGAGTGAGTGAGTGAGTGAGTGAGTGAGTGAGTGAGTGAGTGAGTGAGTGATCGAGCGAGCTGGCTTCGGTAGGTAGTTAGCTGGCCTATTTGACTAGTTAATTATCCAGTTGACTAACAAGTTAGTTATCTAGTCTATCGGTGACCAGTTATTCAGTCAGCTAATGATATAGTTAACCACTTAGTTTGCTAGTTATCTAGCTAGCTAGTTAGTTAGTTGGATAGTGAGTGTTTATTTATGTATTTTGTTGAATAGTTATCCAGTTACTTTATTAGAGTAGTAACCAGGTACTTATATAGCTAGGTAAATAGTTGACAAGTTCGTTAGTCAAACAGTTAACCTGTTGCTTGGTAACCGGTTAATTAGTTACCCGGCCAAACAATTAATCAGTTAGTTTTTAAACAGTTTCTGGTCAGTTAGTTAATTCTTTAACCAGTTAGTTATTTAGTTGTCCGGTTAAATCTTCAGTCAGGTAGTTATTAAGTTAGCTGACGTGAACTCGCCGCGATGCGTGCGCTGCTAAGCGAGAACCGGAATAGCGACGCGCCTCTCACGGGTACTTCGCACCCTCACCCTCTCGGAAAAGTTTCCAACTGCCCTTCTTCGGATTCCATTATAAACAAGGCTCTCCGCTCCCCAGTGTGCTCTGGGCAGCACGCAATAAAGACACTAGCAGCAAGCGTCATGGAGCAGCAAGACGCACACAGGAGGTAAGAAGCAGAGCTGATTTCGGAGACCCGAAGCACAATACACATCCCGAGTCTTCCCAGCACACTGCTCACAGTGTGTGGAATACAGCGAACAACTGTTAACGAATTCATCAGGCGAAACATATATATGCTCATCTAATAAAGCGCACAACCCGCTTTCCTTCATGTCAGCAACGCGTCAAGAGTCGCGGTACAGGCCCAGAGCGCGCGCTACTGCGCCCGCTCACTGCGAACACCACGAGTTCCGCGTCCCGGCTCTGATTGAATAAAAGCGCTCAATCGAGTTACAACCTCCGGAGGCAGCAGGAACGCGTAAAACGCACAGCGGTCCCTCAGATGGGCTTCCGCAGGCTCGACGGTGCACCCGTTTGGTTGCTCAGCTGTATAGCGCGGACTTTCATTAGCGAGGGAGCTTGCATGCTAGCAGCCCGTTGGGAAAGCGCGAAGATACCGCAACTCGTGATGCTAGCCCTAACCTAATCCCTCCGCACTGAGCGCTTGCTGCAGTTGCGGCGCAACCGCCCCCCATGCGCTCTGGGCTTTGTCACTGTTTTGACTAATTGGGAAATAAAGTGTCCTTTCGAGGGAGCGCTTGCTAGCGCATCGCGGCACAGCGCGTTTGTGTCTGGGCTGCACGAGGCGGTACATGCAAATGAATATTACATACGGTTACACTGTAATACTCGTCCCCACATCCTCTTAAGTGCTGACCAAACTGTGAGCGAACGAGCTGCTACACAGGATGCAACGACAACAACAATAATAAAAAATGCGCCGTTGAAGGACGTCCCAGCTAGGTCGCGGCTTCCGAAAGGGGTCATCTGCATACATCACGAGAGAGAGAGAGAGAGAGAGAGAGAGAGAGAGAGAGAGAGAGAGAGAGAGAGAGAGAGAGAGAGAGAGAGAGAGAGAGAGAGAGAGAGAGAGAGAGAGAGAGAGAGAGAGAGAGCAGGGACAGGGTAGGGGAGAAAGAGTTAGGAGCTGTGGATGGCCATCCTAGTCCGGTAGCCGCGGCTGCCATCCTCGCGCGAGAGATCAGGGAGATCAACGCGCACTCCCACTGCTCAAGGGAAGGGGATCTGGGTGGTGGAGGGTTGGTGGGGCACGTCCAGCCGAGATGAGCTGTGGTGCTAGGATCATCGCATTGGGGCTCAAGGTAATTCCAAGGTGTTATGGAGAAGTAGGGAACATAAGGAACTCGTCGAAGGGTTACGATTTAAAGATGCTCTTATCTGCAATTTTCGGTTCTTCATTCTGCGTTTCCATTATGCAGATGTGCGGTACTATTGAAGAGCTAGTTATTGGAGTTAGCAGTTGGGCAGCCGCACAGGTAAATGGCTACAAAAACTGATGGTATAAATGTTGAAGTCGGCTGTTCAAAGCATCATTTACCCTAAAAGATCTTTGTATTATTTAGTAAGCACTTTCAGCAAAAGTGAACGCCATTTTGTATTCATTCATTCATTAGCAAACAGCAAAGGATGAACAGGTATTTTCTGAAGCAGCTCATTGAGCAAGAGAGCGTTACGTAAGCAATTCGTTGAATCTATTCCAGGATAACAGCGTAAGTGGAATAAAGAATAGGAGTTGCAGACGAGCGCGGAGTGGGAACTATATTTTCTTCTTCCAGCAAAGATGTGGCCGTTTGCCACTGACCGAAAATTCCAGGTCCACAGAAGTGTACACACAACCCACCATTAAAAAGTAGAGCCCTAGAAAGGTTGGGCACCGTGATTTGGCCGGCTGGCCTGCGCATGACGGTCGCTAAGCCTCGGACCCTAATTAGGCGGGCGTCCCGTTGAGCCGCCACCCAAGCATTAACCCTTTTAGCCTATTTTTCTTGCTTTAGAGGCGCCATCGCACGTCGAAATTAGCTCTGATTTCACGACGGTGCGCACGTTCATGCGTGCCAAATACCGCAGAAACGCCGTCGCGAACGTCAAAACTCGCCCACTAGAGATCACGCTTTCCCTCTTTTCACCGAAGACTCGCCCATTCACGCGCTCCGAGTGCTCACGACGGGCGTGCCGGTGGCGGCGCATGGCGCTCGGCGCCGACCGGGAGTTCGCGCCGCGCCGCTGTCCAGTGCCCTCCGCCGCCAGCCGGAGCCAGAGCCGCCCAGGCGTTCAGCCCGAGTGGCCCGCGGGCCGCGCACGCAGTCGATCGCCGGGCTCCGTCGTGTGCGCTACGTTCTCCCGTCGGCTGCTGTCGCCAGACAAGCGTGCGCGTTTTACGTGAGTGTGTGCGTGCGCCGACGCCAAGCTGCGGCAGACGCGCGGCGAGCCGCGCACTACACCGCTCTCGAGTCTTCGCCCCCTGTGCGTGCGCGGAATGCTGGATATGTTGCCCAACTTCAAGTTCTTACGGAGGCGTCCGGTCTCCTGAGGGCGACGCGAACGTCGATCGCTGCTACTTGTAAGTTTGCTATCGCTCTGTGTGTAACGAACGGGTGCGTGGGAGTCGGATCGCTGCTGCCGGTAAAGCAATTGTTCCCTGAGGAAGATATTTTGTATTAACCCAGGGTTGGAAACCAATGAAGAAAGGGTAGATAGGGTGCAGGTGGATGTTCAGCGCAGTGGAAAATTTAAAGTGAGACTTGTTGGAAAACTGCTTGATTTATTTATAATGCGCTCAATTTTCGAGAATGCAAACATGAAAAAAAAAATCGATTGATCGCAGCCGCTTTACGTATAAGAATAAAATATATGTAGCTCTGTAAAGGGATATTGTAAAAAGTAATTGCCAGGTTCGTGCCAATGGTTTTTTTGTTTTGTATACACATGCCACGGAATTTTTCCTCTACATGCATTGCAGGAATTTGAAAACTTTCGGTCAAAAATGGCAATATGCTAGAACTAGCGTTGACATCTATACCTACACAACTAGCACAGAAAAAGGTTTTTTTTTCTCTAACCCACTCACAGTTAAACAAGCATGCTTCAAACCCCAGCCTAACAAAATGTCGGCCTATAGGGTATTCGTGCCTTACACATTATATATGCATGGTTTTAACCATGTCATGTTCTAAGTAAAGTTTAGTCTAACGTTACCTCTCACAAGAAGTGCTCAGTTAGCATGTAAACGTTTTTGTTAGGCAGAGAAAAAACAGACCCCAGTAACGGAAGTACCTCATTAATGCATTTCACGTCAATATATAAACACACAAGATGAACTTTTTCTTATTTCTGCCGGCATCACATTCCGCACGAAAATGTCGCGGCAATAGTTAGCAGTGTGCGTAAGTTAACTGCGATACTAGGAGGTAACTAGTGTCACAATATCTAACGCGCTAACAGTAAACAAACAGTAACGCTAACTAACACTAACACTGAACAGCATATAAAACTTCACTGGACTCTTCAACATGTGGTTGCTGTTAACGTAACACTATATTTAGGGAGAAGACCAATGAACAACATGCTTAAAGAAACACAGCTAATTTTACCCGCATATTGCCCGTGTTTTAATATAGTGCCTGCATTTCGCAACACTCCTCTGGCTTCTTTATTATTTTGGCATGCTCAAATGTTACCAAAAGACCCATAGTTCGCTCCTACGTGCCATCACTATTCATGTCTAACTTCTCACTTTATTCTCGCAATTCGGGCTCTTTTTTATCAGCCTAATGGTATACCGTCGCATTTGAGGCCTTCGTTGACCAATATCTCGTAGACTGTTGCCATGCCGCAGCTTTTGCCGCCTATTTCCATTATCCCTTGCACTGTCTGATTATTATCATTGCAGGAATTTTAGAAGTCGGGCTGGAAAGCGCCTTTGGTATAGATTCTCGGCAGCGTCTTTTCGGTTTCCACGCAGGTATATAAAGTATGCTGGTCTTTAAAGCAAGGAATACCCACCGTATACGATAGATCAAATCGCCGCATTACACTTATAGCCTGCCCATTATTCATGGCACTGCCGATGCAACAGCTACGCCCAGAAGATAATGCAGGTTTAATGCGCAATCTAGGGCGGCGTAAACACAGAATAATTTGAATCGTATCTGTTGCTAGCTAATGGTGTTACCTTCTCCCCTTTCGTGTAGCCAGGATATGTACAGTGAAAAGACTCGACCGATGCAACGCTCTGCATACCCGCCGCGGTGGCTCAGTGGCTAAGGCGTTCTGCCGCTGAGCACGAGGGCGCGGGTGCGATTCCCGGTCGTGGCGGCCGCTTTTGGGATGGAGGCGAAAAGGGAAAAACGCCCGTGTGTTCGAGATTTCTGCACTCGTAAAATATCCCCAGGTGGTCGAAATTAATCCAAAGCCCTCCACTACGGCGCGCCTCGTCGCCTGTGAAGCGTCGGCGCGTTAGACCATACAATCAATCACCAACGCTCTGCAACACAAGTCATTGCTCAGCGCATACTACTGATATATATGCGTACCCTACGGTTAACGACGAATAAATAAGCTTTTGTTTGAACGCCAAATCTAGGGTTGCTCAGTGGCTGAGAAGTCCGCTTGCATCCCAAGAACACGAGATCAATCCCGGTTGCGGTAGCCGTTTTTCTGATGAAGGCAAGGAACGAAAACGCCCGTGTGGCGAGATTTCCGCGCACATTAAAGGAACCCACATGTTCTAAATTAATTTGTATCCTCCCAATACGCACCACTAATAGCTCAGGTGTAGGGTCGGCCCGTTGCACGACCAAAACTTGAATTTTCTCATTTTATTTAGATTATTCCCGTTATTTGAATTTTGTTGACTTGCACTCAGTTGTAAGTTAGAGTAAGTCAGTTGTAAGTTAGAGTAAGTCAGTTGTAAGTTAGAGTAAGTCAGTTGTAAGTTGTAAGTTGGAAGACGAAGTGTAAGAAGAAGTTGGACCTCAAGACGAAGTGTAAGACGAAGTTGGAAGACGAAGTTGGAAGTTGGACGACGAAGTGAAACATAAAAACAAATGTACATTCCATTAGCTGCGTTCAGTAGCGGTCCCAGAAATTGGTTTTAGGGTGGGGGAAGGGGGGGGGGGGGGCGAATAAAGAACCGCTCCCCTCCTTGCACCAGTTCTGCGGAGGAGGTGATAACCATGCCGGCGTGTGCGCGTATGCGTTGTAACCCACTTGCGCACAAATCACTTAGCGGCACAGTGGTTTTTTTGGCCCCCCTTAGTGGTACAACGGTTGTCTCGAGCCCGCATTTCTGACGGTCTGACCTCGCACAAGTGGGATGCTTAAAAAAACAAAAAATAAGAAGCTTGAGGACCTCCTTGGGGGGGGGGGGGGCGATTGCCCCTTTTGCCAACCCCCCTCCCCCCCCCCACCCCCCCGGGACCGCCACTGGCTGCGTTAGAATTATTTTAAGAATCTTGGAAAGCTTTAAAGGCGCAACATACTTCAAAACTGCTTCAAACAACACGCGGTCAACTGCAAATTTTCCCGCTTTTTTGTAATATGAGAGAATATTGTAAAAAAAAATTAGTCTCAAGGTCGTGCTCTCTGCATAATTATTATTTATGAACTTCAGGTGAAAATCAGAATGGGAAGAGTCACGCGTGTTGGGGCACATCCGGTGAAGAATTTGTGAAAATTTTTGTGAATAATTTGTGAGCCATTTGTGAACAATTTGCGAACAATTGAGGACCCAAACATAAAATAGTCGGCATTATTTCCTTCCCCTATGCCTAAAATTACCAGGTTAAGTGCACCGCGGAGAAATTGATGCAGTTCTACAGGAAATCCGCAACTCCTGTAAGTAAACACGTTTGCAGAAAGAGCTTGACCGACCATAAAAATATTCGCAGCAAGAACTCCGTTTACCATTAACATGTTTGCCGAAAGACCTCGATCCACCTTACAAATTATATCTTCTTGGGGCACACCCAAAAACGTTTACGAATATCAAAGTTTATTAGCGTTCAGAAAGGTTTTTCTTTTGACAAATATTGAAGGGGGAGGTGCACGTATTCGCGTATTTGACTCATAGTCGCACAATACAAATAACGGTGGCCACCAGTATCGCAGGACACCTCGAAAAAGACACGTTCAGCGTCGCCTCCAGAGCCCTGGTAGAAACGTGCGGAAACTGGAAATATGTCCCGAGAGGGCTCCAGTTTCGATGCCCTTTTCAAAAGGAAACAAAACAGACAGAAATATACGCTCGTCCTGCTACACTTACCAACGCGAGGTAGAGACTCTTCCCCCGCAGTCTGTGTTTAGGGTGTGTGAAGGCCCGCCCGAACAGCAGCGAAGGGCCTTTCAAGATGCCAACTGTCTGTAAGAGCCAACTTTGCACTTTCCTTCGCTCAAGCTGCTTCGCGGTTGGCTCATGATGCTATCTTTATTTTGTTATTTTCTTCCTATTACTGCCACTGGTTTGAACCCTTCCCCGTATTCTCGGCGCGCAACTCCTCCCTTGCAGCACCTTTCTTCAAGTTGCGATTCTTTTATACTTCCCGTTTTATTTTACGGGCTCAGAATTTATGGTTGTAAAGTGGTACTGCAGTGCAACGGCTGCGGTCTTTTGCTTCTGAAGTGCCGCTAGGTTCGCGCTTTTCCGGAGACCGCGTTCGTAGCCTTATGTGCACCACTGCGGGGGCAACATTACACCAGCGAGAATAATGCTTTCCGTTGGTCGAGAGCATTGTTTAGGCTTTTTCAGCGCTCTTTTTTTCCGACAGAGTGGCTTGCTCGCCTTCCGAAACACCCCTACACTTTCTAAAAGATACAAGAAAAAAAGATTGTCTTCCAGACAGGGCATTTAAGTTTTTTTTTAAAGTGCCCTTCCTCCCCTTCTCAGAAAAAAAGAAAACTTAGAACCGTAATTGAGCATGCGAACAACACCAAGAAATAAGAATGCGGAAAAGCAGGGAACGGGCTTGCGACTGCAGATAAGGCCTAACTTTGCAGCGGTCGTTTTGTGGTATTTGTATTTCCTGAACGCTCTTGAACCGTGCCTCGATCCGCACATTAGTTTTTTACCACCATTACGCTTCGTTTTTGTTTAGTTCGTTGATATCTCTGCCACTTTGGCGATGTTTTCTTCTCATTCTTTTTTTTTTTTTTTCTGCTCGCGTATCATACTCCTGCGAACGATCTGCGGCCGGCGACAAAGAAGTCTGTCGAGCGCAGACTTATTCAAATATTCCGCTTCGGCGCTAGCAGCTGTGGACGAAAGACGAAGCCAGCGCAGCTTAGATCTTCCGAGCGCAGTGCGGATGCTTTTTCCAAGTGCACGCAGCGTTTCACTTGCTTTTAGACAATTCCGTCTTTATATTTCTTATACCTGTTTTTGCTTTCGAGCACAGTTTGTGTTGGGCGCTGCGTCAGTATTGAAACTACACGTCAGCAAGTCTATGCCGAAACTCGGGAGGTGGGGTTGCGAATAAAGCCTACCTACCTCCAGGCAGAGGAATAATTTTGCATCGGCAAGTTGGATTGCAAAAGTGGTAGCAAAAAGTTGCGGGAAAAATTACTTATGATGTAGAGTCGTGCAGATGCCATTTCTTTCTGGGGAAACAGCGGTGTTTGTAACTGTAGGTTTTGCGTGAACCGGGAGAAGGTGCGCATACATGTCAAACACTCCGCCTCCAGAGGTCACGGAAGCAGCGGACCTTGCTGAATTTAATCCCTTCTACTGCATATGCGAAGTATCAAACTGGAGAGGTTTGCTGCTGTATAAAACAGGCGTTATAAGCGGTCGGTGCTCGTTCCGTTAACACGTGAACCTTCGCTACTAGTTTTCACCACTAATGAAGAATACAGGAACAGAGAATTTGCGCCGAGTTTTGTTCTTATGTGTACTGGCACCGGCTCCCGTTTCCCAACTCGAAGTGTTCAAATGAATATCGAAAAGTACTCCTCAGTGACACCTAACTCGGCTTTTCTCCCATATTGTGAGAGGAAAATGCACGTCCTTCCATTTTCTCACGGATACGCATATTTGTGCGGATATCGTTTATGTTCAGGAACCCCACTGTTAGAGGAAAAGGCCCTTTAGTTTAAGAGACCCGGTTCGTAGCTAAATACGTGACGCCAATGTCCATCTCTTTTCGCTTTCTATTTTGCCTATCTCTCTGCCTTTGAGGAACACAATAGATCAAATTTTCGTTTCATCTCATATCCCTCGTACCGTACAGCACGTTCAAAGCATAATTTTCGTCTAAAACGAATTTTAAAGCGAAAACCTCATGCGCCTCTCCAGTCGAAAAATCCGTGTTGTCGACTGTCCACAGCCAATGAATGGCACGAAGAAGCTTCGCGGATAGCAGCGCGTGGGGGGAGACGTGATGACGTCACGTGAGAACAAATTACACACCTGCCACCGAAAATGCTGTGTAGAAGTAGTGGCGTGAAGTGAAGGGGACTTCGTTTATATACTGCTAAATTAAATAAAATAATATATAAATGTCACCGATCTTTGGTCTGCTTACGTATCGGCGGGAGACACCAAACGCTTTTGTATTCAAAGCTCCTGAGCAGACTTAATGGGACCCTGCAACACTCTTTCCAACCTTTTTCGAAATCTTAAATGCTTGCTAAACGTAGTCAACCAACAAATCCAGTAATGAGATCAGGGGGTCGCAAAGTGCCTCAGCCAAAAATCACTGCTGTATAACAAATAATTTAAAAGCTTGCTCTCTCCCGTATTTGGCGTTCTTCAACCGCCGGGATTACGTCATTACAGCGGTGTAGCGACTATTGGCATGCTTTCCTCCAGCTGCAGCAATGAACACATTCGATAACAACTTTAAAGGGACCCTACAACACCTTTTTCAACTTTTTTTTGAAATCTTGAATGATTGCAGAACGTAGTCACCCAACACATCCAGTGCTTAGATTAGGGGGTTGCAAAGTACGTCACCCAAAAATTACTGCTCTATGCCCACCGGCTAACTTGCGAACTCGCTCAAAAGATTCTTCTCTCTTTCCCGGTCTTTACGCTCTTCGACGGCTCGAATTACGTCACTAAGGCCACGTAGCTGCTGTTGGCCGGTTTTCCTTCAGTTGCAGCAATGAACGCTTTCGATAGCAACATAAAAAAAAGCCACAAAAAGAAAGCAGAAATGTAAGGCGTATCTGGAGCGACGAGCAAAATCACGCAGCGCCGCTCCATGCTGGCGATAACTATAGCTTTCGCAGTGGTTCCAGACGCGAAGGAAATAGTGAAAGCGCTTATCGAAAGTGTTGCAGGGTCCCTTTAAATGGAAGCCACAAAAGCAAAGCAGAAACGGAAGGCGTGTCTGCTACGGCAACGCCGCCTGTATAGGCGGCGTTGGCTACGGCGAGCAAATCACGCAATGCCGCTCTGTGCTGGCGATAACTGTACGTTTGGCAGTGCTTCCAGACGCGAAGAAAAGAGTGAACGCGTCAATCGGAAGGGGTGCAGAGCCCCTTTAAGGGCCCAAAGAATTTGTTTTAGCTCGTAAGCAGACTTAGGCGTCCCGGGGATTTTTCCTCCTTGAGACTGAAATAGCGTCACGGTGCAGCTTAAGAACGACACCAAAATCACATGTTCACCACAGAAGCCACCCTTGTGTATATGCGTATTTTAAATATGCACCGGTTAGTGTGTAGTGAGGGCATTGTGTAATGCAAACGCTTGAGTCGCTTTGACAGCATTCGTGTATACGAGATTTAAGCATCCATTGTAACTTTCAGTAGGGCGCTGCCTCACACCACAACTTTCTGCAGTGTGTTCAACCGTAAATCGCCGTCCTCGGTTGAGTCTACCGACCTGGTGAAATCTAGTTTGGAAGGACAAGTGTCTTACAGTACGACTTTCACAAAGTGTCTAATCCCTGCTATAAAATCTTTTTCGCGATAAGGGTGTTAGATTTGTTTAGTTCCTAGCAGTTATACAGAAGATTTCAAGGGCCCGTTCTGGTAAAGGTCGACCTAGCAGTTTAACGTTTAGTGCGGGCTGAGTAGAATTTATTTGCCTGTTTTCTCTCAACACATTTAAGGCTTCCTAGCCCAACCTTGCTGGCCTCGCCGGCTACTTAGCTTTGTACACAGAACCTAGCGTGCGTGAGTCAGCAACTTCTTCCATGTGCGGTCTGCTAACGCTGAACAAAGCCGTCAATACGGTACTTGCTGACTTGAATAGTAAGCACAACTGCTGCTGACTGATCGCTTTTCCGGTGTCATTCATTAAGCAGCGAAGAACAAAACGCTTTGTTTTGCTCGCATCGTTGCGATTCTGCGGAAAGAGAGAGGTCCGAGAGAGTATTTAAAGCGGAAAGTTGGGAAGGCAGCGATGTGGATATTTCAACGCCGACGGAGTATTGTTCTGCTACTAAATTTGAGATAGGTCAGCATTTTTCTCGTTTGATGTCTACACTCCTAGAAGCTGCAAGGTACATAAACTCATAATTTGGTTTCACACACGATGCACTTGAGAGAAAACGGTTAGAAAAAAAAAATTCCACAACCTTGGCAATTGAGATGCAAAGACTTAGAAGACAGCGGAGCTGGTGGCCTTCCATAGCTTTAACATGGCTTTTCTTAAGTCCGCCCCTTTCTTAATTAAGAGAAAGATGGTTAAAAAGCGAAGCTTTCTTCATGCAAACTGAGTTAAATCAAAATCAATGTCCACAATCCACCCTCCAACAGTACAAAATCCAAACTGTCATAGTCCGAAGCCAAAGTCCACCTTTAACTCAGCCAAAGTCAAAAGCCGACGCCCGCGCTACGAACCCAATGGAAATGATGCATCGGATAGACGCCGGTTTCGTATCGCTGAGGACCCAGGTTCGATGCCGGCCGCGGGAGGCGTTTTTCTTTCTTTCAAGGAAGGAAGGGAGCCCCAAAGCACCAAGCCAAGCGCCACTGCCTGCAGGGCCTTAAGAATGGCATCGTGCTCCACGTTGTCATATGCTCCTTTAACGACCAGGAACAGCGCAGCGCATTTGCGCTTGACGCGTCCCTACTTCCGCAAAAAAGTTACCAGGTCGATGACCCAATCGATGGACGAACTGCCACGACGGAAACCAGCCATCACTGAAGGGTAGACGTTATAGTGCTCGAGGAACCACTCCAGTCGCGCAAGGATAACTCGCTCCATAAGCTTTCCAACGCAACTAACCATCTGGATCGGTATGCCGCAGGGTGCAGCAGATACTTTCCAGGCTTCAGGATCTTCTTTCTTTCGAATTGGCTGGACATCTTTTTGTTCCCCGCCGCTTCCCCTCGGGCCTTTGTGGTGGTCCAGTGGTTAGGTTGCCCAATTAGCGGCGGAAAGGACCTGGGTTCGATTCTCGGGGCTTCCCTAGCCACATCTTACTTTTTGAGGCGCGCACTACCTATACCTGGTCGTGGTCTCCTTTCCTCCTTGCCACTTTCCCTCACACTTCTTGGCCTAGCATTCCCTCACCCCCCCCCCCCCCTTCCACTTCACCGAGCGGAATTTCCTGTTAACGATCCGCACGAACAGAAGAACGCTTGAACAACTCTGCTGTTAAAAAACACTCTTATCCGTGCACCGACATGACCTGGCCTAACGTTATTCTCGGTTATTCTTTTGACTTTACTGACCATTACGTTCCTAGAAAATGGTTAGAACTTTCAGGCCTGCGTGTATTTCCAAATATAGGTGCGTCAAAAATTAACTGGACGCTACAAAGACGAAAATACGTCAGGGCACTTAATTATGCGTACGTGCTTCGAAGGCGAAGGCCTAGCGATATTTATCAAATATTTTTTTTACTCCTAGATCGTGTTTCCGTCTCTTCCGTCCGGGTTTGTTCGTCTTTTGGCGTGAATTACTTCGACAGGTAGACACTCCACCCTTCACTCGACAGCTTCCCCAGGATTCGAGTCCTCCGTAGCTGGCGAGCAGCTGTTCTACTCACGCGTCGTCACGCTCACTGTCACGCGATATGACATCGGCGCTGCGCGCACCGGACTAACTCTTATTAAAGCGAAAGCTTTTTTACTTGGACTGATAGCGTCCTGTCAAAAAACTAATGCATCTTGCCATAGACCGGTTGGTCGACCGAAAAGCTCTGATAACATCTCTGGACACACGGCGCGTGCTTGAAACTGGGCTTTTATTGTGTCAAAACGGCTGCTGGAAAATCGCGAAAAGGGAACGGTTCTGCATAGGGCAATACACGCATCAATCATGAAGAAGAAGAGAGAGAAAGAGAGCTCTTTAATGTAAACTGGTGAGGTCAGCCCTGCTAGTGACAAGGCTGGTTTGCTACGCCAGATGGCGGGGGACTACAATGATGAGTAGTTAATATTAGACATTATGGGTACAGCAGGAAGAAGACAAACAAGAAACTTTAAAAGCGAGAAACAAGGGAAGGCTGCTAGCAGATTCCGGACCTAAAAAAATACATTTGAAAAGAAAGTCGGCAATGTAAACTCTGAATCAAAATGCAAAGTAAACGGTGCAGAAAAATATGTAAGAACATCAATCCAACGACAATAAATAGATGAGCACCACAGCACGAAAGAGTACATATTGTGAGACACTTGCGCTGTCTAGTATACATTTATATCATAAACCACGTATCGGTATATATTCAGACCGTTCATAGATGCGTTTAATTAGTGCGCGAAAAATCGTCGCGTGGGTTCGTTCTTCGCTCGCGATTTGGGTTTTTTAAGGTTTCGCGATCGATTGGACGCACTTTCAGGAAAGAATGGACGCAGTTGTAGCGCAGGTTTTGACGCAATTTTGACGCAGTTTGGCGGGAGAAAGCTTTCGCGCTTCCTTTAATGTTATTTAGGAAGGAATGATAAAGTTTTTCGGTCGCTGGAAACGTGCTTAGCGCTATGGTAACTCCCTCGGTTCCCACTGTGGCGACCAAGTTCAATTCATTTACAAACCAAAATGTGCTTTTCTTTACTGTTTGCAGTGGCAGCAATTTTTATATCGGAGAACAACATCTAGGACAACCATGACGATGACAGTTTTTTTTTTTTTTTTTTGAGAACTGGGGCTCTCAAGTTTGTCACCTTTAAAAAAATTGGCTGGCGATTACGATACCCCCAATGCGATATTTAGGCGCAGCAGCAGTGCGCCGACGCAGCACTGACTCGTGGTTTCTCTCGACGGCAGCGATGATGAGCCTCTGCAGCCGCGTTTACATGAATGCGACAGAATGCGATAGCAGCGCGTCACATTTCCTAGCGCATCACGAGTAATGCGATGCGCTAGCGTTTACATGTACCGCATTACCCCTGGTGCGATGGTGGCGCCATACGGTGTCGCATATCGAAGGTAAACCAGCGTTTCTGGCGCTTCCAAAGCTTCCGGCACGGCTGGTTCTTGTTATTTTTTCACGACTCGCATTTTCTGACGTCTTACACTCGATTTAGACGTTTTTAAATGCAAAGCTGCGTTTGCAGGGCTTACTTTTCTTGTCGACATAATTCCTAATGCGATGCGCTCGCGTTTACATGCACTTCGAAAGTCGACTTACGCGTCTCAATCCACCCCTGTCTGGCGCATTAATGCGACGCTCTTCCTTAGCGCATTAGCCCCGTTTACATGGATGCGATGCGCTAGAAAATTGATGCGATGCGATGCGATGCGCCACTTGTCGCATTCATGTAAACGCGGCTTGCGTCGGCGGCGCGAAGTGCGTCTCAGGAAGGGACCGCGACCCGCGTCTTACGCAGTGAACGCACACCATCGTCTCGCGCATGCCCCACTAACATTTTCGCCAGAGTCGCGCAGACGAGCGTCTCGTGCGGGCACAGCATACTGCCCCCCCCCCCCCCTTTCCCACCGCACACTTTCGGAGAGCGCTCGCGCCGCCACGGCGAACCGCCCTCCCTTCGCAATTTCGCGACCCTCTCCTCCTTTGCTTAATTTCATTATTCGGTCTTTCCATCGTTCACTCGGTTACGACGGCGACGCAGCTCAGCCCAGAGACGGCCGCCGAAGGGCTGCGCCCTAAAATGGAAAACATTAAAGGAGTCGTTCCACGAAGCGTACCCGTCTGTTGTGTAAGCGTACATTGTCTCGTTCGTGCCGCCATTGTTTCTGTAATCATTATCGTACTGTTGATCAAAGTTCATATCCTAATGTTTGCTAATTATTTTTCTTTTTAGCCCACTCAAGACAACAAAATTACGCACATCTTTCCGCCGTGCTGCGCCGCTGACAACATTATTGGCACTGCGCCAACTTTTATCGCCGCGCTTCAGACACCTGCGACGCGACTCTTAAGGGTTAAGGCATATGCGCTCCCGTCTAAAATTGCGAGTCGCTTCACTAAGTTGAATGCGAGTGATAGCGCTCGAGCTGTGGAGGTGCCGCATGATATGCGCGTTATCAGACGACGCGCTTTGAAAGCTACCACCTGCAGAGCCCCATACCAACTATCCTGGGTGTTGCCTAGCAACGGGTTGTCTTGCTCACGAGGCATTTTTTCTCTCTGTGGCCTGGATTAAGAAGCTCCACGCTCCAATAGAACGACGTTGCGTAAAGCAACGCTCTTTCTTTGCTGCAACCTCGAGCGGCCGACGACGAATACTGATCGCTTAAAACACCGGTATATTCATTTTCCTATGGCCCGCGCCCTTGAAATTGATTGATTGATTGATTGATTGATTGATTGATTGATTGATTGATTGATTGATTGATTGATTGATTGATTGATTGATTGATTGATTGGAATGGTTAAGTTGATTAACCGTTATTTTATAAAGTATTCTCCAGTACACCAGTTGGGGTATGTGCTCCTTTCTGGGCATGCAACATTCTGCTTTAGGCTCGAAACACCGGCCTGCTCGTTTTTTGATGGTACGCGCTCTTGAATGACATATATTTCATACATACAACCGCAATGAGAGTTTCCGAAGTGGGTGCATATACGCTCACCCGGAAAACTTCACCCCGTCGCGACGGTTTCGATCGTCACTATCGCCTTCAGAGCGCGTCGCTGAAATATCCTGACAAAGCTCGAAATATTCATTCACAGAAATTTGAAAAGGTTCTGTGCAAACTGTTGTATGAGTATTTTTTTCATTTATCATGTCTGTGTGAAAAGAAAGCTCCACGAGGGCTGCCCTTTGCCGGTCTCTTGTCCTGATCCTGCCACGTCGCAGGGATGACATTCGGGTCATTAAGCAGCGGCTAAATGATACACAAACAGCACCTCGCACAATAGCGGCGCTCTGCATGAATTATGCCCAGTCGGAGCAACATTTCTGCTATCAACCTGTTACATCGCAGTTGCGCCAGACAAAGAAGCGCCGGAGCGTTTCCCCAGAAAGGAAATTACAAGTGATGGCGCGGAGCAGTCGCGGCTGTCGTCAGAGTCGCGGGAAAGTGTTTTACTTCTTCCCCCTCACCTTTCAATACAGGCTTAGCGAGGAAGCGAAAGGAAGAAGGGGAAAACGAGACGCTTTAATGAACTCGGAATGCCAGCACGCCAAAGTGCTTGGCTTGGCTTGGCTAGGGGGCGGGCAGAAGCAATGGAGCGCGCCCGCTTATGCACAGCGTTTTGCCGCAAAGTGCAGACGTTCTCTTTTGCCGTCCGTTCTTTTGTTTTGCCGAGCTCGCGGCCACACATGAAGAACGCGGCCGAGGAGGAACGTCGAAGCAGCCCCGGGTGGGAAGCCGACGGCCGCGTCGCGGAGATAACAGCCGCGGAACGGGGAGGCTCGCTTCATTACAGAGATGGCCGCTGCGTCGTTAGTCGCCCGAGACCTCGCGATGTGTCTTACACCGCCAAGCGCGCGTGCGCAGCGAATACATTACGGGCCCGGAGCGGGGACGGGCCAGTAATTAGGCGTAAACCAAAAAGGCGTCCTTTCCCGAGTATGGGGTCAATTTATGGCCCGGCGACAGTTTTGTTGCTGGCTTTCTAGAGCGGTCATCTCCTTCTCTTTGTGCTTATTCCCCCTTTTTTTGTGTTCGGTGCAGGCCCGGACGCGCTGAAAATGATAATGACGATGATTATCGATTTGACAAACTGGAAAGCAAGATATTGCATTGGGTACGCTAATTGTCGACTCTCTTATCTCATCTTAGACACGGCGGGTGGTATCTGTGGTTTGTTCGTGTGGTAAATGATTATTTCGATTCGTGTTCCTATTTCGACTGCGCACATGGCGGGGCGGTCAATGTTAATAACTGGGCTGCTGATGAGGCCAAGAGACAATGTGTATTGGTTTGTCGTTGAAGCGTATAATTAATTCGTTATGAGCGTTAGTCCTGCTCTGGCCACATCGCTAAGATATCAGTGCGTTACGAATGCTACTGCATCCCCACCTTAAAAAAAATCTGGAAGCTCGGATTGTTGTTGCTATACAGACACTTATAGAGCCAATTTTAAAGATGTTGGTCTTTCTTGGGCTACGTAATCGCAAAAATTTTGGTATTTCTGTCTGTCTGTCTGTCTGTCTGTCTGTCTGTCTGTCTGTCTGTCTGTCTGTCTGTCTGTCTGTCTGTCTGTCTGTCTGTCTGTCTGTCTGTCTTTCCGTGCGTTCATCCACCCGGCCAAAAGTAAAAGAACTCTTGAACGAGCCGTTTAAATAGGCAAAACGTTTTTAAACTCCCAAATCTGATGGCAGTCTTCCTTCTTGTAAACATTCTTGGGCAAAAAAAAAAAAACTTCAGATATATTTTAGGCAAAACACCAATACATAAGTGATATTTTCACTGTTCTTTTAATAAAAAATTCACTGCTTCAATATTTTTGCACAAAAAAATGCGCCCCGAAAAAATGTTTTGAACCAAAAATACAAAAAACGCTCGCGGCGCCCCCTTAAGGCGGCATTTCAAGATGTCCGACACTGACGAAAGGGGGCGCCAGCAGTGTAACGCGGCAAAATTGAATTGACTTGAGCAAACCTCCACGGTGTTTGTCAATGTATGAGCGAAACCTGAGGGGAAGAGGGTGAGAGGTTAGCGGGGGAAAAAGAGAGGCGTTTACGTGGCAAGGGCGGTGGAAGTATATCGTCTTTCGACGACATTTGCAGCAAAGTGAGCAGATACACGGCCAGTGTTAACCAGTAAGTGTTTTATTCCCGAATACACGAAGATTTCGCTGACGTCATATCCGTCACGGGAATGACGCCAGTACAACGGAGCAAGTGGCCTGCAAAGGGTGCACCCCTGCGCACAGGGTCTTCTTGCGGGGAAGCAACCTTTGGTACTAAATAGTACGTTATACTTGGGGTTGTTCGTTTTCGGGTTTTGATGTTTTAACACGAAAGGGTTTTATGCCTGTATACACCAAGATTTCACTGACGTAATATCCGTCACGCAAATGTCGCCAGTACACCTTTGCCGAAGTTACCCGCCAGCAGGACGTCGTTCGCCAAGCCCACCCGCAAGACTGCCACCAGCCCGCAAATCATGTCCAGCTGCGGATTTCGCTGCACATTTCACTTTCGTGTTTTACTGATTCGTATGACAGAGAAATCCATTTTAGTTTTTTTTTTTTATATCTCCAACACTTTCTATCTGCCGCTGCTTCTCTATCTTGTCGTGAGCGGTGTACGTAAGATTTCATTCGGAAGACCATGGGGAAGGATTGTAGAGGGCGGGGTGAAAGGGAGACAGGCCTCCTCAACAATGAGATGGAGGGCGTGATCAAGACAAAATAAAAATACTTTGAAAATTAGAAATTGGTCGCGTATCTGCCCACTTCAGTGCAAATATCGTTGAAAGACGATAGCCTTCTGCCACACCTGGTGCGCTAATGCTTCTCTTCTATCTCCCGCTCACATCTCAGGCTCTTCCCCTCTCGTCTCGCTTCTCCCAGGATAAACACGGCGTAGGTGTGCTAAAGTCAATTTAATTTTCCCGCGCTCGCACTGCTCACGGGCCATCTACTGGAACATTGCGTTACTTATTGACTTGGAATGCCTCCTCGAGGTCGAGTCCCTTGCGGGAGTCCTTTTTGTAGTTCAGGTAAAAACATTTTTTCAACGCGTTTCTGTAATTCGCTATCGCTAATATCCAGCGTACACCTATTTTTAGTCAAAAGAACTTCATTGCGGAAAAAAAGTGAGAAAACATTTACAAAGATGGTGGATTTTGCGACAAGGAGTGCATGTGGGTCAATTTGTTTAAGGTAAATCAATTAGTTGGAACGAGAAATGAAGCCGGGGCAATAGAGTACGAGCTGAGCGTTACAGGAGCAGGTTGCCAGGGCGGATTCATCTAGTAGAACATGTGCACCCCAGCCACGGAGAACTCTGATTCGGGAAAAGCTGTGGCGTGAACTGTCACTAGTTTGCCTGCTGTAGTGCTTCTCACCAGAAGGCGGAAAAATAAAAGTGAAGAAAGATACGCAAACACGATGTTGAATGTGAACATCTTCGACAGAACTCTGTCTGGTTGGGTTAAACTTGAGGAAGAGGCAAATACACCAACCAAGGGCGTTTATTGACACCGATTGGCACCGAAACCAATTACTCAGAAAGAATACTCCTCGAATCCTGAAACATACAAGGGAACCGAGAAGGCTTGAATAAATCCCTCGGAGCCCTTACCACCATCTACGCCCATGGCCTCCGACGCGCAAGGTCAAGATGCGAGCAAAAATATAAAAGACAACTTAATTAACTGCTGATTCTTGCCATACACAGTCACCCATAATGAAGGAGCCGAGTGGGCACCGAAACGGTGGGACCAATTTCAATAAACACCCTTGGTTGATGTATTTGCCTGTTCTTCGAACACGATGTTGCAGTAAAAAAGTCTTCTCTAATAATTGCCATCGGCAGTTATAATGCTTGCGCATACAAAACACGCAAGCAGACTTTATTGCCCCCAAGAATTTTTGTTCTTTCTTCATTGTTTAGACTAATAGGCTTGACGCATTGCCCTGTTAGCTCTTGCTCCGGTAATCGCCTATGTGTTACTTTTGTAATTACCGCGCCCAAACTACTCGTGTAGGCCTCGGAACATTTCTCTAACACATGTTTTAAAGCAGCAAACGACAATTCATTCACTATGTCCGCCAGCTTGAACTGTGGGTCCGCCGTAGTGATGGGAATGGGTACCTTTCTCGCATTTCGGAGACCCGGATTTCGATGCCGAGACAGAAGTCTATAAAAATTCCGTTTGAACTCAAAAAGTTCTTGTTTAGACGAGCTTTCCTGTTGAATAGGGCGGACTCCGTGCATTGTGTTTTTATTCGTTGAACCGTCTGCCATTTGGGGCGGCATCGGAATCTGAGCGCTGAAGTTTCTTCAACATGTCCTGCTGGAGGCGCGTAACCTGATTAATCTCCGAGTCGGTTATTATGCCACACCAGCGTCCACTTCACTTAGCGCTCGGAAGTTTGGCCGTCTGAGAGTTTAGCCGTAGCGAGAATTCTTTACTAAGACGCTCTGGTTTGCATGAATAATGAGGTTGGACCTGGTTAACAGCGCACTTCTCTTCATAAATGTTAAATCAACGTACAAGAGAAGAGCATAAGACGGCGCACTAAGTTCACAGTTTATACAGCTATATTTATTTATTATAATAACGCTAGTTAGGGCAGGTGCAACCTCGTGCAAGCCGGGAGGAGAACATACGAGGCGTCGGGAAGTTGTGCCCTCATTTCTAGGAACTGTCTTGCCGTAAATAAAAACAAGGCGTAAACCAGCAACAGCCACAATATATACAATAACCTGGGGCCTTGTTTAGCCATGTGCACGGGTTCGTAGCGTATGCGTTCCGTTACGTTATTCATGCAGAAAGTTTTGAACCCTTGGCAAGTTTTATAAGAGTATTCAAGCATTATCTTCTCTTGAAGTTTTATGCACACTCAAATGTGGTAACATCTGCTTTCCAAAAAAAAAAAAAAAATCCCTCGCTGATGTTCCTTTAGATGTGCTTACCAGGTATCTCGTCGTTCACGGGGAATTAATTGCATCCACGCAAGTCATACTTGCTGTTCTTACGGTAAAAAAATCGCATATGGCACTCGAATTGTAGGCTCGGCCTCCCAATAATGCCCGCAACAGTTCAATGAATACACTGACAAGATCTAAAGATGCAGACACCTTTGTAAATTGCCACGAACGTGCGACTTACGAAACATGGTATTAGCCTATAAGTGCACGCAAATATGCTGGTGAGGAAAGCATGAACGTGGACTTTATTGACAACCGTACTCAGAAATAAACGAATCAGGTGATCGTTCCAGGCAAAAAGATGCCATTTAAATGTGTCTGTGCTCAGGATTGCCCTTTTTAAAATGTTCGTGCTTAGCCCGAGAGTGTTTAACATCCCAACTGAAGGAAACATAAAGACAACACAAAATTTTGTTGTATTTGAAAGAACGAACCTTTAATAAATAACTGAATGCTATTCCGGTCCCGTAGGACGTTTTTTTTAACCAGAAAAAGCGAACAAATATTAATACAGTTACCAGCCAGCGTATTAACTTCGTGTCAGCCCTCAACAGCTATGATCAAATTAAAAGCCTCTTTGCCGTAATAAGGGCTAGATAAGAAAGTTACTGGTTGATTAATTGATTGATGGTAGGGTATAACGCGCCGACGGCACACAGGCGATTAGGCGCGCCGTAGTGGAGGGCTCCAGATTAATTTTGACCACATGGGGATCTTTAACGTGCGCCGAAATCTCAAACACACGGGCGTTTTTGCTTCTCCCCTCCATCAGAAAAGCAGCCGCCGCGACCGGGAATCGAAGCCGCGGCCTTGGGCTCAGCAGCACAACGCCTAAGCCACTGAGCCACCGCGGCGAGTGAGTGACTAGTAATTCGCCGCTATACTTCATATCCTTTCCTTATTTTCCGTATGAATTGTTTGAAGTTTGCGTCAAAACTGGCATCGTTGTACTGGCAAAAAGTAACATACTGGATGAACCGAACTTCTATTGTCTTCGTGGTACCTTCAAGAAGTCTTGGGGACACTTCGGGCGAAGGCAATAGACAGGCACTGTTAGAAGCGACGCCGGGATTCGATAAAGCATCTTACCACGTGCCTCTTATTTTCCTCAGTTTATTCGTGTGAAGCAACGAGTGAAAGTGTTTATTCAAATTTCATTGCGCCGTAGTGAAGACGGCATGGGTAGTAGTTTTGGGAAGGGCACGTAGTTGCAAAACAAAAACATGCAAATGAGGTTTCCTCTCGGGATTCGTGACTGGAATAAAACTGCGGCTAAAGCGAATACATCTTTTTATCAAGAGAGCTCGGACACGCACTCTAACGCATTTCGTGACATCTGACCGAGACAACGCCTTTCCGTGCGCCACGCTAGATTAACAGAAAGAAAAAAGAAACTCTGCGCTGTTCAAGTGCCCCGTTCTCCTGTTTCTCCCGCATTTCGATCGGCCCTCACCCTCGTCCTTGTTTTTTGCCTCTGCAGCTCATCCGAAAGACACGTGTCTACGTAAAACACACAGAAATCGACTAGAGCGTAAACTTCTTTCATTTCGTTCTATACATCAGCTTGGCCATCACCTTTCGTCTTCTTTCACATCACGTCCCACTGTCTAGAAAACACACAAAAAAGAATAAAATGGACGGGCTTTTTTTTTTTTCATCAACTGCCATCTAAGCTGGACTGACATCAAAGGGAAAGGAATCCATGTGGTCGGCACTTTTTCTCTTTAGTGTTTGCCCTGTCCCTTTTGAGCTTTATAACGGCTGTTTTCCTTGACGACAAAGGCAGGGGTAGGATGGAGGCAGACAACGAAGAAAAGTATACATGCTTAGGTAATCTCATTAGCCTTTTCCATTTGTGCCCAGTGCGCCTAAAGAGTTTGTAGTGCAACAAAACATCCCTAATCCTTTCCGGTTCAGTCATTTGCGCTATCTTGCTGCCCTTCCGGAAACTCCGAGGAAGAATAAGGGAAAGACACTCAAATGTGAGCCAGGGAACAGCAGCAAAGAGTGTTGGTGCCGTTCTGCGACCGTCGCGAATCAATGAATTCTTAAAACGAACAGCGGGTGGTGCTCCCAGGGGGCGTAAACATCCGGAAGTAGTTTGGCAAGCGCAAGTGCCGCTTTCTTCCGCATTATTCACCAAAGACATAAAAAGACGACGGCGGGCCACCGCTCCTCGCAAACCCTGGCTTAAGTGTTACGGCCGTCGGCTCCGAAGCAGCTTCGCATCAGCCCCCGGTTCAAGCCAAACGCCGGTCGATGTGTCAGGGTGGGGTGCGTTAGCGAACGTTGCATTCAGAAAAAAAAAAAAAAAAAGATTTGAAGGTCCTGCTCCAAACTGAAGCACGTGCCCCACTTTCAAGCGGCTTTTATGACCCCGTTACTATAATTTTGAACTTAAACAGTTATGCAAAACACCGAGACCTGATAGCCTAAAGCTCAGAATCGAGGTAAACAAGGTCGTAGAGAAGGCGTCGGCAAGAGTCATTTGGCAGGGCGGTTTCTGTTTTCGAGGCAGAGTGCAGGATTGGAGGATTTGTTGATCCATAATGACGCCTCCAGTGCGGCGAAGAGCAAGGACGAACCTAAGGAACACGGGACGAACACTGGCTTCCAATTAAATTCCAGTGCTGAAAGACGCCATATTTGCGTGTGCATCGGCAAGCGTGCACAGTAGGTTACAGATGTTATGTATTCTAGGCGGCCGGTTTTTTAATGGAGGCGAAAAACAAAAACACCCGTGTGTTGAGATGCCGGTGCACGTTACAGATCCCCAAACTGTCAAAATCACTCCGTAGCCGTATTAAATTCAGATTAATATTCAGTTTCTTAAGTTTTCATCTTGCTACGGCACTGTTCAGCCCGGAAGTTCCTCAGCAATTTCGTCCCCTTTCGAATGAGCACCCGGTCCTTAGTCGCACATTCCCTCCATGCGACGGCCTCTTATTTGTAGCACCGTGGACCT
Organism: Haemaphysalis longicornis; assembly: GCF_048455015.1. NCBI lineage: Eukaryota > Metazoa > Arthropoda > Arachnida > Ixodida > Ixodidae > Haemaphysalis > Haemaphysalis longicornis. The sequence continues at coordinate 226,231,525 of NW_027526295.1, read as the reverse complement.
ATCAGGCGAAAATGGCACGAAGTAATTGCCAAAAACCAACCGGCACTCAGGCCCAGCCGTAAGACACCAAGCGCATGTGCGCACAGACTGCCCTTTTTTACCTCCACACTTTTTATTCGTCCCCAACACGGACACATACAGAAGGCTTATAGCGGGAGCGCGTTATCTCGCGCTCTTTTCGATAACTGCCCCGAGTTATACAGGAAAAGAAAAATGGTGGCAGCACATATTCCTACAGCGTAGCGGCAGTCGGTCGATGTCGCCGTTCCGGGCGTTCTCGTGGTCCTGGCTGGTACGGCGGAGGCTGGCAAGCTTTCTACAGGAGCCGAACAAACGGGTGGCGCGTTGTCTTCTGCCGTTGTAAATTGCCCGCGAAATTTTTACGACTCCTGCGGGACTTAATAAAAGTCAGTGGTGCCGGTCGTCCGGGCGGGGGCCAGCGAGAGCGGCAACTACCTACTCGAGCGTGGAAGTGTAGCTGGCGATGGAAGTGCGAGTAGCTTGGGAGAGAAGAGGAGGGAGACTTGGGGGGAGGACAAGCGTGCCGGCGCGACGAAGGCGATAAAGGAGAAGAAGGGAGGGTGTAAAAACGCGAAAAGACGTATGAGGGCTAATGCGTGCAACAAAAGCGGCCAGTGGCACAGTTGGGACCCATCTTGCCAAATAAATGGCAGGCCGTTAAGGTGCCAATTGTTGTTCACGACCACCAGGTCACACATAACCGATTTCTTTTTGTTGTTGTAGGGGGAAAAAAAAAAAGAAAAACCACTCGCGGTCAGGTCGGTGATAAGGCTTGTCTGTGAGACCATATGTGAGCGGCATATGCGGTGATAAAAAAAAAAAAAACCGGTGCTTCATATTCACCTTTATAAGAAGCAGACCGTCAACCACCCTGAGGGCAGTACGTACGCGGCTGCGTCACACGAATACAGGTTTGAGAACGAGCGGTGAGTAGTTTGCATAAGTGAAAACCGGGCATATCGCTATGCGACCATGCTAAACCGAAATCAATTTTTTTTCGGTTTAGCAAGGTTGCATAGCGATAATTTTCAAACAAATAATTATTTGAAATTGAGCGGTAAGAAATGAAGGAAGCTCACACTTCAATCTAGCAAAGCTATACGCAACCTTCACGACCATCACGATGGTTTAAGTGCCCTATATATGTAGCCGATTTGCCTCTAGCTCGCTGCCGCAGTGACCTTTACTCCATCACCGTTGCTATCAAGTGTGAGCTTCCTGCATTTTTTTGTAAGCGACAATCATTAAACAACACCATGGAGGGGCGTATATGCTATGACGTGTCTTTCTCGTTCCCAGCAAGTGTTGCCACGATTGCAGCGAACGCACCTTTTTTTTACCAATCTTGGCCAATATTTCCAATAGGCTGTGCCTGGCTTGAAAACGTGCGCCTGGGACACTGGGCGATCGCCGAGAGGCACGCACACACGAGCGTTAAGCATTTTCTTGGTTTTCTTAACCGCCAGGCGGTCGCCGCAAGGCCCGCGCTCGCGTGCGCGCTCTCGGCAATTTCTTGGTATTGCTTTGCTTGGCTACTTGAAGGGGAAAATTTTGGTCTGTTTGTATGTATGTCTCAAAGCAAATTTATTAATAGCTGATACAAAGACCCGCTGTGCTAAATACTACACGGGTCGCCTAAACCAAACACACTGCGTGTATCACTTAACAAGTCTATCACATCACTCACTACACACACTTCACTCTACAGTTCTCCATAGTTCACTAGTACACACACTACTAGAACCACTATTATACCGAAAGATCACTGTAGATCACATCTTCGACAGCTTATGACACAGTGCATGTATCACGTACTTCACAACTTTATCACACCACTCACTACCCACACAGTTCACTAGTACACACGCTACTAGAACCACTATTACACCGAAAGATCACGGTCGATCACATCCTAGACAGTTCACAACAACAGGTCACCATCAATACAACAGTCAATAGGGTAGAATAGACACCTTTATGTCTGTTTTGAAAGGATAAATTTATTATCAAAAAATCCTGGTATCAATGATACAACGTAACAACCAGAAACAATTAAACAAGTGCAGCGCCTGTCGCTACAAAACTAATAGAGCGCGAAAGCTGCCAGTTACAGACACTTACAGAAATACATAAACAGTTTCAAGTTGATTGTAGACAAAAGATTAACATACAAACAATTTAGAGTTGCTTACAACCAAAAGATGAACATGCGAGGAAAACCATGATACAAAAACATTCGCTTCAAGAATGCAGCAATATACAAAACAGGGTTGGTTTTATGTCACAACGGGTACTGTAGCGCACTAACACTCAATTCTAACACCAAGATCAATTGTTACAACGAAAATCCCTAAGGACACAGGTCTGGAAAACTGGCATGAATAATAACCCTTTTGTTTGAAACCTCAATAAACCGGGTAGACCAATGTCGCAAAAACTCTTCCTCACCCAAAAGGGCCAACTCGCCTTCCAAAAAGGTCACGAGGTGTTGCCTGAAGAAGGAAAGCAAGGGCCACTGCATACGTAGCCTGCGATTCTGTGCTACAGCCCTGCAGCGATTACGCCATAGTATATAATCGCCAATCACTACGAATAGTTTGCCAAGGGGAGTGCCAGGGCACTGTTCTCTCAGTTGATACCGTGCTAGCCCCAAACTAGGAGCGGCACGGTGTATGATGCGCCAAAAGCAACGCGCAACAGTGCAGCTTGAGAACGTGTGAGCCGTGGATTCTGGTTGACCGCAGTTGGGACAGGAAGAGTTCTGTGTTACTCCCCAGCGAAATAATCTATCTTTTGTGGGAAGAATTCGCCACGCTTTTTGCCACTGGATGTTTTTGGCGTCCTCTGGTAGCCTACCTGAAGTCAGCCGTAACCAGGGGAAATCTGGTGGATCCACACGTCTGCCCGACCTCGCAGTAACTATTTTTTCACACAGCCTGGCAGGTTGTTCATTCACAAAATCGAGATCAGCATCCAGTGCACGAATTTCCTTAGCTAAAGTAATGACGGCCTTGAACAGTCTTGGCGGGAAAGCTGCACTGGGGTGCAGGTTTCTGGCCATAGTTGGACAAAGGACCCGTCTAGAGGGACCGAGAAAGTACAGGATCAAAGGTCTGCCCTGAGCTTCTACGTCACTGAGAAGTGAAGAGACGACTCTAAGGGCTAACAACTGGCTCATGAGGTCGATGCAAGGGAGACCATAACCCCCAGAGCGACGTGGGAGGCGCAGGGCATCTCTCGCTAAACGCTCCGTGCTTCCATCCCAAAAGAAAGAAAAAATGTCGCGGGACACTTTGTGCGTAACAGGATTGGGAGGCAGCATAATCCTGGAGACAAAAAAGAATTTAGCAAGAAAAACGCATTTAATCAGATACGATTTCTCCGAAAAAGAGAAGTTGAAAGACCTAGCCCGGGCAACATTCTTTTGAATATCCTCAACTAACTCGGGCCACATGTCTGGAGAAACACCTTCTTCGGTAAATTTGACGCCGAGAATCATCAGGTCTCGAACTATTTTTAAGTTATGAATGGGGGTGAGTGTAGCGTTTCCCAGAGGGAGAATAGCACTTTTTGTGGCATTTAACTCGGCACCTGAAAGTCGAGCATAAGACTTGAAGTCCCCTAAAACAGCCGTTAGGCTATCAGTGTCCCGGATAAAAATAGTGACGTCATCTGCGTACGCAGACACTTTAACCGAGCCTTGTCCGGGCAAGGGGAGACCCCTAATTTTGGGGTTATCAACGAGTTTTCTGATGAAGGGGTCTAGACACAAGACAAACACAAGCGGCGACAAGGGGCATCCTTGTCTGACACCTCTATGAATTGCAATTTCACCCTGCACCACACCATTAATGACCAGGTCACTGGATAAATTATCATACAATTCTCGGAGAAGCTGAACAAATTCAGAGGGAAACCCATATGCCTGAAATATGGCAAGCAAGTATGAATGATTGACCCGATCAAATGCCTGTTTTTGGTCTAAAGAGACACACAGGCCTGCAATACCAGTTTGGTGCGTATAGGCTAGTATGTCTCGGGTTAGGCTAAGTGCCGAAAAAATATTTCTGTATGGGACCGAGCCAACCTGTTGGAGTGAGAGGAGGTCCGGCCAAAGGGTTTTAATTCTGGATACCAAAAGGGAAGTTAAAATCTTGTAGTCCGAATTCAAAACGGTTATTGGCCTGTAAGAACTCGGGAGAGAGGGGTCTTTTCCTTCTTTCAAAAGTAAGATTAGACGGCCTCTCTTAAACGAGTTTGGAAGCCGCTGATCTGCTAGGATTGAATTTATAAGTTGCACTAAGGAAGAGCCTAATTCTGCCCAGCAACGCTTGTAGAATTCCGTTGGCAAACCGTCCGGACCAGGCGCCGATCCGGTTTTCATTTCTCTTAAAATGTCGTATAGCTCGGAACAGGTTACGTCCTTCAGTATTTGGGAGTGTATGCTTTGTGGAACCTGAGGTAGGGAATTTGAAGCAGAACATAGTTGTGCTACCATGTGTCTTTCATCTACCTCGAGCGAATCTCCCGCAAAGACATCAGAAAAGAAAGAAAGAAACCCTGATTTTATAGCTGATGGGTCTGTGGAGACGGTGTTATCCGGGCAGCGCACACACTCTATAATGTTTGGAGCTTCACGCGTCGCCAAAAATCTTTGAATTTCTAAACTACCGTTGCAAGGACCATGAATATTGTAGGAAGCGGGTGGTTGCATTGTTTCATTCAGTTGGCGTTTGTACCGCTCCCTAAGGATGCCAAGATATTCGCTCATTAACGGCGTTAGTTCTTTATCATATCTAACTATCCGGATACGCTTGAGCGTATTGTTAAGCTCAGCTGTGTCACGAACCTTTTTTTGTTGGCCAACTGTTTGAGCTTGTTGCCTCCATATGGATTTTAAACTGTCCCACTGTTGTATGCTAACTTCGACCGGTAGGGAAGAAGAAATATCTGCTTTTAAGGACAATAAAGCTACGTCATCTTGCAGTATTCTAGTATCAAGCTTCCAGTGCCGGGCGCCATCCAGTCTACGGTGATCTGTAAATAGGCACAGGAGCACTGGGTAATGGTCGGAAATGTAACCGGCCATACTAGGGAATTGATTTACTTCAATGTTTGACACAGCCGGGATTAGGTCTGGAGTTATATAAAACCTGTCTAGTCGGGACATTGAGGAACCGCGCTTCCACGTGGGAGAGAAATAATTTCCGCAATGGAGCAGCCATACATCCTCCAGGTGAAAGTCTTGCACTAGGAACCCGAGTTCGCGTGCGTTCCACGTCGGTCGTCCCTGACCCGGCCCTCGTACATCACGCATACTATCAAGGACGCAGTTGAAATCTCCGCAAAGAACTGTGGGCACGCGCTCCAAAAGATAAACCCCTAGGCAACGAAAGAAGTTGTTTGTAGCTGTCACGCGTGCAGGAGCATACACGTTAATGATCTTAAAGCGGGCACCAGAAAGAGAAAATTTCAAGACTAGCAATCTTCCTTCACTATCTGTCGAACTAAAACTGGAGCAACGGATGGTGTGGTTGAAGATTAGGACGCCCACCCCACAGCAGTGGTTAGACGCCAAAGAAAAATAAGACGGAATATTAAAGTTCTGCTGAAACGTTCTGACGTCTTCAATAGAAAAAAAGTTCACTTCTTGGAGGAAGACTAGATCTACAAAATTTTCTCTGGCAAAGTGAATCACCTCTCTTTGTTTGTCACTGTTTTTAAAACCTTGGACATTTAGGGTTAATATTCGTAGCATAATTAGAAAAAATAAAACACTAGCACGTCCAGGACTAGCCATGAAAATTGTCAAAAAAAAAATACGTGAGCTTCAACAAACGCCCTGAAATATCACACGGGCCTGGAACGCGGAGGTTGGGCGAACGCCAAGACAACGCGCAGCCCTCCAAAAATACAATAAAAATTAGAGGTATCCCCTGCGAAAAGGCACGCGCATCTGAAACGCAGCAACAACGGAGGCAGACCGGAGCCGTGTGCAGCGTGGAACGCTGTCACGTGACCTCGGGAGAAAGAAATGAGCAGGAAGGAGCACACCATGGCCGCCATGCTAGTACGAAAGCTAACATAGGAGGAAGCAACATTATAAGCCTCAATGGGCTTTCGCGTCGGCATTCGATGGAACTTCTGCCGTCTCACCCACCAATGAAAGTACCCACCAGCGACTGAGAATAACGGCGGCATCAGGGAAATAAAGAAGGTAATGAAGACAGAGAAGCCCATAGGTGCTACTCAATTTCACAAATCCGGACTAGCGCTAGGGGCAGGCAGACGCAACTTCTTACTTGCGTCTGCTACGTCGTCCGAGTCGGTTGACGACGATAACACGCGCTTGCTTTCCACACGTGAGGTGTCCATCAAGTCCTCAACCTGGTTGATCGGGTTGACCAGACGTGGATCTTTAGCTTGCGTTGGACAACCGGGTTCGTTCGAGTTCGGTATGTTGATCGGGAGTGAGATGTCGTCCGGGTGTCGTGAGGGCCCACCAGAGGGGCCTGACGCGGTCGCGTCACGCCGGTAAGGTTTGGACGCCTCTCGGCGGACTGGTTTGGCGTCTTCGTCGATGAAGGAGCCGCGGAGTCCGCGGTTGCGGGCACCTCGGGGCTTTGTCGCTGGAACAGGGGCAGGGTCTACTGGGTGGGATGACGGGAGCTGACTGCGAGAATCTGCTGAGCCACTTTCTTCCGTGTCAATGTCTGTGGAGGAGGGTGGCGAAAGAGACGCTTCGTTGGATGAAGAGTATGAGTTGCCCGCCGTCTCTTCATTGGGCTGACCAGTAAGCTCGTCGGATGATGACGTGTCCTGCGCAGGCGTCGGCGTGGTTGCGATATCTTCCCTCAGCGTCTCGTCGATTATTGTGGCTTGCGAATCGCCATCGCTGGAAGACGAAGCGCTACTGGGGATGTCGTCTGGTGGAGTCTGCCGCCGGGCCAAAGTCACCTGCGGAATCTCGTTGGTGTTTCGAGAGAGTTCGGGGAATTCACTTGCTGCGGCCGCATAAGAACGAGGTCGCAGGCAGTCCGCCGTGGCGTGGTCTCCATGGCAGCGGCGACATACGGCCGAGCATGTTTCGAACTCGTGTCCGAAGGTCTCGCACCGAGGACACCATGGCGTCTTGCAATCGGAGCGGTTGTGGCCCTCTCGCTCGCACCGAGAGCACACTCTCTTTACGCCCCGATACTCGCACTGTACCTTGTATCCTCAGACCGAGAGGAAGTTTGGGACGGGAGACTTCATTTCGATGCGGACGAGGCGCACGCCGTTCTCAATGCGCGGCCTACCGTTGAAGCTCGGGTAGTGAACGCTAAGCACCCTGCCGTAAGGCGAAAGGGCTGCACCCAGGTCTTGGTCGTTCATGTACCATTGGAAACGATACACGGTGACGTTGATTATCTGGGGACCGATGCAGGTAACGGGGCACGAAGTGCCATTCACGACAATGGCACCACGCTCGTTGAGGGTTTTAGCTGCAGCAGCGGACGAGACCGCGGCACAAAACTTCATGCCTCCTTGGTGCTGGAGGCCCTTGAGGCCGTGGGGACCCACGACGTCTTCGATTGCATCAATGATGTCGTCAACGGAAGCATCCTTGGGGGCATCAAGCTTGAAGCATTGAGCCTTGGGGACTGGCGGCCGGTATTTCACGGGAGCGGGATGAGTAGAGGCCATCTTGGACGGCGAGACGAAGGTCACGATGGCGGATAGCGTCCACAGACACAAGGGGTGGGGGCTACCCAACGCAAACCGTAGGGTCGCCCCACAAGAATACGAAGTAAACTCACTTGATCGATTGGCCGCAACAGAGCTGTGACTGTCTGTCTGTCACTCGATTCAGCCAGCCGGCCAAAGCCGGCTGGCTGAATTGAGCCAGCCGATTGAGCCAGCCGGTCAAAGTGAAACATCATCTGCGCAATAGTCGTTTATACCCCCAGCCGGAACTAAACGTCTAAGTCCGGTGTTGATGTTCATACTTGTCAACATTGTTGAACAACAACAAGACATTACGCAAATAGAAGGCAGCAAATCAATACATGAGTGATATTTGCAGTGTTCCTTTATTCAAAATTTACGGATGCTTGCTTTTTGCAAATAAAATAATACACCAACTGCTGAAAACCGTCGCCTGGTGTTGCTCGCGCTACGTGGTGGAATTCTAAAATATCAAACGGCAACAGCAACAAAAGGTTCCAGTAGGTAGGTTTCGCGTTCCGCTTGGAACGCTCGTGGAGTAGGGCACCGTGGTTCTATAAACATTGTAGTAGGGCGCCTCGATTCGCGCGCGTCTTCGCCGTACGGCAGCGCTGGCATCGATGCACCCGACTTGGAGCAGTGGAACGCGGTAAATTTAAATTGTCTTGAGCAAACCTCTAGCGTGTTATCTTGGAAGGAATGAGACAGGAGAGGAACAGCATGAGAGGTGAGCAGGAAACAGAAACGATGCATTCACTTGCCAGGGGCGCCAGTCGACTATCGTCTTGCGTCGACATTTGCAACGAAAGGAGCAGATACGCGGCCAATATCTTAACTGCGGACACGAAAAGTTACGATTTGCTGAAGAGCTTCGCTCTTAAAAATAAGTGCAATATATGTATATAAAAACAGAACAGGAACGAAAACCTGCAGTTCTTTAAAGGTTTTATTTGTTTATTCTGCCTCTCTATCTCTATCAATCAATCAGTTAGTGAAGATTTATATTTGGAGAAAAAGTCAGTGCCCTTCCACTCAGTGAAAAAGGATGGCCCAGCGGAGCTGGGCTCAGATAAAAAGTTCACGAAACAAACAAGTAGTTGAAACTCGATGGGATGATAGAGTCGTCCTAGCGGGTAATTTATGTATTTTTTCAAGATACCAATATTAGATTGAGATGAAAAGGAGCATTAACCAGAAAGCTGGCTTTACCGCGAGGTTCGCGTTTGTCGACGCGACTTTTGTCACTGCGATACCATTTTGACGATTGGCTTCGGCTGCCAGCTTTCAAACTCAAGGACGCGCGCTGGCGATATACTCTCTCCTACCAAGACGCGCGCTCTGATTGGTCCGCTTCCACCACGGTGAGGCTGGGGAGCCCTCTGGCGGTGGGTTCGGGAACCTGCCCCTGCGTGACACCGCCGCGCAGACGACAAGCCTTCACCTAAAACAGCTCCTTTTCTAAAATCGCGAAGACAGAGACAGATCGAAAAAACACTAACTGCATGTAGTACTTCTCGCAATTCTTTAGTACGCTTCGCTTGGTCACTTTTGTTGTGTCAGTTTTTGCAACACGTCTTATTAAGCAGCCCTCTCTGCGGTCTGGACATAACAACCACCCACTCCCACCTTGCACTGGAGTATTCCTTGCAGGGACGCCTTCCAATACAGTAGCTGGCCGATTTTTCGGACCAGGAGGGGAACGAAAAATAGTCCGAAAAATCCGCGAGTCGCAGAAACGAACTTAATGTCGCTTAAATAGTACTGAAGAAGTCGCGATTGGTTCAGGACAAACCTGACGATGATGTTGCTTATAAGACAGTGTCACCTGGTGCCTAAAAAAATGTTGTTTTAAAACAAAACTGACCCTGTATGACCCGTTTCCGGCTTTTGAGATTACTTCCGCCGCAGACTAGATGCAAAATTATGGCCTCCAAGATCAAAGTTTGTTTCCCCCGCGGGAGTCAAGCAAATCCCCGTCCAATCCGAAGTTAGACGAGTGGCTTAGGATTCAAAATGGCGTCGTCCAGAAGTCACACTATGGCTCACTATGGCTCTGTCCCGGAAAATTGTGTCCCGAAAATTGAACTTTTGCCTTTATTTTGCACAAAATATCAGTTGTTCATATACATGGCTCATATGGGACAACTGGCGGTTTCTCGGGAAAGTCCGGAATATCAAGCAAGTCCGAAAAAACGGTCGGCTACTGCAGCGTCTGATCATAAAATATGGCGTACGCCTGGTTCCAGCGCGTTGCTCTATTTCGTGAGCTTCTAGTAACTTTATCATTTTGGCTGCAACCAAGCATAAGTGCGGGTGCTCCTCACAATGAAGTGGCCGACAGATGTCGGCGCGCATGCGTGCATTGTAAAAATTTTGAGGCACGCACAACTCCACTGTTACGACTAAGATCATCCATGCGTATACGTCTTTTGCCCTTGCAGACAACAGCAATGCCCAGCGCGACCGCAAAATCGACGAGCGCTTTCATTTAGACGTGATGCCCTAAAGAAAAACACGAGCCACTGATGTTGACTCCGGAACGCAACTTGGAATCTCCGATCATTCACGCAGTAATCGGACACGGCGCCGTCCGCTAAGTTTTACGAATGAACGCGCAAAAGCGGTGGCGTAATGGTGCGTGACACGAGGGCGAAACTCCATTTCCGTCTACGCAGAGCCAAGAAAACCATCATTATTTTGCGGAAGTGCACAAAAAGTACCGTCAGTAGCTGGGCGCAATGATGCGGATTGGCTTTTTTTTTTTTCTGTTCCCGGCACGCGTTGGCCCAATCGGCACACCAGGCCGCTTTCGTTGGGGCTAATGAATTCAGACACGGCTGGTCAGCGCAGAGCAGTGCCCGCCTTGCTTCTGTTCCAGTTTCCTTTCATTACCACTGCGTAACATCCCTCAAACTCCGACGCTCTGCTGCTTTCTGCTTCTTCCACTTCTGGTATTTTTGTGTGCTTGTTGGATTGTTTTCTCCAAACTCAATTTTCTTCCATTTTAATATTGTTTAAGTGTTCTTTTAATTTGGGCATCGTCTGCTTCCACCTCCCGTGCCATCAATTACACACATTTTTATTCCCGCGTTGACATGCAAGATAAATTGAGCTTCTCTCGCTGGGCTCTCCGTGAGCGTTTCTTCACACTGGTTTTCCTTTGAGCGCGGGGCTTGTATTCCCGTGAGCTTGAAAGTTTTAGAACTACAGTAGTGGGATATTCGTGCGCAGGAAATAATATCTCCTTTGTCGCTACGAACAGCCGAAAGCAAAAACAGTAAATAAACAATGCTATCTTAAACTTTATGAATGCGAACACTCGAGCGCATCTTGTTTAGTATAAGGGGAGCGCCTGTAGCGACGTAGCGGAAAAGCCTCGAGCGTTGAAGTGCGTTCTTCCCGAGCTTAATTTGAATTTATCTCAACGCCGAAAACTTGTAAGACACGCACTGCGCATGCGCTGTTGTTCTTATGGTGATGCGTTATTTTACTCGAAGACATGCACTTCCTCGTTCACGTCCAGTCAGTTTAAAATTTTGGTTGTTTTACGCGCCGATGCCCCAACTGGGCTGGGAGGCGTGCCGTAGTGGCGGGCTGCGGATTTATTTTGACCACCCGGTGATAGTTAACATGCGGCGGTGTTTTCGATTTGTTCTCCATTAAAAAATTCAGACGTACCTTTTGCAAACAAAAATGCAAAACACGCGAAGCTTGAGGGTAAGTAAGCACGCCCACTCGAAAACACAACGGAAATTTATGTCGCACAACAGACATTTTTGTTGTACAATAGGAATATCTGTCGTAGAACAGGCATCTCTGTTGGGACTACAGGATGGTCTGTTGCGCCACAGGAATCTCTGTAGTAGAACTACAGAATGTCTGTCGCACTACGGACATTTCTGTTGTACAAGCGACAGAATGTCTCGTTCCCTTTCAGGATCATCCTGTTGTATTTTCTGTTGTGTTTTTCGACTGTCCGCGGAATACACAGCGACAACTGAGGATGCGCTTCATTCAAACGCACCTTAAAATTACATCAATGTTATACTATGTTTGATGTTGTTTCTATTTATATACCCTGCGTTCACTCTAATTTTTCGAAAATTATTTTTATTTTCGATTTATTTTAAATGTAACTTTCAATTAGTTATTTATTGTAACTTCTATCTATATAACCTCTTTCTTGATTTTTTCTTTTTTTTTCTTTTATATTATACTTTTTGTTTCCTTTTTACGATGACGAGCGCGTGCCCGCATAACAGCCTGCTTATCGGCCGAAGGAATCACCGGTGGCCTAGCCGTAGACCTGCGAAAGGGAATTGAGGTCATTACTATCATGCGAGCTCCTTAAGGTGGGTTTTACTGTATTGCGTTTAGAATACACGCATCGCATGTTGAAGTCAGTTATATCAAGCATCGCTTGAAAAAACGCCCCCTGCTGTCGTGGCCGAGCTCCCGCCCCTGGGCTCAGCAGAACAACATTTTAGTCCCTGCGCCACCACGGCGGGTATGGCTAAAGAATTACTTCAAGGCAGCACACGATATACATACAGCATTCCCACTGAACTGAGTCATGGCGGACGTTCAAGGTTACCATGGTCGCAATTCATTTCCCGCGTTGCACTACTGTTGTACTAGGCGATCGCCGCATAAAATTTGCAAGCTGGTGTAAATAAGTGAATGCGGAGTAAAATTCAGCGCGAACAGAAAATAAGGATCTCCCTTTTGAGGTTGCAGAGAGGATCGAGGGGAGGGGGGGGCGGGGGTGCAGCCGTCGATGCACGGTTGAAGCACTCACCAGAAGCAGGACGCGCTTGGAGGATGAAACGCGTTCGAACGGCGTTCGCATTTTGAGCTCGGCCCGAAAGTTTACATCAGTGTGACAAATACAATTTACAAGCGCTTACTGCCGGGGGGCTCGTACGAAATCCGTTGCGTCAAATGCGCATAGGTCACCGAAACGATCGATGCACTCTCTACGCAGTCGCTATACGCCGCGGGAACGTCTACTTGCAGCACATCCCGCCTCGGTCCACTTTAGCCTAAACAGTGCCTTTTTCTTTTGCCTTTTCTTTGAAACTCTCCTGAAAGAAATTTCATTTGACTCTTCTTATGATCTGCCCTTGCACCCCTTGTTTAAAATAACTGGTATCTCGGCACTTTTCTGAGTGATAACATTTGACCCTTCCCTTATCGTGCTTTTTTTCGTCGTCCGCTCGGCGGCCGTGTATACTGCCGCTCCATCTCCGCCCGCCAGCGTATTTTCCTTCAGTCTGTTCTGGCACCGCGTCTACTCCGCGCCTGCAGAAATCAATACCGGTGACGCGTGTCAGTTCCCGAAGCGCGCACGCCAAGGGCAATTCTGCTAAGCCCACTTAACTTAAATTATCCTTCCTCGTAGATATCAAGTATGTTTGAGACTTTCATCACTGCGTAAGAAAATTTATTTTGTTTGTTGGTTCGCGGCAAGACTACTTGAGAATAAAAACTTAGTGCTCGAAATTGTTGCGCCACCCTCCGCCCTCCAACTAAAAAAGTAAATGGACATTTAATTTCTTTTTGTAGTTGATGCAGGCGCGAGTTCCAGTAATGACTTGGGCACGTGGCAGTCAATAAAATTCTTAGCCAACAGTCGAAGCCAGACTCTTGATGTCAAGAAGGTCTCTGCGTTCCTTGCCCTGATCGAAAGTAAAACGCTGCCGTACGAACGTTCGAAGCTGAAAAGCCATCTGTACTTGTAAGGTTACTTGGGCAGGATGAAACGCGCACGAGATAGAAGCAAAGACAGAAGACGGGGGCTGCAAGGGCCGTCTTTTTCACGGCCGCAACGTTGTCCTGTTTTCTTTCTGATAGCAAAAACAAGACAAAGCTGTGATTATTTGAGTTCAACCCAAGCGTATCCCGAACTGATAACACGGTAGCCTGTCAAGCAGACTATATAACACAAAAACCAAGAAACACATACACCCAATAAACTCCAACGTATCATTGATACACAACTTGGCAAGCACTTCTTTGGCGTAGTTTCTGGATTCTGTTAACCCCATACTCGTAGTGCGGTACGAACACCGTCAATATGTGCGTGTGACAGATGATGAGGAGTTTCAGAAAACCGGTTTTGGTGTATGTCATCTGGTGACATGGTCGGCATGCCTCCGCTAGTACTCAGCCGCCAAAATCAGGTTGAGTCCCTTACTGCGCATGCGCGGTGGCCCCGAGAGTGCACACGTCCCTATGCCGGTACCGGTTACTTGGTACATTCTATTGCTGTCTGATTTTTACAGTAAACAGGACACATGACGCTGACTTGCAACTGCTTACTTTGGAACACTGGGGCATAGCTGTCTTTAACTTTTTTAAGTGGGCATCTGCTTTCTGAAGCCATGGCTGCGCAAGCAGGCGCACCGCAGCAGAGGCTAGGGATTAATTAAACCAAGTGGGGATCCTTAACGTGCAGTCAAACCTTGCGCACACGAGTGTTTTCGTTTTTCCCCTCCGCCAGGAAAACAGCCACCACGGCCGGGATCGAACGCGCATTTTCGTGCCGTACAGCAAAACGCTTCAGCCGCTGAGTCACCGTGGCGGGTGTTGCGCCATGGTGTCGCTTGCATATTTATGCGAAATCATTAGTTAACTGTGTTGGTCAAAAATGCGGTGCCCATGGCACACAAGATGGACGAATGCTTAAAGGGGCCATGCAGACAAACCACAGTTTGGTTCATTCGAAAAATTGCTTCCTTAGATTGACACTGACACCATTCTTAACGTAAACGTCACTCAAATAAGCTGTATAATTAGGAAAAAAGGGAATGGCGATACGACCCACTAGCTCATTTCTCGCCACAGAACCTACGATGTCATACGCGCCAGCTCTGCGATTGGCTGAGGCCGGCAAAAGCAAACGCAAATTAGGCAGAGCTTATAAGCTTGCCGAACGAGCTATTTGCGCTTACATTTAGCGCACATTCTTTTCATAGCAGTACGAATGGTGGGATAAACAGTGGAAGTTACGAAAGCACACGTAAACATAGAAGTACCGATGCGTACTGCTGTTGGTAGTGCGCGCACTATGCTTGCTTTAGCTGCACAGCACTGCGGTTCTTTGAGGTCGTCTCAGACGACACTGGCCGATTGGCGTAAGCGACGGCGTCTTACGTGACCATATTTGTCGAGCGAGCACCATGCTTCACGACACGAGTATTTTCTCCCTGAACAAGAACAAGGCAAGTAAAACACAAACAAGTCTCCGCTTCACACCAAGTTGAGCTTGAAGACCCGTTCTTATGATGTCATCGCAGACGTCGTTAAAACAAATGATTTGGCGGGAGAATCAAAATTTTATCTTAAACTGAATAATTTCGTAGTGAATAAAGCATCATTTGCTTCCGGACAAGCGATGTGGGCACTATAAAACATGAAATCGTTCGAATACAACAAAAAAACTTGCATTTTGTCTGCATAACCCCTTGAAGAATAAAAAGCAGGTTAACGAGTGCTCGGAATGACGCCCCATTTCTTGGGGAAGCTTCCATGAACAAAGCAACTAATCGAGTTGGAAAGTCAATCAGGGTAAATTTTTCGCTGGGTTGGATTCGAACCAGGGTCCCTCGAAAGTCGAAACGAACCCGGCACCCCTGTATCGCCGCAGCTTGATGATTCTAGTAGACTAAACGCGAACGTAGCGAACTGGTTGCGCCCTTCGAGTTCAAAAGTGTGTTACAAAGATGTACTCAGTGCTACAGGAACAATTTGAGCATGGCAATTACACAAGCAGCAATTATGTTACAGAAAAAGCATTTTACTGCCGCTAGCGTATATGTAGGGCTAACAGAGCAGTAGGAATGCGGTTCCTTCCATACTATGCCTGTTCTACGAATTTCATTGGTGCGGTGTATACTGCGATTGCCTCTGAGCCGTGTACATTAGCAACAGCTGTGACACAAGACGGCGCACGCAATACCAATACATCCATTCCACAATTCAACCCTAACGTTTCGCATTCACCGCATCATAAGTGTGCTAAGGTGTTCTGTAATTTGTGTTTCTAAAGTGTTGACTGAAATGGAACTTTCACATGACTATAGGATTTTCCCACATGTTTCAACCCTGACATTATTTGCTGCTAGTGGAGGTCATTATCCCGCATTTCCACTGGTAGTGGCTCTGGAACGACGGTTGTAAGTTAACTCGTGAACGCAACGCAAACCTTTCTCCAGGAACCTCGACCTCTCAAGTAATCGATTTTCACTCGGCTCCTATAAAACTCTCCTTAAACGAGATCAAAGGCTAATGTGGACCCGGGGCAGCATGATGGGATAGCGCACTGGGCGGTCGACGCACGTGGTTCGCTGTTCTTGCAGAACTCCAGTTTTAAGTGGCTACGTTGGGAAGGCCAGTTATTTTGTGTTACACATATGGCATGCAATCTGTGCCCTGATCTTAATTTTAATTTAAGGCGCTAATTGACGCAGTCATTCTGGACATGTATTTGTCCAGATAGAGGCACATAGAAGGTTGATTACAATTATCCATAAATCTATCAGTCCTGTTTATTTACATGCCCAGGAACACCCAAAGGCCTGAGTGCTGGCGCATGGATAGTTACAAAAAAATGCAAAAAACACATGGCAAGAACGAAATGATAATAATAATAATAATAATAATAATAATAATAATAATAATAATAATAATAATAATAATAATAATAATAATAAAAGAAGAAGAAGAAGAATGTTCATTCACGCCCTTTTACATTAAGCTTTCCGTGCGAAGGTAGAATATTATGTAACAAAGTTCGAGACGTGACATCACTCGAGATTATAAGAGGACCACAATTCTGTTTCTAGCATTGCAAAGTGAATGACTGCCTAAAAATAGTTTTTGACTGTACATATTATATTAGGCACCAGCTGCACAGGACTTTCTCGCTGTAAACATGGCTGATGCACATCCATTTTCGATGTGGAGAGATTTTGTGTCGTCGAAGCCCATTGAAATATCTCAAAAGGCATCATGGTTTTAACGAGCATATATTAGGGCTTACAACCAAACTACTTTAAAGGGGCCCTAAATAGGCTACCGAATGTTACGATTTTGCGTGCGCAGTCACTGGAGTACTATCCAAGGCACGTCATTCCGCAAAAAATTGTTTAAATGCGTTAAGTATTAGCCGAGTTGTCGCTCATTAAAAGGGGCCACCCATAAGGCCTGGGGCTCTCCTCCTCTAGTAGCTCCTCCGAAGCACTGTGGAAGCCACGACGTCATCGACCCGGCGCAAGACCAACGAGAGAAACAGGGCAATCCATCACCCTCCTTGATGTACGTGCAGTCATTGGCTGCGCTAAGCCCTGCGCGCGCTTTTTTTTTAACACTCGACGCGCATGCTCCGCCCACCATATTCCGGTTGCACGGTGAGCGCTGTCGCTGTGGTTCGCGATCGCCGCGCCGTACTCGTGCGTCATAGAGGTGCGTCAGAGCCAGTAAGAACTGCGTCAGAGCGCGGCAGTGTGGCGGCAAGGTATGGTTGGTGAGCCAGGAGAGAAAGTTAAATCTTTTTTTCTGGTTTGTGCGGCCTCTGCTTGATGCAGAGGTGTAATATTTGGTATACGATGTCGTGAAGGGGTACTCAAGCGATTGCGCGATTGAAATGGCGATCTTCGGAAACCTATTTAGGGCCCCTTGAAGTTCTAATCAAGGCGTGAAAACAGGGTGGCTTTACCAGTACATAAATGCGACTTTCAGACAAGTGTGTACGCAAGTGAGCATCAAAATGTTTGAATTTATTGCTTTTTGCTTGCTTTTCTGGCTAATACGCGTGATAAATCTCTGGTACCTACCAAACTTAAACGTGCTCAGAGCGTTTGCTGAAGATAATTCAAAATTTTCGGATTTTTTTAGGGGAAAGGGGGGGGGGTTGCGCCGAACTTACGGCGGGGCTGTGAGGTGTGCTGTAGTGAAATGTTCTGGATTAATTGTAACCAAATGGAACTCTCGGGCGCCGGTTGTTTTCGTTTTTAGCCTCCTTCAGATGCTGAATAATAATTGCTGACGTTCCATGACACAGGAGCTGTCAGTGTTTCTTCGAATAAGGCGGGATAATCTTTGGATCCCGTCTCGCGCCGAAGGAAGCCTTCGGTGTTACACTAAATCACATATGAAGGTGTGTGAAATCTGTCGAGGAAATCGCCACTTCGCACAAAATGACAAAATGTAGCACGCGCAACGTCGTATTTTAGGCGGCCAGAGTAATTAAATTTGTCTTTCCAATAGTTTTGTTCTGTCCGGGACTGTCAAAGAATACAGCCTGTCAAAAAACTTCCGTTTTGGAAGGCTTGTACTAGGGCTTCATCGGTGGAAGCTCACCGTCTTACATAACCACGAGTAAACCCCCCCCCCCCCCCTTTTTTTTTTTTCTTAGCGTTCCTTGCAAAACTCCAGCTCATTTTTAACGCAGTCCATTGCAGGGGCAAATTTGGGTTTTAAAAAATGAAGAAGGGAGATAAATAACAAACATCAAGATACGTTCAATTGCGACAGAGTAACAGGCTACAGAAGATGCACAGAATATTCAATTGACACTCCGCTGTGCGTGAATTCCCTGGCGTAGGCTGTTAACACTCTTGTTGCTTTGAAAACACGTTTCTCGCCCTGTAACACGTTCCCGAGCAGTGGCCCGTAAAACTACTTATTGATCTTCAGTTGCGCACGCCTGCGCGAGCGGCGCGCCGGCAGTGATCACATAGCCAAAGAAACACTTATCGGAAAAACGCTTGCTGTGGAACACGCACCCGGGTTGTGGAAATCGATGCGACAGAAAGCGCTTATTACGTCAAAGAGAAACTTCGAAGAATGTGGGAGCATTGTGTCGTAACCCGAATGCACTGTAACTCAGTTCGTCCTCCGTTACAGGCTGCCAACAACATGACGGACCCATGGTTCGTCGCCCATTCTTGGTTTCTTATTGGGCCGTTCCGACTTGAGGTAAGGATTCATTCATTCATTCATTCATTCATTCATTCATTCATTCATTCATTCATTCATTCATTCGTTCGTTCATTCGTTCGTTCATTCGTTGGTTCATTCTTTGAGCCTATTTATGATAAAGAATCATGTACTAAAGAGAAAGCGTTTATAATGCGGTGTTTGCTGGCGCACCTAATATGAAGTTCCATAGAGCGAAATTGCAGCAGGGTGTGAGGGCAGATTTCATTTGCGTCGCAGAGAAAAGAACAACTTGCTTTTTTTAGTTTGGAAGTAAAAGTGCCGACAGCAAGATTAGTAATTTACGACAGTCATATAAATCTGATCATTATTGCTATTAAAAACTCACATACCATTAAAATATTAAACCAAACACAAACACCTTAAAACCGTAAGTAGTACAAATCCCAGGGCACACAATTCGCATTAGAATTCACACAAAATTTCTGACATATATCGATGCAAAGACTGTATATGCAAAATTTGCCCTCCATTCCCAGAAAAAAAGTTGAGAAAAGTGTAAAATCTTTCTAACGTCGAAACTGGGGGGAGTCCACCAGCTTTTATTCGTTCCACTGACCGAAAGAGTCAGAACCGCGAGTCCCCGACAGAAAACGACGCTGGTTTGATTGTTGTGGCTGTGGGGGAGATGAGAAGGTAGAAGACAAATGGTGTCTTGTTTGTCTACGTGGGAAGCGGTGGCAGCAGTAAGCCAAGTTCTTTGGCTAGCGCGCTGCGGGCGCTCCTTGCGCTCATCCCGGGTGGCGCGGCGCTCGCTGCAAAGTACGCTTCCCCCGCTGCGCACCGGGGTGCCGGGGTTGCGTCGCGATCGAGATTGCGAAGGCGCTCGCTCTCGCATCCGCGTGGCCAGCTGCCGGCGAGCATCGTCCGTCGCCTCAGCTCGGCTTGTTGTGATCGCGCCGCTCGTTGCCTTCGGATGCGGCGGCGTCGTGTGCGACTCCAGGACGCGCGCTGAAGACGCTGCTCGGTGAATACGTCTTCCTGGAAAGGAGAAGGAGAGAAAAAAGAGGGCTCTCCATCGACGTGAGTTCGCCGTTGGGTGTTTTCCTGCAGTTTACTTTGTGGCGGAGTTCAGTAGCGGAGGGGGCGTCAACACCAAATCTGCATTCTGAGCCAGCTGTTTTTGCGCTCTCGCTGATCGTTGAAAGCTAGACACGCTGGTGAACTAGAATGCAGGTTGGAGCGATTTCCTGAAGGCGCTGTTACGAACGGGTATTGTTTTAAGAAAGCAGCCCAGCACTTATTAGAAACGTTAACGCAAGCCTGAACACTTTGTGGCCGTTCAGTCAAACAGTTTACTCTGAGTTCCTAGAAGCGCCCTACCGACATATTTCCGCACTCTCTGGCGAAATATTTTGGCTTTATGTCCGCCTCACGTAGGTTTCATGATGTCTCCGACGCTGTTGTAAGTCCCAGCTTCATTTTCTTGACGAGCCTTGTTCTGTTTTACGTCTGACCTCTCCTATAACTATAATGAGACAGAACATGTAATTCTTTTTAGTGGAATAATTATAAGCTCCCTTATATAGTTCGCAACATCGACGCTCAGTTTTAATATAGGCGTTTGTGTGGAGTCCAGCCTAAGCCCCGCAAATGAAGAATCGCAAGATTAAATGTGGAGGCGTCAGGTTTTCCCTCAATTTCTGTATATTTTTTTTTACCTGGAACAGCTCCTTACGACGTCATTACTGGGATGGCGGGAATTTCATTCCACTCCCTTTCTTACCGGGCAAAATTTCAGCAGTGAGCTTTTCCATAATTCCTTTCAGTGACAGTAGCGCACGCGTAAAAGCCATCGGCTGCTCCCCTCTGCAGTCCTGTTTGGCCTTTTCCTGCCATATCGTAAAACAAAGCTTTTTCACGCTTTTATTTTTCTGGTGGCACAAGCCGTCAAACGTATCTGAATAGTTTGCAAATTAAATGTACTAAATACATTGAAGCAATGTTATGCCTTCATGCTAACTGAGCCATTATCTCAACAAATGGGTTCGCGTTTTTGTTGCACCGGTCTTGGCCAGCAGCAAGATACATCTTCCGGCTTCTGAAGAGAGCCAAGCTTTTTCGGGTGCGTTGCGTGCATAAAAACACTCGTTTGTCAATAAACTTGGGGATTCGCCTCAGAACTTAAAGTAACTAGTTTAGCTATGTCCACTGATAACGGATTTGGCTGCCGCATTGAATAATCGCTATAATTTATAGGCGCCAAGCCTCTTTTCTTCGTAATAACCTTTGCTCAGTCAATACACGCTATCCCTTTATTTCATCTAAGAGGAGCTGAAGATGAAAAACCGAATAATGAGAATCTCCATCTCTTCTTCCCTTTCCTATAATAATTAAAAGTGAATCAACCTTTCACAATGTCACTCCCTTACAACAGTCCATCTGATGGGAGCAGATGAGAACTCAAGAGGCGTCCTTGTGTTTTAGATGCGACGCTGAGAGCATCTCTTGTCGGCGGCCCTGTCCTTCCTGCGTGCGTCCGTCGTCGTCGGCGTCCGCACTCTCCTCCGCTCACCCCCTCTCCTCTCCGATAGCGAACACTCTCTCGCGAGGGGCATTGGATTGGATTCGATTGGCTTGGATTGGATTGGATTGGATTTGGATTTGGAGTGGATTAAAGTGGATTGTGTTGCGTCATAGCCGCGGCAGACGCACTGGTGCCGGCGCGTGCCCAGGTGAGAGCGAACACTCTCTCTCAACATCTGCGGATGTGCGGCCCAGCGCGCTCTCACTCCGCCGGTGGGCGGCGCTGCGCGCGGTGCTGCGCATGTGCAGTACTCTCTCTCACTCCGCGGTCTCCTCTCCTTCGGGCGCGCTGCGCATACAACCGGTGTGCCGCTCTCCGGCGGCCTTTCGGTCGACGGTTGCTCTCCGCTTGCGCTTGAACCCCCCTCAGCGTCGCATCACACCAGGGTTCCTGCGAGG
Organism: Haemaphysalis longicornis; assembly: GCF_048455015.1. NCBI lineage: Eukaryota > Metazoa > Arthropoda > Arachnida > Ixodida > Ixodidae > Haemaphysalis > Haemaphysalis longicornis. The sequence goes on along the minus strand of NW_027526295.1, from coordinate 226,209,871 downwards.
GGAGGTGGGCGTAATTTTTTCGCTTCCCGCTTTGCCGCTTTGAGTTATCTGACCATCACGATACTTCAGTTTTCAATACCTGTTACAGCACGTAGTCGGACGGGACAGGTGTGTAGCAAGCAAAAAACGTGTTTGCATACGTTTTTTTTTAAATGTGTCCTCTGCACCGCGTTAATGCATGTCGCAAAAATTAGCCAACTGACTCGCACAGAAGTGTAGTCCTGTTAAAATTAGAAATACTTCCCTGTAGAAACTCGGCAAATTCTTGCTTGTTCGTTTGTTTTTCCTTCAGTTTTGTTGGATTCGAGTTGTTTGTTCCTGTCTACTTTAGGCGTTTGGTATTTATTTATTTATTTATTTTATTTATTTATTTTCAGATACTGCAGCCCTTTAAGGGCTATAGCAGGAGTGGTTAAAATACAGAGCAGTGATTACAAATGCAACACTTCACGGAACAAAAAAAAAACTATACACACCTACACACATGGCCATTCCATTCAAAACAAAATCCCGATGCCAATGTACACAGAAAAATTGTTATACATCCAATGAATAGGCACAGCAGGACGGGGCGCATATACCAACGCAACAAAGCAAGGAACTATTGATAGACACGACTTTCAAGAAAAGGCAGAAATTGATTTATCGGTGCGCTCCTAATCTCACCCGGCAGTAAATTCCACTGTTCTGTCGTTCTTGGAAAAAAACTAAATTTAAATACATTGGTGTGTGCATGAAATGGGGCGAGGTTTAGGGAATGATTATTTCGAGTTACGGTTGGCGTAGCATACGTAAGATAGCTGTTATCGGAAAGGCGGTTAACTGAGTGAACAATACCATTGCAAGAATTTGAGCGAATCGATATTGCGTCGCGTAGAGAGTGAGGGAAGATTTAAAGTTGTAAGGGCGGATGTAGGCGAAAAATTGCGGTCATAGCGGCGACAAATGAAACGGATTGCTTTTTTTTGAACGGATTCAATTTGTTTTAGTTCTCCTTTTTTTGTACGGACACCAAAAGATAGAGGCGCAATCAAGAACTGGACGAATTAGTGTCTTGTACATTAGTAATTTAGTTTCCTGTGGGGATGTTCTGAGAGTACGTCTTAGGTAACCAAGTTTTTTAAGAGATTTGGTGCAGACTGAATTGATATGTTTAGACCAGGAGAGGTTAGTAGTGAAAATCACGCCAAGGTATTTATAATCTGAAACCCTTTGGAGCATTAGGTCATTGAAAGAGTAGTTGAAAACGGAAGTCTGTGTTTCGTTCACTTTCCGTTTCTGCGTTCCGTTTGATGAAATGGTATCACTTTCATTTTTCTGGATTTTTTAATTTGCTTCCAAGTCGTGTGCCGCTCTACGCCCTTTTTTTACCTTTCTAACCGCGGAGTGAGAAGGGCGTTTAACGGTGGTTATCCTCGCCAGATAAAGGTTTCTCACTGGTCGCACTCCTGCAATGCAATGCACGCAATTTGTTCTTCACTTTTCTCGCATGACTTAGAGTATGCGTCCAGCATTGTGCAAACTCTTTTCCTTTTTTAAGAGAAAGGTTTAATGAATACCGAAAAGGTTGGCTCAACTAACTGCTTGGCTGCATACTTCAGATGAGGGGCGTGGGGGGATACAGTGAAGGATGAGGATGCAGCAAGGATGAGGTAAAGCCTAATAATTAAGAGGGCAGATATAAAATTAAACAGAACTGGAGCGGAGTAAACGAAAATTTAGTAACGGGAGAAAAAGGTCTGGGACCAGAGGGGTGACGGAAAAGGCATTCACTCGAATCGGCCAGTTATGAGTTACTCAAATTTGTTGTCTCTCTAGCGAAAAAAAAATCTCGCAGTAGCACTGTATTTGTGCTAAACCTATTCGAGTGAGTAATGCGGCATGTGTCGCGCTTGACTTGGGAACAGTAAAAACTGAACCTTCTAAGGTGTTTGACTGTTTTCCCTCGTATCTCCAGATTAGTTCTCATGCAGCGGGTGACTCTACGCCAATCAATGATTTGATTCCATCGCCAATGAACCGTAGGACACGGTATGTGATAGGAAACGCGTGTTCTAAGCATTGTATGCAAATCGAAGCAAATACCCTTGGAAACCCGCCGCGGTGGCTCAGTGGCTGGGGCGTTGTGCTACTGAGCACGAGGACGAAGGTTCAATTTCCGGCCGCGGCGGCCGCTTTTCTTATGGAAGCGAAAAGCAAAAACGCCTGTGTGTTCGAGATTTCGGCGCACGTTAAAGATCCCCAGGTGGTCAAATAATTCGTAGCCCTCCACAACGGCGCGCCTCATCGCCTGCGTTGCGTCGGCGCGTTAAACCCTACAATCAATCAAATATACCTTGGAAGCTGCCGGAAAGAACCAACAAAGTCTCTTAGTCCAAAACTGGTTGCGTGTTCTCATCTGTACCCAACAAAACACAGTTCTGAGGCTGTTGTTCAATTCAAGCAGTGTTGTATGAGTGGCTTTCGTTTAAACACCGCCCAATGTGATCGTGAATAAGACGCGTTACAGATACGTATCCACATTATTTCCTCAAAATCTAACTACCCATAAAAATCGACTCCTCACGGAACACTGGTCCTCCGCACTGCCCAATGCCGATTCTCTCCTGAACGTCTCTCTGCATCCTTAATTGTGTCTGCAATATTTCTTAAATAAGGCTCTAACCGTAACGACAGCCGGTCCCAAATTTCAGTAATATGGCCGTGGAATAAATGCCGGAAAGTCGGAATTCAGTGCCTCCTTTCTCAGTCGACAAACCGGGATCGGACGGTTAACAAAATGCGCGTCGCCGTTCCCGCTCTGTGAACTTCCCGAGGCTTATATAGATTCCTGCTGCGACGGTCGACGCTGGACGTAGACCGGCGGCAACATTCTGCCTCGAGCGACGCTTAGCTCCATGGGCCGCGTCGCTGGTCGCTAATGGGAGCATATCCTCCAGAACCTCCGTTACTCCCGTGCTCTGTTCCCGCGCATCTGCGCGTCTCCGTTGTGCGCGCTCCAGCGCGAGGAAGAGAATGACGACCACGCGGCCGAGTCGGATACGACATTCCCATGCGCCCGGCAACGCCGCCAAGGTAACAAGGTCTCCCACTTTGTCCTCCTCGCCACCTGTTTCCTTCAAGCCATGAGCTTCTGTGTATTATGATCGATGACATCGACGAGGTGCCTAGTGAGAAAGCAAGGTTGCCACCCTGCAGCATTGGTTTGTGAGGTACGCAGGCATTCTAACCTGCAGAGTGCTCGCATGCGTGGTCGCGCAGGCATTTGTCACCGGTCGGAAAGGATGCATTTCGCAAGTTCGTAGGGGGAGAGCAGCGTCCGCCGCTCCGCTCGCCGATATAGTCGTATGCGTTTAATTGCGAGACAATTTACGCCGCACTCTTTCCAAACTAACCGCTGGGGGAAGTTCCGCGTGCGTCAAATCACTTCCATTTTTTTGTAGTTGTGTATAAATTCTTTCAAGTCCAGCTGTATGCCGTCGTTATTAGTTTCAGGAAGTGGGTCGAGTGCGGTCATGGAAAATAGGCTCGGGTATCTGACGGTATAGGTACGTCGCACGACTGGCGCGCACTATTCACTCCCCCCTTCGCGGTTAGGGCAACATTGCACGACCACAAACCGGTTTACCTCGTTAAAATCTGAGTACATTGTGTTTACGTATCTAATCAAGGCGGCAGGATTTGACGAATCGTGGAAATGTTTACTAGGCGTTCAGAAACACAGCTGCCACCTGTCGACGCTAGGGTACACCATTCTTCGAACTTTCAAACTTGTATTATTATTTTGAAGTTGTATAATTTATCGCTTCCGCCTCCGCTCATTGTTTCCGCATGATGCGAATTCTTAAATTTTTCTTAGGTCCCCATTTTAAAACTAACACCTCCGCCCCCCCCCCCCTTCTTTTATTTTTTCTAGTTGGAAAGCCTTACGTTAACGACGTTTGCGAAAGAGCGTAAGACCGGCGTGTACTTCCAGCTCGCCGTCCATGCAACAGACTACAGGATTTAGGGGAACGCCGAGGCATGAACGCGGGCGCGCGAAGTAGTGCCGACGGCCGGCAACAGAGCGTTTCTCTTCATTAACTTAACAAATGGGCGGTCTGAAGAAAAACAAGACAAATTCATGCAGCGAAGCCTTTGGTCCTTTTCACGCTCTGCGCATCACCCATTAAGTTATATCCGCTCGTAATTTTCGGTTTTTATTTTTTGTCAGGACTAAGAAGCTACGTCGCGTGTGCGCATGGAGGCATATCGGAAAGGCGGGGCGAGGCGGAGGAGGGTTTGGGTGACTATGACTCTTATCTTGGTATGTGTTCCTTCCCGCCGTGTTTTACTGGGTTACCCTCGCCCAGTAATATCGTCTCAGGCGCCGTTTCGGCGAGGATGGACAGCAGACACGTGTGCTGAGTATAAGATGCGCGGTTTTACGGGGAGTGTTTACGCAACAGAAACACATTCACGCGCGCACAAACGCCGAGTGCCGGCCGAGGAACGTAAATCACTGTGTTCGGGCGCAGAGGGGAAAACATTTATGTGGTACATAACTTGCTTTGTGCGCGAGAGAGTCTTGCTTTATTGCTAGGCGTAAGTATAACGCAAAAAAGCGTACTATAAGTTGCTTGGTTTCCTGTCATTTTCCGGGAGCGAGGAGCCTGAACGAGTGATCAATGCGCACACTGATAGAGCTTAATTATGTAAAAAAAAGCTTTGTGTATATCAGGCATGGGTTGAATCAAAGTTCTACGAGCAATGTTTACAGGATTTTGCGCTGGCAAGCATATGAACGTAACTTAGGGGGGAGTTCATAAAATACACCCTCTTAGCGGCGTAAATACACCCTCTAGCGCACTCCGTATCGGGAGTGCGCTAGAGGACAAACCATCATTTACTCCCTGTCCGGAGTATTTGCCTTTAGTGTAAACATGTGCTTGAGGTACCAGTAAAGTAAGTGTTTGAGCCCGCGCGGGCTCAAACACTTCCTCAAGCTACGTATTATTATTACTTAACGATAATATTGATGGCTATGCGCTCATTAAGTGCAGTCTTCGGTACTGCGACGGCCGCAGCTCACCGATAAAATCATTGCGTACGAGTGCTACCGCTATGTTTTTCACGCACATCTCCATGCAAAGCTATAACTTCACGAGGCTACACAACCTCCTCAACAGTATGCGATGGTCAGTCTGTTTTCGTAACTATAGACCGCAAGTGACTAGAAAAGGCGCGCGGAGCACGGAGACCAGATTTTGTGGAAAAACTTGAAGCGGCTGCAACAGAAGTGCCCGAGCGAAGCGGGACGTTTTTGGCCCTCTGCGGCTGTATCTAGGCTGTATCTAAACATAGGCATAGCGTTGCGCTGTCCTGAAACACCATGTTACGTTCTCCGTCCGCGCACTGCTAAGAGAAAGCTCTTATGATTGCCGTGGTTCGTGCAACAGAAGTGGGAGCAAAACGGCAGCAGCGGCGCTGCAGCAGTTGCGGTAAGTTGTCGCAGTTTTGAGCTGTCGGGGAACATGCGGGAAAATATTACAACAGTAGCTAGGTTGCTTACGAACAATAATATGCTAATTCAAACAGACAAGAATTTTTTTAAGCTTTTGTAGTGAGCCTGTCTGCACTTGAAAGTATATATGCGCATAAATACGTGTACCACAACAATTTTAAATGCACAAACAATATTCTGAGCCGCTTCGGCTTCGCACTTAACTCGCCTGCCAGCGCTGGCTACTGCTCCACGTTCACGAGTATAAGAAATGAAGTAGCGCGTGCGTGCATCTCATTAGGCAAAACCAATATCTCGAACCTCCGCCTTTCTAAAAGTGTAAACTCCCAACCTCCAGCCCCCCCCCCCCCCCTTTCCACTCCGTACGCGCCCACTAAACTTTAATAAAGCGTTCATTCGGTGTCGGAAAACAAACAAACTGAAGCCAGTTCTCGTGCCGTATAGGGCCGCGGGTATAGCGTGAGTTGCATCAAATAAGCGAAAAGTGCGAAGTTAGGCCTAAGAGGGGTGGCGTCCGCGACAGGGTCTCGCCTCTCGCCGGGCCTGCGAGCGAAACGCGGGAGCAGCCGGAATCCGGAGATTTACACTTCGCTTGGTTAGGCGTCAGCCAATCGGAAAAATACGTCGAGGCGTTTTGCATTTATATTGAACACAGGCCGATTCAATGCGTGCACACGCGGCGTGATGTATGGGCCCGCAGCGGCGAGAGTATAGACGCGGCAAGCCTACGCGGCTTTCTATTTAGAGCAGCCGCCCGGGCTGTTCTTCGAGGCGTTTTCAATTGCGTTCTACGTATTCCTTGCCCCTGGCGGCACCGCGCGATGTTTCACTCGCTAAATTGCTTTTGTTGCTTCAGTTTGGCTGGAGAAAGAGAGGAAATCGAATACCGAGTATTGAATCCTGGTCTCCTGTCAGTGCAGGAAAAATCTCGCTTTAAACGGAAACTTTTACGGGGCTGTCAATAGTCTCCGTGGCAACTTTACTTTTTAGGTAAGGCGTGTGTGCCTTCAGCGGTCTGTGTTGCGGAAAGCCAAGCAGTTTCGTGCAATTTTATGCAAATTCCACAGCGGTGTTCTCGATATATATTCCACACTTAAAGATGTTTTAGCTGCAAGGGTAACTATCTGAACATTTTGCGGGGGAAAAAAAAACTGTGGCGCACTCGGCGATTCCTCAGTTTTATTTGCATGTTAAAAAAAGTTTGAAAAGTTTAAGAGTGTGGGCGTAGTCGAAAAGTTCGTTACGGGTATTGTGACGGTTACGGCTTCGTAGACTTTCAGTAAAATAGAGATGGCGAATGATCGGTCACTTTGCTGGAATCTAGTAAAGTCCTGGTGGATGAGTATACTTTCGCAAAACAGACATTTACGTCCATTTATAGTCCAGCCAGGGGCTATTAACAAATGTTAGATTTCCTCCATAGTCGCTTGGCTGAATTAGGTTTATGCTGTATTAGCATTGGTCACTCTAGCCTAAAAAGTCTGGGTCACAAGCACTCTGATGCTCGTTCCCTCCAAGCTCCCTTCCCCCTCCCAACGGGTGCGATTAAACTGCTCCAACCAAGGCTACGATCCCTTAACTTTATGCCAATCGCAAACCTTTGTGAACATTTTAACAGCTATAGATTCTGGGCTTTCACCGCTCAATGTATAGCCCTTTGGGTTGTCTGTGAATTTTCCCCCTTACCGGTGACAGGGATTTGTTAACGCTACAGCGGAAGCCCGTTAGCGTCAGTACTATCACTTGCTTTTGTAGCACTTGGCAATAAATTTCAGGCTTATTCACTGCACATTTGCGGCGCCTTTATGTTGAAACACCCCCATTTTTCGATATTCAGTGCATGTCTGCACTACGCATGCGCTAAAGTCCATCACGGCATCGCGGAGCTACTCTGTAAGGCAAGAGACCATCGTCCCACGTTGAGATGTCAAAGTAGACAGGCTACCTTGAACGGCTTTGCTTGCTTGCTCCCAAAAGACAACACACTGCGCCGTTTAGGTCTATGGATCTTAAACTTCCGTGAACCGCTTTTCCTCCAGGCACAAACATCAAGAGTGGTGCCTTATGCCACCTAGGAGCTGATCCGCAGGATTCTAAACCCTGTAAACAAAGCAAAAAAACGGAACCAAGCGTATTTATTCCGTGCACACTTCATTATTTTTCAGCGCATCGCCTTGTGCACGAGCCTGGAGAGATTTGCATTACTTACTGTTTATCACGCCCAGGCTTAACGCTGCGCGCTGCAGCCTTAATTATCGACGCGCCCAGCACGCGTGCTTGTTTAAGTCGCGAGGAGAAATTCATTCCGCCCCGCGGCGGCGCTGCCTCGAGACGCGTCACAGACCAGCGGGCGTCCCAAGTGCCGAGGACGAGAACTGTGGCGCGGGTGGCGTCTAGTCACGCTCGGGCGCCGAGAGCGCGACACGAAGCGAACACGCCCAAACAGGCACGCACTCCGGGAAGCCCAGGAGCAATCAATCGAACTCTGATCGCAAAGCTTCCCTTTTTTGCCCCCCTTAATCTCCTCCGCCAAGCTAGCATCCAGTTCCTTCATCTCTGAATTTTTCGTAAGGTTGATGCTTCATTTCCTCTTCTCACTGCATGGAGTTCCCTTAATGAGGTCTCTTCTTTGCTTAAACTTTGTGCCGCTTTCGATCAGGGGTGTTTTCCTCTCAATGAGCCACCCTCGGCCGTAAGTTGCGAGGAAAACACGCGCGCACACGTGCCCGCGCAAGGCTCTGCAGTAAGCTGCTTCCTATAGGCTCTAGCTGGGTCACTAGTCCCCGTCGTCCCTTGTTCAGTCTGCTGCTAAGCCGTGCTCATTAAAGTGCAGTTTTGAATTTTTTTTTCCAACCACGCGCTTCTCCCCTTGTCGTTTCTCTCAACGACGTTTCATGCGCAAGGCAAGCTCAGTCTTGGGCGCATTATGACCTTTTTTTTTTACTTGTTTCCAAGCGTCTCATGGTTCTCTAGTGTGCGCGCAGCCCAAATCACTTCCGTCGCGCGATGGAACTTGAAACACGCGGCTTACTTTTTTCCTTGCTCAGAGTAGAAGCCTTTTTTGCGATGAAAGATGCGAAGAGACAAAAAAAAAAAAAAAAACCTTAAAAAACTTGTGCTTCGCTTTATTACTGCGTATTTTTCGAAAAATTCCTGAACGAAAGTATAAATCTTAAAATGCTTGTTCTTGCTAGTCCGATTTGAAAGATAGACTTGCGCTACTCGGCATTTAATTTTTACGGTTACGAGTGACTCCGTTCCATTTATTTTTTTTTCTGGGGGTGGAGGTGGTGTTTATTTGACTAGTAAAGCTAATTACGCCTGCCTTTGCCTATTTAAGTCTGATAGTAAACACTACATAATGAAGACTAACAAGCTACCAGGCGTAAATCAGATGGCTGGCGGCAAAATTGGACAGACCTAGAGACAAATTGGTCGACAGTAAACACAAATAGATGTAGCGAAAAAAGCAAGTGGCTTCTGCGTTGCTTTTAGTATGGTTCTCGTCCTGCGCCTTTTACTCTACATTTAATCATGCCCGGTCCTCCAAATCGAACGCCAGCGTCCTCGCCTTCGATGCGGTGGCAGAATGGGAATAACATAACTACCTGGACGGGAAAGGAACGGAGCATGGTAAATAAAGAGCCATGCATACTATCAGCCGAAGCTAAATCAATTCACAACGGTAAATATCGTACGTTGCTCCGCAAGTTGACATCTTATTTTGTTCGGGAGCACTCGCACAGCTTCGCCCACATATATTGCCTTACAAGTTGCACAAGGCTGTGCGCTGGGATGTCGACTGATCAGGGAGGGAGGGAGGGAGAGAGAGAGAGAGAGAGAGAGAGAGAGAGAGAGAGAGAGAGAGAGAGAGAGAGAGAGAGAGAGAGAGAGAGAGAGAGAGAGAGAGAGAGAGAGAGAGAGAGAGAGAGAGAGAGAGAGAGAGAGAGAGAGAGAGAGAGAGAGAGAGAGAAGTATAAAAAAGGAAGAAGGAGGGTGGTATCTCATTTCGATAATCGTCATCACGTAAATTCTATCAGCGTATCCCTGCAAGAACTACTCTAACTTGAGCCCCTTTTATTACCATACAATTATAGGTGATCGTTAGCAATACTTCTGAACAAGCTCTTCACAACGGGTCATCTTTCCTCGTGCTCTGCTAAACCGCTAAACCGAGCTAGGCATCCTGACGCTTTTGCCCTCTGCTCGCTCAGCTGCGGCTGACCGGACTTTCGTTACTCGTATCGTGATTGTGTACACCTGCGGATGATTGAAGTGAACGCAGTCAATCTGCGAAGGCAGCACGCTGAAGGCAAACTTCAACTTGCACCGGTTTCTCTTTCTCTGCCTTACAGATGACAAAAAATTGCAAGAGTAAATTTATAAAGAAATAAAACAGAAGACCCCCTCCTCCCCCCCTCCCCCTCCCAATTAGCGTGTCACCCAAGATTGTATGCTGGTGTTTTGGTGAAGGGACGCACGGGGCCAGCGCTTTAATTTATTAATTTCATCTCCCTCTTACACGCATTGTTCGGATAACGGCTCACTGTCAACTCAAGAGAAAGCAGACGTTCAAAGCAATAACTAAGGCCGGATACCTAAGCACCTATGAGTTGCGCATGCCAAATCATCTATTTCAAACTGAGTGGCACTGAGTGCTCCTTCAAGTCTTACACTGCAGGTAATGTTCCCGCGTTGTGCTGCGGACTATGTTTCGGAGCTTTGCAATTATGTGTTATTTTTTTTTTAGTTTTTACGTTAGCATGTTGGCTGCAGAACGCAATCATACGGACGATGTTGCTGAGAATTCTGGATGCACAGCAGCCTGCCTCATTGGCGACTCTTGCGCGCCTGTGCGAGGTTGGCACGGCCCGTGCTTCATGTGTGGCTGCGATTGGACGCCGAACGGCGGCCAGCCGCGCTCCTTGTTTTCCCGCGGCTCTTCTCACGCCTAGGCGTTACCTAGCAGCAGTGTTATTTCTTGCGTTTTATTCACTCGAAGCACGCGCTGTGAACCGCTTCGCAATCACGAGGGTTTAGGAACGGTTTGGTGACACAGACGCCGCACTCTCCGGATTTTTCGCTCAATGAGAGGTTTAGCGCTTTGGCATTAAGCAAGCAGCGTAAAGGCGAGCTCTCAGGGCAGGGAACGAGACGGAACTAGAACCACGACCGCCTAGCTTTCCACCTAGCTAACACAAGCCTTAGTTCCCGTTGTTTGCACCTTGGGTGTTGGCTAAGCGGGGTGGTGGCACATCTGTGTACACCTAAAGAAATCATGTATGTTTTTTGACGAGCATGATTTGCGTCATTACTCGGCTCAGCCGACGTGCGAAGCGTGAACTAACTTGGCTGAAACTTTCTAATTACTTCTTTTTCGCCTAGTAACAAGCGAGGCTTGCGTCAACCCGTTATGAAACACCCCTGAAAAGGAGCTTAGTACATGTGAGGAAAAAATGGCATATGTAGTATCTGGGGCTTAAAGCCCCGAGCTACGGGTTGTGTGAGGCACGGTGAAGTTGAGTAATGCGCATAGAAGTTGAGAACTGTGCAGGAGAAAAAGGTTCGCTTCTATTGCAAGCACCAACTACGTCTACGTTCGCGATGGCTAGAAGTAATTCCTTCTCTTTGTAGCCCGAGGATGAGTGTAGAGTGTACAAACTCTGCCAAATGAGAGCGCGAGGTACACCTACAGGCGTAACCAGCCTTAAGTGTACAAGTGAACAATAGGTTTCGTGAACAAACTTTACTTGAACCATCTTCCCCTACCCTAGCTCCCTTTTACCGCAACAAGAATCTCTGGCCTGCTATCCTGGATTTGTAAATAAATCTTTATTAGGCAACCTGTAGCCAGTGGCTAAAGAAAAGTGGGTGTCGTGAAGTCACCCATTTTATTATTAAAGCACCAATTAAAGTCGCGAGCAGGCTTTCTAAACTTTGACGTCACAGGCGTGATTACCCCGGAACTTGTTTGTACGAATATATATAGCGGATGTTTTTTACCAGTGCAGCAGCTTCGTTAAATTTCGGGACTTGTAAGGTTCGCATTTTAGTAAACGTTTCTCTAAATCTACTTTTTATCGGTGATGCCTTGTCTTCCAGCAAAAATCTGATATTGAAATTGAGATTATATACAAAGAAGAGGACGTGGTTTTCGGTTCGCAAGGTAAAAGAACGTGCTGAGCGAACGTGAAGTCTATCAAGCTTGATAATTTATTTAAAGTGTTTGGGAGCACTGTCATCAAAATGATTAATCCAATCTAAAATTCAATTTGTCGCCAGGCCTAGACGGTGATTTACTCTGGCTACTTGGCACGAGCGATTCCTCGGAACGCCCGTGCCCGGTGTTCACCCCAGCGTATCGTTGCAATAGGATCACAAACTCGATTGCTGCTCCACCGATGTGAGCAGCTTATTGTTTCCTTTTTTGGGAAAGCTTCTCCAACGCCGATGGTGCTTCTATCAACCTTCTCCTCCGCATCCTTCCTACCCCTCCTCTTCCCGGCTCGTATTCCGTCTCAAGCCCTCTGCCTTGCGGCAACAGCACTCGGCTCCGTCCTCGTTTGCCCTGCACAAATAGTGAAGTATATTTGCGCTGTCGTGAAATTGAAAAGTCAAGTGACTGTGACTTCTCTCCGCGCCGTAGTACTTTTACTTTTTACGTCATGTTTGTTAATTTCCAATACATTTCTTTTTACTTCGCTCCTTTTTTACTTCTGTATTCGGGTAGGTCGATATTCTTTCCAAAGTTGAAACTAGTACCGTAAATTATGAAAATTTGTAGTTGTCGCTTCAGGTGCCTGAACGGCACCTTGATCTGAACATTTGCTTCCTCAGAGGCAACTTTTGCTTTGCCGAGCACAGGAAGAGGCGTTAATGTAGCGCTTACTAATGACCTCCTGGGTTTTCTCTTTTTAAGTTGCCGGAAACTTGTTGCATTGACCACCGCTTCATTCGTATTTGTAATTGCAGTTTTAATCACCAGTGAAAAACTGTCCAGTTTCTTAATAAGCGACACAGGAGGCAGTGATTTAGTGAGGAATGGGACGTTGGGTGAAACTTTCTTGACGAGATTACGCAAATCTCGACCTTAGGTTTTTCGCGCGTTAGAAGCTGCTAAGGAGAAACAGCTTTTTGTATGTTCTTAACTGTCCTATTAGGCACTTTTGAGCTGTCTGTATCTTCTGGGTATCGGTCTGCATAGCGATTCCGCTAATTATTTTATTTCTACGAAAGCAAGCAACAACTTCGCAAATATCGCAAGTTTTAGAGCGCCAAGTTAAGGTAAAGTACCCACGCGAAGTTATTATATCAAAAGAAAATAAAACGTAAACAATAATTTATTTCTATTAACTTTTCTTCTCCTATTTCTGTAAGAAGGCCCTTCCAGCTACGTTAATTTTTTTCTACAAGCTAACCAAGCAGAAAAAGCCTCAACTCAGGCAATCCACTTCCGGCTTGTCCGATGTCAAATCTTCCTTCCTGTATACAGGGCACCGTAATGAGATCACGCAGAATAAGATACCTCACACGTACAGGATTGATTCTCTGCCGTTTACTCATATCGCTTTCATAACCGTCTTTTCAGGCCACCCAGGATTCATTAAATCATTAATTCCACAGGCCAGCCTTCTACATAGCTTGGGACCAACTGTCGCTATCGATCCGTCTGCCTAACATGACTTATCATAACGGCTTATCCCCGGCTGTTTTGTGTCGTCTGATTATTCCATACGGCAAACTCTAGAGCTGGGGAATCAATGCCCCACAGTCATTATTCATACCTTGCCTTGGTTTTTCTCTGGTTGCAGGCGCAATGAAGACGCCGTGGTCGCCATCGTTTGTCCTGGCTTGGTTAACAATTGGCCAGCTGGATTTCAGGGTACGCCATAACGATAACACTGGTGCGGTGTCCCTGTACTCTCCCGAGTATGGATTTTTTTATTCTTGGAAATAAGTGTTCCTGGGCCCCTGGGCGTTTCTCCTGTCATAGAGCAGCGGCCGCTTTAACCTGTTCAAACGGTTTAAGGATTAAGATGACATTCCCTGCTCTTTCGGCGGTTGAAAGTGTTCATATGCATTCTCTGCTGGGGCGTACTCCATAGCTCACGCTATCCTTCGGGCCGATAAGAAACGGGAACTCCGAGATGCCTTCCTTTAGCATTCACTGGGTAGGAAGGCATAAATAAATAGTGGCATTCACTATGCGGAATAGCTCTTGTGCACTGTGATTAAGCAACGTACATTTGCTTAACGGTTTTTCAAGCGGGGTAGCCCAAATACATCTTGCACTATGCACGGTATTGTAAAAAGTACACGTCGTCTACTGATATTGTTAAAAGATGTCGAAAAAGCGGCCAGTGAAACATAACACTCTGGTTTCAGCCTATGACGACAAAGAAGTTGTGGGTGTACTCGGCCTGCGCGGACTTATTGGTGGCCGCATGTGAATAATGTAAATACATCACTCTTCATCCTTCAACCATGGTTTGGTTCATTTGTCCGACCGTCACGTGACAATATTGTTCAATGTCGCCACATGAGTAACGTGAAGGCCACAGCACCTTGTTAGTCGTATTATTTCAACAGTGATAGCAGTGGGCAGCGAGTAAGATACAGCTGTGAATAGACGAAATTTGTAGATAATGGCCCATGCATTTGCCCCAAATATCCTCGTTTTCGCCGCTGGCAAGTTTTCGTCGCTGGCAAGAAACTCCGTTTAACACAAAACAACCTGATTTGTGGATAGACATTATTACAATATATTAAACTCGTGCGTTCTAATGGCGTGTAGATAATCTAATCATTTCGACACTGTAGTTGTTTTCAACTCTTTAGCATATTTATCGAGTGTATTCCTCAGGACACAACACGTATGACAATTCCCTCTTCTCTTTATATACGGCCCAGCTTTTTTCTCTTTGCAGAAATACATGATTCATTCTTTCGAACATTTTGTTCACTCCGTGGCTTCCACATTCAGCTACCACGCGAGTTTACCCTGGAATTTTTCGCCGCTCTGTTGACGCAGGGCAAGCGCAGACTTAGGCAATGTGTGCCAGTTTACTACGCAGTTTAAGATCCACAAGGCGTTCCTAACTATTGCTGAGTACACGAAAGAACACGCTCACAATGGGCCAGGTGTTAGATCGGGGGTTTAAACGAAGAATTTGAGCTTACTCTGTTTGTTCTGTGTCGCCCTACTTGCAAACGCAGATGCCCGCAGTGGGGGCGTCATCCTCCACCCCACACGAGCCGTGGTCCGAGTGGAGCTACTGGTCGCCTTGCAGTAGGACTTGTGGCGGTGGGGTCACGAGAAGGGCACGCACGTGCATGACGAGGTAGGATTGGTCGCTTTTCTTCGCGGGGAATTCAAACTCTTCTCTTGCACAATTTGCTTTTCTGTCATTTTTATTGTGTGTAAGGCATATTGTTATTTTGTTTTCAACAGGAGCTTACTAACAACGCCTGATCCTATCTGGACCAACTGCTCTGGACCACTGTCAGAGTACAAGCTATGCAACACGGAGGTATGAATCGCCTTTTATTAACATTTTCTATCTTCGACTTACCGTTGTTTACTTAGAGTTGAGAAAAAAACAAGCCTGAAGACGTGTTTGTCACCCTTTACGTCAACTCCCCAATTACGACCCGCCGCGGTGGCTCAGTGGCTAAGGCGTCGCGCTGCTGAGCACAAGGTCGCGGGTTCGATTCCCGGCCACGGCGGCCGCTTTTCTGATGGAGGCGAAAAGCAAAAACGCCCGTGTGTACGAGATTTCGGCACACGATAAAGATCCCCAGGTGGTCAAAATTAATCCGGAGCCCTCCACTACGGCGCGCCTCATCGCCTGCGTTGCGTCGGCGCGTTAAACCCCACAAATCAACTCCCCAATTACGCATTTTTGGGGCAGATGCAGGGCTTGCGGGGTTAGTGCTTTTTCACGATATTTAGATTCAAGTTTCATCCCGCCGCTGTGGCTCAGTGGCTAACGCGTTGTGCTGCTGAGCCCAAGGACGCGGGCTCGATCCTGGCCGTGGTGGCTGCTTTTTTGATGGAGGCGAAACGCGAAAATGCCCGTGCGCCTAGATTTCAGAGCACGTTTCAGATCCCCAGGTGATCAAAATTATTCCGGAGCCCTCCACTACGGCGTGCCCCAGATCCCAGGTGTAGCTTCAGTGCGTTCAACCCCGCAGTCAATCAGATGAGCGTTTCGTGTTTTTTTCGGGACTTCTGTACTTTTGTTCCGTCGTGTGAGGGTAGGGTATAGGATAACATTATTTATCTTAGGAGTTGATTATTGTAATTGTTTTCATTTTTGAATATGCGGCATTTAAAATTGCTCTTTGACCGATAATCCATTTACTCTGTTATAACCCTTAAACGTGTTAGCTTGCTACTCATACACTTGGGCAGCTGCAGGGCCTTACACAATTAGGGTTGTGAGGTACACGGCAAAGAATGCTTACATTTCAGTGTTGTGAGATGGGTGTCGTAACAATCGGTTATAATCACCGTGTTCATATTGTAGTATAGTGAGGAGTAGCAAAAACAATGCAAGTGGCAAAACTGCGGTTTAAATACACAGCACTTATTAAGAAGCGAAGCAATAAAATACAAATGAGCCAACATTAGAAGATAAGCAGGTAATATTTGATGATCATATAAGCCCGGACTTCCTTAATACAACGTGGTATGATAGTCTTACGTAACAAATTGCTATTAACAGCCTACAATGGAGCCCAGTGAACATCTGAGCTTGTTAGAATTGTCGGCAGAAAGCAGCATTGTAAGCTTGAATGGTCGTTATCGTCCAAAACAGCGGTAAGAGTTTTTTTGGTTGCATAGCTGCTTCTGAAGCGCTGACCTCTTGCATTTCTTCTGCGTACGCCCCGCTCCGTCGATTGTGTTCTATTTGCTGGGATGGCTATTACAATTTTCCTGATGCCCTGTAGAGAGCAGTACTCACGTGTGGGCTAACTTTAGTTTGTGCTCCTACTTTTTCTGCATTACCGCTCCCCGATAGAACCTTTCTCCTTGTACTCGTCTTCGTGTCCTATTTCCTTTGTCCTCTTACAGCAGCCACCTCCCGTTTTTCTTTGCTCACTCTGTAAAGCGTGCTTTCTTGCAATAAGCCAAACGTTGAGGTGCAGCACACGTTGCCAACTGAGAAGGCAGCTTTTTGGCGGTCGATCACGGATCTGGCAACACACCGGGCTTGCCATAAATTCACTTCTAGCAGAGTTTACTCACTTAACGCTGAGTTTTGCGCGCACGGGAAAAGGCATTGGCGTGTTTCAGCAAATATAAAACGACGCTCAGCATTAATCAAGGTGATACGCTACCTCAGTTTTTGCCGGGAAGAGGACGCGCTCACTGCGAACGAACTCCACCACACGTGTTCTGCAACGTTCAACATACGTGTTGCTCATCTCGATCCATTCATCACGTCGCCATGGAGAACCGTAATCTCGCCGAGCTTAAAAAGACCATGATGGATTGTGATGGAAGAGAACATTCCCCGCTTAGTGCGGATCTCTCGGTGTTTGAGAGGAGGCTCGAATCCAGTGTAACTGCCGGGCAGAGAAATATAGCAAGACCATAGAATAGCAAAGGGGTATCTTTGTAACAGCATGGAACGGGCAGAGTTTAGTGGTGGTTTACTTGTTCCTTGTTTAGGCTCCTTGCGGGAGCCGCTCTCTCAAGCACCCAAAGTTCTGTCAACAGCATAAAAAAGCTCGTTTGGATTTTGTGAGGGTGCCCACTTCAGTCAATTTATCTAGTTTGAAGGGCATTAAAAAAGAAATAGGCGTCAACACCAGTGAAAAATAAGAGAAAAACTAAGGTGATCGAACGTCGTAATGGGCGGACTTGAAGCTGCTGACGCGAGTAACAGGCAGTACGCTCACTATTTAAGCGGTTTTTTTTTTTATCGAATTAGACCCGTTTTTTTTTAAAGGGGCACTGACACAAAAATTTTGCATCTTGTTTTTTTTGTTGCGATAAGTAGCTAGTGACCTACTTATAACCTGTAGAAACCTCATTTGCTTCAGCGTGCGATGGTTGTTTAATTAGAGGCATTTTCAATGCGGCCAGTCGCAGTTTCGGTTTCAGCGAGTGCCGCGAAACGATGGATTTTGTGGATTTTGTGTGAACAAAGCTGACCACGTGACCATCGGAGGGATATCACAGAGCAGAGCCGCCGTAGCACTGTCGAATCTGCATCGACGGCAGTTTCTGCGAATGCCCCCACGTACTGATCTCGTGAGGCGCTTAATTAAAAAGCGACCGTGGATGTGACGCAGGCGCTCGAGTGCAAATGCTACCGCGGCTAAAGAACGACGCGCGACCAGCGCGACGCTCGAGACGGTGGGTGGCAAGACGCGCGCTGGGAGCAGCCGGCCGGTCTGCCTACAGGTCCGCCTACAGATGTGTTCGGCTCAGCACTGCGGCGGATATTCGAGTGCCGCTCTCGTAAGCGGTGCAGATGACAATTTTTAATTCAACCCGCCATCGCATCATTAACTCCTTTCTCATGTAAGCCACCATGGTCGGGACTTGGGGACAATTTCGTGCAGCGGTAACAAGCTATCACTCGAGCTACTTGCGCCGGCCTGGGCCACTTCGCGGCCGTGGCCGCCGCCTGCACAGCGACCGTGCGGCTAGCTCAGTGGGCTTTTCGTGCCTCCGGCGCGTTTTCGCATCCAATGGTAATAAACAGTAATAGAAACAGAGTGCCTGGAATCGCTGTAGAACTTAGGTCGCGGCCAGCTGCCCGATTAGCTTACGAAATCACGGCGCCTCCGCTGCCTCCGCCGCCAACGATCGGGTTGTTCGTTCTCGAGAGCAGAAGCTCCGCCCCCCGGCCCTCCGATTGGAGCGGCGAGCCGGGCGAGCCAGCTAAAAACGCCGGCAGTGCGGAAGCGGCAAACAACAACTCGTGACGTGTTTGGATGTTGTTTATTTACAATTGCGCGTGGTCCCCTGTTGGCTGCTCGGTTGCGTTTCGCACACTTTAAAATTGATTTTAAATATGTTCTAGGCTGTATTCGCCGCTGATATTTTGCAGATGATGTATATGTGTTCCCACCAATCTATCTCCGAAGTTATCTCGCCTTCAAAATTTTGTGTCAGTGCCCCTTTAAGTTGCCTTAAACTGGGGAAAATACTTGTATCCCCCCGCCACAGTGTCATGCGAGTTGGAAAGCGCACGAGCGAAAAAAAAAAAAAAAAAACTCCTGAATGCTTGCTGAGCAACATATGCGAAGTTTCTGCAATCCACACAGCAGTTCTCGCCTTGTAAATGTGCTGGGCCGTGCACGTTTCCATCGCATCAGCTCAAATTTCGGTCACCCATATGCATACACACAACGGTATTTCGATATGGAGCCTTTCTCTAACATGCTTTCACCAAACAATTGGAAACATGTAATGTTTTACTGATGCCTGACCGGACATGATAGCGCAGCATTTACAACACATTTTTATGCGTTACTCCCCGGAATCAGAAAATTTTATACCGTCTGGTGTAGACGCTGCAAATCTGGCGTCATCTTAGACTTCTTGTCGTGCTACAAATGGAAACTACTTGAAATTTAAATGTCGTGTTATTGTTTGTCTTACATTTCTAAACTGTTCTCTGATGGAGGCGAAAAGGAAAAACACCCGTGTGTGAGATTTCGGCGCCTGTTAAAGATCCCCAGGTGGTCAAAATTAATCCGGAGCCCTCCACTACGGCGCGCCTCATCGCCTTCGATACATCGGCGCTTTAAACCCTACAATCAATCAAATTTCTAAACTGATTTTACTCACGGGAGTGAAAGGTGTACAGCTGAAATATTTGTAAAGGGTGTGTTAATATCGTCGAAGTTTCAGGAAACCGTTGCCGCTTCGCTGGCTGGCTTATCTTGCCGACATTGTGCACAATAACCTTATTTGCTGACAGGGTGTCAGAGGAAATGTGTGCGAACTATAACATTGTAGAACTGGCCTACAATTAGCCGTTTGGTAAACGCAAAATATTGGTGCCTTGTCATGGTGCTGAGTTGTATAATTCTTGGGGTAAAGAACTGCACTATAATCGGTGTAGCCCACTTGGAAAGGAAAAAAAAAACGCTCACCACAACCTCTATCGATTAGTTTATTTGGCGCTTTTTGGCGTAGCAGCCATTGCGCTATTAAACACCATCATCATCATTAAGGTTATATAACAGCAGTTGTAAAACGTTCGCCACGTAGGAGAAACATTACCGGTCGCGTGCATCGATTTTAAGTATTACTCGCGTAGGGGTAGGGCGGTGTGTGGGCCACGCGAAGCACGCAGCGTTTAAGAACATATTGAAATTGTATGGTACCTAATGTGAGCCGATCCCGATTGACAATAAAATTGTAATGAGCGTCATTTAATCTCAGTCGAGAAGAGCGTAAAGGTGCCGTGCACACGCACAAAAAAACAAGACTAACAAGGTTGGATGTTGGGCTGGTTGGTCAGTCATAGTTAAGGGGTTGTGCAGCGCAACAAAATACGAGGAACAGTAAGGATTCACAAGGACAAAGGTCTTTGTTTTTGTGCATCCTTACTGTCCCTCGTTTTTTGTTGCGCTCTACATTCGCTTAACAAAAAACTATTCACAAGGAGGAAAAATCCCCATGAAAGAATGCGAGCTGCCAAATAGTAATGCTTGCTGGTCGTCGTTTTAGAGTACAATGCTTGCCGCTTTCTAGATCCCCAGTTTGACCTACTCTTTCCACATTATGTCAATTATGCAATTTTCTGAAGACTGTTTGGGCGTCCATGCCTAATATTGCTCCTCGTGTATTTCAAGAGGCGAAGCCCTTGCTCCCTCTCCCGCCTGTCGCTGTTCCTCAGCATTCTTGGCTGTCCCGCGATCGTGGGGGTGACGTCTCGACAATAGCAAGCAGTGGGAAAGGTCAAATTTTCGCCTTCCTGATGCTTATCCAGCACAAATCGGCGGAATGCACTACGTTCCATTAAGCCTTCCTAAAGCAAAACGACGCTTCGACTAAAATATCTCCCTTCTTCCCTTAAAGAGTGGGCTTAGATGTATTCCTTGTAGCGATAAGCCTTTTGTAGCCACAGACTGGAAGTTTTTTTTTTCCTGCATAGTTAGACTGCTTTATCTGAAGTTTGTTCTGCGGCGGCGAGGGCGACAGCAGAAGTATTGGAGAGGGACGAGAGTTCGAGAAAGGAAAATGAAGATGAATGTAAAACACACGAGCGAAGTGCATTAGTAAGTAAACTGATTGAGCTGTTATTCGCCGATACGAAGTAATTCGATCAGGCATGTAGTCGGTGAACTGCGGGGTGAAACACAGAAAACGCCCCCAATACCGGTTCTTTTTTTACAATAGTTATAGCAAGTGGAGAACCGGTCCCGGTACGGTATTCGGTAGGCAACCGGTGCCACTTCACGTGCTTAGATACAAAAAAAAAAAAAAAACTAGGTGTGCGCATGCGCACGTGTACCGGATAGCGTACTGGGACCGGTTCTCTGCTCTGTTATAACTCTGTGTTGTGAGTGCCAGAGGCGGGAAGGAGTGCTCTTCGAGAACATTTGAGAATCGTTGACATCTTTCGCTTTCGCGTTTTCATGCAGAGGTGCCCTCCAGGCAGTGAGGACTTCACCGACGTCCAGTGTTCTGCTTTCAACAACCGGTACATGGGTGACGGGCGACGAATAGTGAGGTGGCTTGCTGTGGAACGACGAACACAAAGTGAGAACTTTGCGCACGCGCAAAGCGCTATTGTCGCAGGCATTGCGTGCAGTAGCGAATACAAGTTGCTGTTCTCCCTTCGTTATTGAACATACTCAAGGTCGTTGTGTTCAGTATGAATGCATGTCCTTCTCTTGATTTGGTTGCGCTTTCTTAGTTTGGCTTGATTATGCCATCTTGGTTTGGTTACGACCTCCTAAACAATTTCAAGATCCTTTGCAGTGAGTGCAGCCTCTGGCAAAGCTTTTTTTTTTTTTTCGCTTTACGCTCACTTCGTGAGTAGGTTTGTCAGAACGATTCGCTTTGTCAGCGTCGCTACTCTTGTCTATTCCGTCGTGAAAATGTTTTTTACTTGCGTGCAGGATCACCAAACCTGACGTGATGATTTAGGAACTGACGGGTCACGAGTTAATTTTTTGAAGTTTTGTAAAGAACAGGTGAATTCAAGAGAACGTGCAGCATATATTACAGTAATGATAAATGCGCTCAAGTCAAAGTACTTGTACCAGGAAAATTTTTAATGAAATTTACATCGAATAACTGTGGGCATGACGATTTTTTCCCGAGAGAATACTTTTCAGTATTGATTGGGTACACCCCGAAACGCCAGAATCTAACCTTTAGGAATCGTTAGGCTGCTACAAAACGCCGCGATACGTAACGAAACTTTTCTTTATTTTTTGGTGTTCTGAATATTTAATTTATTTCTTCATTCATTCTTTAGAACGGAATCCATGTGAGCTAAGGTGCAGATCCGAAGACTCAACGATGACGTTCAGCTTCGGAAAAATGACGGACGGTACACCCTGCGGCCATTCCAAGATATGTATCGATGGCAGGTGCAAGGTAAGATTCTTGGGCACGCCGATCCAAATTTGTAGCTTGTGCCTTCGCAGTAGGCGTTTTTCAAATTTCTATCTTTACGAATATTATAGCAGCAGCGCTACCCCTAAAACGGCCCTGGGTCTTCTTGGCATTGATTCATACAAAGTGCATTCACAGATCCCGTGAACTCCAAAAAATTGGGAGGCGCCTTTGCAAAAGGGGCTTGAAGTTGGATGGCTGGGCGAACATTCTTTATTACTGAATACCAAATTCAGTATAGAAGTTTCTGACTCTCTACTCAAATTAAACTAACTACTTTAACTTCCGAATGCATTTCGCAAATATAAAGTGTCGCACCTCCGAGATGACTGACTTCTAATGACTGAATAGAACATTTTCTTTTAAACTGCACATGTCGGAGTTTGCAGTTCCTGGATTTTCTTAACTGTGGCCATCATCGCCTTTATGGCTCAGCCATACGCCAGCGCTGCTTTGCGGCTCGTAAAACATTTTACCATTGTTGCAGTGTCAACAATCGCATGTCCGGGTCGGCCATATAATGGGATATAAATGTCAACCACTTCCTCACTCACGCATACGAGAGTGCAGAAAGAACGTAACGATGTTGGAAGACGTGGTCGAGGTTCTTTTCAATTAATGGCGCAACTTCTCACGTCCACTCGACTAGGTGAACTCATCCGTAAGTTCCTACAGTTGTCTACCCGCCGCGGTGGTTCAGTGGCTATGGCGTTGTACTGCTGAGCACGAGGACGCGGGTTCGATTCCCGGCCGCGGCGGCCGTTTTTCTGATGGAGGCGATAAGCAAAAACACCCGTGTGTACTAGGTTTCGGCGCGCGTTAAAGAACTTCCGGTGGTTAAAATTAATCCGGAGCCCTCCACTACAGCGCGCCTCATCGCCTGCGCTGCGTTGGCGCGTTAAACCCTACAAGCAATCAATAACTCACTAAATCAATCAATCAATTGATCGATGGATTGATCAATTAATTTATTAATTAATTAATCAATTCACCAAATAATTAATCAATTAAATATTCAATTAATCAATCCAATAATCGGTCAATGGTCAATTAATCAATCAATCAATCAATTATATAGTTGTCTATCGGGGGCCCACACACGCTAGACGCCATTTGCCTACGCTAATTACCCGATAAGGCGTCAGTCGCAAAACATCTTAAGCCTCTCCTGTTTTCACGAGCTGAGTTTTATGTTACGTCCTTCAATTTTCGCTGCTTCCTGCTTAAAGTTGCGGCTATCGCTCTCGCTGCAAAAAAAAAAAAAAAAAAACGCATTGTTGCATTTAACTCTTCGTATTGACTTCCAGGACATCGGGTGTGACGGAACGGTGGAATCAGGAGTTCGAGTGGACGAATGCGGAGTCTGTGGAGGGAAAAACCTTTCCTGTGTTCAAGTGCAGCAGATGTCGTCCACGCAAGGTAACCGTGCAACACGCGAATGTGCAGTGCCACACGCATCGTGGGGGGAACGGGGGGGGGGGGGGGGGAGAGGAAGGAAGGGTCGTCGCATAGCTTGTTCGCTGGCATTTGCCGTACTCGCAGAAAATTGCTTGAGTGCACACAAATATCACCTGTTTCTGTATTTTGTTCACAAGAACCGAAAACAGGTTTTCTGAAATTTGTCGCATTCCTACGGAACTGAAGCCATGGGCCACTTTTATTCATTCATAGGGCTGGTTACGAGCATACGTGGCAGGTAATACATCGTACTGTGAGTGACTTGTACGTAGGAAGTAAAGAAGGACCCTCACAAATGCCTTTATCCACAAACCAGCCCCTTCGACTTTAAAGCCTAGGGGAAGTCGGTGCCCTTGCCCTTGTTCCTGTAAGAAAGCTGTAATTGCAAGGGTCAAACGTTCTTGCTTTTCGTGGAAACTACTCTGGCTTCATCAACTGAACTGTCAATGAGAAGTAATTTGGAGATTATAGGCGAGTGGTTTGATAGCCATTCTTTATCGTACCAGCCACGGTTGCGCATCAAGTGTTCGAGATTAAGATGTTTTGCTTAGTCACACGTGGTCAGAAGATTCATTTCCGGCCATTCTCTGTGAAGACACAGCACGTAAAATGCATGTTGCAGCGCCTGTGCTATGCAACGCGTTTGCACTCAGTTGTCCCTCCGTTACTTTATCCTTGGCACTGTGTTGCAGGTGAACTGTACAAATACATGGCCGTGACTATCATTCCAAGCGGCGCGACCAACATCCGGGTGGAAGACGACAGCCACAATGTTCTTAGTACGTAAACCCACCACCACATTTGTTTACTTTACACAAACTCGGTTAAGTTGTCAAGGCGTAGGACATAGAAATCTCGAACGTCATGATGGGTAAAGACGCCGGAGTGGCGTACTTCGCATGCACAGTGTATCAGCCTGAAGTCAATGGAGAGAGCTTGCGCGCAGTTGGCTCGGGAGCCTCGGATCGGCAGCGTGCCGGGTGCAAAAGGACGTCGTCGCGTCGGGCGTTGGAAAGGAAGCATTTCATCTCTTGTCGGCACGTTGGGTGAAGGGTGATAAAACAAAGCGTGGGTCACGTAGTGGCATGCGCCAGAGTAGACGAGCCGGGATCGTCAACGGACACCGAGGCCCGGTGATAAAGCATGTCGTAAGGAACAAGCATTCAAACAAGCTAAAGTTTCTCAAAAAAGGCATCTGTGAAGCAAGCGAAGGTTACTCAGCAGAGCATAAAGGAACCTGATGTGTGAATCAGTGTCACAACAAAACTTTAGGAACCGATCTCTGCTTAAACAACCGTTGATTGATTGTAGGGTTTAACAGGCCGACGCAGCGCAGGCGATCAGGCGCACTGTAGTGGAGGGCTACGGATTAATTTTGACCACCTGGGAATCTTTAACGGCTTACGCAACCGCACCTGATCCGCAACAGACACTCTTTCAACTTAAGTTAGAGCTCAAGAATGAAAATACGAAGTGAGAAAAAGTCAATGGCGGAAGCGGTTTAAGACCATGATATGTTCAGAATAGTGTGCCTTCTTTTCAGAAATTCATAATTGTCTTATGAATGCTAAGCTAAACCCGCTAAACGAATCTGAGGCGATTTCAATAAACATACCGAATATCTTGGACACGACTGGACATCGCCTCTTAAAAAAAGATAAGAGACAAAACCATAAGATCAGGTTATCAGTTGTATGGCAGGGGAGTAATCCCGAGAAAATTGGGTTCCAACAAACGTCTTTTTTCTCTGGGCACGGTGGCGTTATCTTAGCCATTTAGTCTCTCTAACCTAACCTGAAACCTGGGGAAAATGAAGCTAAAAAAAATCCAACGCAGAAAGTACAGATCAAAGGAAAGAGAAGCTGTTTGGACGGAATAGAAAGACGGACGAAAAAAGGAA
Source organism: Haemaphysalis longicornis (assembly GCF_048455015.1). Classification (NCBI taxonomy): domain Eukaryota; kingdom Metazoa; phylum Arthropoda; class Arachnida; order Ixodida; family Ixodidae; genus Haemaphysalis; species Haemaphysalis longicornis. The sequence goes on along the minus strand of NW_027526295.1, from coordinate 226,184,413 downwards.
ATCAATATCTCGTGCCTGAGCTAGTTAACGCTCGCACCCTGCAGCTTTTAGTTCCAGATGGTCGCTCAATACATCACTCGTCTGTTTGCGCTGTTTCGAAGCTCGCTGCCAGAAACGGCTTAATCGCTCGGTACAGTCACGACTATTTTGCTGCAGCGCTGTGGGACCAGTGGCCGAGCCGCTCGATCGTCCCGAACAAGGGCATCACGAATAAGACGATAGTGTGGGAGTCACGGAAGCTGAGCGGTGGCACATCGACCATTCTGGCCGGCGGCACCAGCTTCACTCACGAGATGGCTGAGAACGGCAGCGAGGCGCTCACGGCAGTTGGCCCAACGATGAAGCCTGTCACGCTCGCGGTAAGAAAATCAGTACCTATACCTTGCTATCCACGAGGATGCTGTGGGCGTAGGCTGACATTTGTTGTACATGTCGACATGTGTTTCATTTAAATAGTGTAAAAATATAGGATGCCTGCGCTGTTGTTCCCGCGCACTATGTGCTGAACGTTTACGCACGCACCATGTTTAAGGTCTCAAAAGGACGTGACCCCTAGGATGCTATGATTGTAGGCTGGCCTTTGTCGCACAAACCGACTGCGTTGTTGTTTTAATCGTATAAAAATTTTGAAACCTGCGCTGTTGCTCAAGTTGTCGATCGCGCACTATCTGCTCAGCATGAATGAACGTCCCATAATCAGTCTTAAAATGTCTCGTAGTATCCCTTTCCCTTTAAAGACGAATTGTTGAGGACCGAGTCTATTGCACCCTATCGTTTGCGATGACATGATCACCTTGTTTTCTTTTTTTTTTAATTTCCTTACCTCAATTACCCTTTTTTTTTGGCATTCCAGATGTATTTCGTACAGAACGAATGCCAGCTTCCTTTGTTCACTCCCACCTGCTACCTCCGTGTCAATACACCTAATCGTTATTTGCATTTTTTTTTTTCAATTCAAACTGACAGGTGTACATCGCTAAGAAGGGTAATTCGAGCATCCGCTACCAGTACTGGGTGCCTAAGGAAGACAACGTCCTACGAAGCGCGGCGAGAGGCGCTCCGACTTCGCTCGTATACAGAGCGGGCACAGAGTCGCACCCTGCGGAACACCACTACCGAAGAGCCCGGGTGCACGCCGGGCCGCTGTTGGATAACGCAATACCGTTCCTTGGGAACCACGCTGCAACCGGCCAGCCGGCCACGCCGGTGGCTACCAACATCAATGACGTCGTCCAGCTGCCGGCAGCGAAGCCAATAAAACGTGAGTGCAAACTTTGGTAGCCAACAGCTCTAACGCAATGCCAGCTAAATGTCTCTTTTACATCAATAATTTCCGTGTGTATCAAACTACAATGAAGCACACTAAATCCACCCGTAGAAAGCACCCTTTAGGTGAGACTGCGGACCCCTAATGACAAACCCATACCATAAAGTACCTTTTAAATCGTTTAAAAAATGCGTTTTAAAATGGGCCTTAAATCTTACTCGCACTGCCGCACGTGCAGTACGAGCCGCCTTGAGAGGGGACCGTACCGAGGGGGGCTAACAGTGTGCCCCTGGCGATGGCTAGCCACGGGGACTAACTTAAGATGCTCCTGGCGACGGCTAGCGAGCGGAAGGAGCTTCGGAAAGTGCTGTCCAGGGGGCTGTCAAGCGGTGACTGGTGCAGCCGCAAATTCAACAAAACGTTCAGCAGCAGATCAACAGGAGGCTCCTGGCGGTGGCAAGCGAGCAGCACAAGCTTTCTAGAATTCTGTCCAGGGGGCTAGTAAAATGTTGACGGGCGCGGCCGCAAAGTTCAACAAAACGTTCAGCAGCAGATCAGCAAAAAGTTATCTAGGCTTTCGCCTTCATACTCTTAAAAATTCTATGCCTCTTTTTGGTAATTTTTAGGTGAACTCGGCCGTTTAAAAACAACTTCGCCATGCCAGGCAGAACAGGTACAGGACTTGTGTTAGTAAACTGAGGTCGACAAGTGAGACTGAAAGGACACAGGGGCACCTATCAAGTGTTATCTTGCTATTGTTGTGACCTACTGCGTAAGTGCACAAGACGAAGTAACCTCTCGTCATCGTAACAATGAAAAAACAATGACATACCACAATAACGGTGAAAACCTTTAAAACAAATTGGTGCTTAAAATGAGAAAATCGGGAACAGGCCGCACCACCGTAATATTCCTCAATCCAGAAACGCCCCGCAGCATGGCATGTCTGGACACGCTTATGGCCTTCTCACTAACTGTTTTGAGAAAGCATTTTCTCTAGAAGGAAAAGACCTCATTCCGCCATCAGAAGCACGGGAGAAAGGGAAGGAGACGGGCAATGTCGCTAGCAAGGAATGGACCTAGGCTCATAAAGACGTAAAGAATGGCGTCCAAGCTATTGTTCCGTTGAACGGCGCACGTTTGCAAAATGTCAAGTGCGAGGCATCATGGTACTCGCCGACGACGCCGGTGCCTGTGCCTTGGAAACAAATGTGCGGAAACGACGCGTTGGCTCCATCACAAATCTTTGTGCTTGCGGAAGACGGGTGCCATCTGCGCTTGCAATCACAGGCTTCCTTCGGCCATAAAGACCACACAATGTGCGCGACATCCACAACCAAGCATTTTACTCTGGTCATAACGAGTTCCGAGTTTAAAATGGCTTATTTAGACGACAGAGCTGCAATGCCCAATTGCGCCGTTGAAATACGCTGAATATGAACAGCGGGCCAACTGCTAGGAAGCTCAGCGTAGAAAACTCGCCTTCACAACATAAAAAAAAAAAAAAACGGCGGGTTTTTTTTTGTTTTTTTTTTTAAGATGTACTACATATGGTTGGCATGCAACCTCACCACCTTCCTCCACAAAGAAATAAAACGAATACCTCTGGGAAGCAGTTTGTGGACTGGGTAAGTTATGTCTTGATGGGAAAATAAGTGCGCTAGCTGCTTTGGTAACGATTAATTTGTGTTGCTTGAGTATACAAACGCCAATATAGAAGCAAGTGTGATTGAAGTGCGCTTGGCTCGCGAAAAAAAATACGGTGCACTTGATCAAAAGTTTCGTCTCATCCTGGTGACTGTTACTCCCAAGTGTTTCCTTTGCTCTCGCAGCAATTTTATCGGAGCGTACGTGTAGCCAGGATTGATCATCCATCCGAAATTCGCATGCTCACGCGGAGTCACTGCGAATGATATTCGATAAGCGGCGCCAAGGTCGAAACACTGCGCCGCCCGTACTCCTTGTTTAACTTGGTATTCTTCCAGCGAATATGACAAAGCTTCAAAAATTGTTCGCATGCAGAGCATATATTTAAAGACTGTCTTCAACGCTGGCAATGCTGCTAACTACGTCGGCTGAGTGAAACGCAAGCTATTGCACGACTTCCGTTATGTTCGTTACACTTCAAGCAAATGCGCTTTGTCAGCGCGACCTTGCGCTACATTTTCGTTGATTTAATAAGTTGTGATGCTTAAATTTCCCGAAAAGAGTAGTCTTAAGCCAGCAAGCGCACGGCCGCTACAGCACTACTGGGCTAAGGACAATATTTTCAGTGTATGTATCTGATATCTACAGCATTACCACATGACGGGCATTCAGACGTCAGTTGGAATAATTTTTATTTACGCAATCTCAATGGTTTACCATTAGCAGAAATTTGTTGCAGAACGCAGCGTGTTCAGAATGCTTCGAGATTTCAAGTCCTAGCAAGTCATTCCGGAAACCTTAAAGAAATAAATAAGCGCGACCACTACACTTCACTAATCTTCAATTTAACCGAAAACTCGGTGTTCAGTATGTCTCGATTTGGGATTTCCTCTAGCTTACGCAGCCAAGCGACGTTGGATTCTATTGCGCAAAATATCTTGGAAATGCTGCAATCACAATATTCTATTTTACTGCGCCATAATATGATTCCGCGGGTTGTGGTATTTTTGACATGCTCGCTCTAGCGACCCAAAGCCTTGCCTAGGGAGCGCTCGGTGAGAAACTTTCAATGAAAGGTGACCGTTTTCCTCTTTTTTTTCAAATCCTGGTCTCAGTGCGGGGCTTTTCGAAAACACGATTGCCTTTGAAAGGCCCTACTAATTTCCGGCCCGGACGTCGGGTTATGTTTAGTTGTAGGCTGCCGCCGTCTTATCTAAGAAAATGTTCTTTTTTTCGTTTCAGGAACGAAACAAAAAACAAGCAAAGGGAAGGGAAAGAAGGGTGCGTACGTTATATCGACGTGTATACGGCATTTGAAGCTTGGTAAGTTTGACAGTAAAATTTCCCCTTTTGCTGTTGTTGCACTTGCAGGAAGGTGCCCCGTGTGTCACCGTGCAAGAAATCAGTTGCACCACTTCTGCAAAAGTGATATTGGTAAGGTCGTTTCAGCTTCGTGCGTACGGATTAATAGTGATCGTAGCGGTGTGCAACTAGCATTTAAAAGCATTATCCAGGGTTGCCAACAATTGATGTGAACTAAAGAGCCCATGTTCATGCGAGCGAATATTTCAACTAATTCTAAGATCGTGCTCGCGCCAGCTTTTCGTCTTCAGCCGTTCATTAGGAAGCTGACAATGAGGCCGCCCTTTTAAACAATCGTATTAACTCTCTTCGTATCAGAATTGGGTTGGCAACGCTGGCAACACTGGCAACGGGTTGGCAACGCCAATGCAACAAATATCAACCCTAAACTTGTAGATAAGGACGCGCTTCGTATCTAAAAATTCAATTGATTTTGCTTGTCATAGAAACAAATCGTTGACGTCTATAGGACTCACAGCAAATAAAAACGATTTGTTTTATCGGGTACATGGCTTATAAGAATTTTTCTTACTTCACAGGGCCCAAGGCTAATAAAAATCATTACCTTACTTAATCGGTCACATGGGTATTATATTTTCTCAAGTCGCATTGCTGCCTCTACCGCGACTGCAATGGATGGGCACTAAGGGGCCTTTCCTAGCTTGAGTCCGGGTAACGAAGCGTACTGCGATTTCAAAAATTAACGCTCTCCATTCGAAATGCAGGTTTATGCTAAAGCAAATATATTAGCAGGAGCATTTCCAATCACTATATCCGTACTTTAAGGGCTGAAGTGTTTTTTTGTGAATAAGAGCGTGAGCGATATGATGTAATTATTACCAGCTGAGCCATCACGGGTTGATTTGCCGGTTCTCGGAATTAACTTGAATCAACTAATTTGTGTAATTTATATCTAGTAACTGAATCACTATCATTTCGCGTGTGGCACCTGTCTAACTATGACGTGACGCCAGAGGCCGGTGGTTTGAAAAATATCTTTTGCGATCCTTTTCTCGGAGTGGCCAGCGAGCGCACCCGTCCATACAGCATTCCGCTTTAAGAAAAACCCTTGTGGCGTACCTAATTTATGCACTCGCTACGATGTCATGCCTTGTGTCCTAGGTGCACCTTCGGCGTGTAAAACGCCGAAGTCAATTTTGAAGGGAATAATAGGAATAATTGGTTCTCACTACACATGCATCTGTTGTTTACTTCGCTTTATCCTCCATTCAGCCGAATTACGAAGGGAAGGGAGGACTAGGGGGTAGAATGAAATGTAAAAATTTTCCCTAAGGCTGCAGTAGCCAAATATAGAGCAACGGCACCCGGACGATTCTCGCGTAATTTTTTCATTGATTTTTCAATAGAACCAGCAATGGGACACAACGATTCGCCCAATCTATATGCATGCTGTTTCCAGCGAGCTGAACAAAATCGCAGTTTTTTTTTACAGCGAAGCTGTTTAGCAAATCGCAATTTTTTGTGTGCGCAGTTAAAAATACCGAGAAATAACCGGTCTAAAAAATATCCGAGCGCACGCACGTGAGCGCGTGCCTCGCGGCGACCGCTCGGCAGGGAACAAAACCAAGAAAATGCCGCACGCTGGTGTGTGCATGCCTCGCGACGACCGCCCAGCGTTCCCGGCGCACGTTTGCAAGCCAAGCACACCCGCTAAGCGAGATTGGCCAGATTGGCAAAAAAAAATAAATGCAGCGTTCGCCGTAATCGGGACAACACTTGCTGGGAGCGGGAAAGACACGCCTAGCGTACGCCCCTCCAAGGTGATGTCCAGTGATCATAACTTACAAAAAAATGAAGCTCACACTTAAAGGAGCCATGAAGACAAAATACAAGTTGGGTTTATTAAAAAGACGGCTTAGTCCCGATAACAATGATACCAATATCATCGCAATCTTCGAACAAATAACGGAGATATGAAAGAGAACGTATGAAGCCGTGGCGACCCCCTAGCCAATTTCCCGCAACTTTTCTATGACGTCACGGAACCTTGTTTGTGCGATTGGCGGCCGCCTAACTGACCTGTGGCGACGACACATGACTGGACGTTTGTAATGGGGCCTCTAGTTCCATTTGACCGCATCACTTGAATGCTAACGTGCAGTTAATGCACTGAAAATTGCGTTTTATTGTTGGCCCGTATGACGTCATTCTTGCTCATAACACGTCACTGTGGCGCAAAATTTGAAAGTTTTTAAATACTTCTTGCTTTTTTTCCGTTAAAAAAACGTCTTTTGTGGCTCTAATGGAGCTGAGTGAGATACTGAATCCTAGTTCTTTCAAATTAAACGAAGTTGTATTTTCTCTTCATGGCTCCTTTAAGCAACGAAGGTGAAGTACAGGTCGTTGCGGCAGCGAAGAAGCAAGTCGGCTGCCATCGTTGAGTTAAACCTTGGTGATGGCCGTGGAGGTTGCGTACAGCTTCGGTATACCCTCAAGTATTACGCATTAGTGTGAGCTTCCTTTATTTTATTTTTTTTTTGTAGTGTTTTTTTATGCCCGTCCTTCCACGCTCTTCCGCGCGCGTGTTCGCAGTGATCCAGGCGACCGTGCTTTCGGCGGAGCGCGCGGAAGGATCCCTGCGCTACGACGTGCTCGTGGCCGAGTCGTACCGCAACATCTTGGACCTCAAGCATCGGGAGTACCTGTGGGCGGCCGACAGCCGCTGCGCGTGCCCTCGGCTCCACGTGGGCCGGGAGTACGTGGTCATGGCTCGCGAACAGCGGGACTTCGTGAACAAGGAGTCCAAGCTTGTCGTGGACTCCAAGTCGTTTGTGCGCCGCTTCACTGATCGCCGGAGCCGCCAGCTGAGCAGGCTGAAGAAGCTCCAGGACCGGAAGTGCAACCTCACCACGTGAAGGCAGCTCCCGCCTCTTCCCCTCACCTCCTCGTCAACCCTTCGTTACATCGCGGTGGTGTGGGTGGTTAGCGTGAATACTTACGTTCTCGGTTAGTGACAGGAACAAGGCACGTGGGAAGGACCTCTTGAAGTGAATTATGGTGCCAGAAAGATGTCGTCTGCGCTTATTCACTCGTGAACGCATGCGAGGAGGCTGTGGAAGTGTTATGGCTGTTGAACTGGGCTGTGAACTTTTTTTACGGACGGAAGCCCAGGGAGGTTTCAAAACAACGCACAAGAAGTGATCATATCAGAACGATTGTCCAGTTGCCGCAGACGAGGTGATGTGTGTGGCGCCGTATCGCCTGGGCCAAGCGACAGTTTGGCGTCAACCATTCCTGGGGATTTGTTTCTGCGCTGTTCAGCTCTCAACCATACAACGACACGACCAGCAGATGCGAAGCTCGAGTCTTCTCGTCAGCTAATAGGTCACTGTTCAGTGTTTCTGTACAATTCACTCAGATGTTGATGCTTTCCACGTGCGTTCGCTGGCTGACAATCGCAGGCCAGAAACAGAAGACAATGGCCGGCACGCCACACATGCTTTCGATCACGCTTAGCGTGAAGCTACTTCATTTTATTTCAATCATGTTAACCCAATGTTCCGAACGACCGGGTGGAAATATTTTCTCCGCCAGTTTATTTGGCGACAATTCTCCCGGAGTTTTGTGCGTGACATGTAGTACTCATAGAACTACTTTAAGGGGCTAGTCTTTTTTCCACTGGGAGCCCTGACGTTACACGAAAGACATATTTTTTTCACTCTGAACTGTACTCTACTTTGTAACGTTAGACGTTGTTTCCTCGCACCTTAACGCAGGACGAACATCTATGATGGCGTAAGCATGTGCCCTACGTTAAAATTTTTCACGTCCCTCCCTTCTCCTATCTTTTTCCTAAAAAAAATTGTCTCGTAGCTCCTAACCCAATCTTTCGTGTGTGTCCAGACGTTTTTTTTCTCTACTTTTTCTTTGTTAGTATTTCTATTGCCGACGTTCGTACGTTTTCTACGTTCGTGGCTATCGAAGGAGGGAAGTTCTATTTTCTCTCAAGGCGCTTCTCATTATTTATTGATCTCGCTGCATAGCCTTATATAATGTTCCCCTTTTTGAGGAAATGTTTTCATACCTCTATTCTTATACGTGCCCTTCATTATTGAAAATTGTGCGCGTAATGATGTTTGTTGTTTGCCAAGACCTCTACGAAAAAGAAAAAAAAAAGAAATCTGCGCTACATGTGTGAAAACTTGCTCGTTCTTTTTCCCGAGGGACAAAAAGCGGCACACTGGTTGTCTGCCTTACCTGCTGTCGAGTTTTCTTTATCTTACCAGTCGGCACTGCCGTATGCCGGCTGGTCGGTCAAAGCTTGGCCTCATTTGCTTCCACGCAGATCGCACGTTCTCATTAAGTTTACTTCTTCATAAATTCTGCCGTACGTGCGGCAGGTAGCATTGCGGAAAAATGTGAGAAGGGGTAAAGTTTCCATTGTGCGTAAAGGTGCGCGACAGAGGATAAACTTCATTGCGTCAGCATGCAGCTTCTGTTCTCGTAAAAGAGGCATATCGGCCAAACTTAACCGAGAAGAAAAATTAAAACGAGGTTATAAAAACCACGTGGGTTTAACAATTAGACATCACCGAGCGGAATGTTTTGCAAAGTAATTAATCGGAGTACGAGTTATAATTGAACTGTAGCTAGGTATTGCCCACTATCGTCCGGCGAAGCACTTATAAATAAATAGCTGTAGCGAAAGTTTTCTAAGTTTAGACCATTTGTGAGCTGTTTATATGAAAGTATCGTAGGCAGAGATTCGCAAATTACACAGCCAGGGGCTACACACAGCTGCCACGTGGCCTGTAAATATACAGCCGCTGATCATTTTCAGAGTTTAGCTTAAAGGGGCAGCGAAGTGGATTTGTCGGAATATTTGCGGCTTGGTGCGTAGTGCAACCCGTGAAATTTACACTGCGACATTTAAGCGGAAATGTAGATGCTTTTTCTTTATTCGGCGAGAAGAAAACCATGCGCTGTTAGCGGCTGCCACACATACTACCGCAGGAACGTGACACTGGTTTGCAGAGTTTTAAATCTCTCTCGTCCTCTAATATATGGGTTTAAATGGGCCATGAAGATAAGTTTACTTCATTCGCGATACTTGGTCCTGATAGCAGTTATACCGACATTATTGCAAACTCTAAAAAATAAGATACTAGAGAAAGCGCATGAAGCAGTGGCGCCTCCCCTGTCACTTTCCGGAGATTTCACTATGACGTCACGGAATCTTGTTTGTGCTATTGGCTGCCGCCGGCCTGCACCTCCCCAAGGAACAGGACTGGACGATTGTAGTGGGGCCCCTAGTTCCGTTTGATCGAATCATTTGAAGGCAAACGCGCAGTTAGTACGCAACTGTATTTACGGTTGGCCTGTATTGCGCCACTCCTGCCCATATTACGTCACTAAGGAGAAATTTTTTTTTTTCGGTTAAAAAGTCTCCCGACTGGAATGACGCTGAGTGAGTTTCCAAAGGCTAGTTATTTCAAATTGAACAAAGTTGCGTTGTCTTAATGGTACCTTTGCCCTATTTAAAGGTGAGTATTGCCTTTCATTTGTTCACGTGCTAGCTGTACTGGTCAGACATCCTAGTCATCGGCTAATTCTAGCCCTGCGGCATTCAGCACCGAATAATAGCTGCGAGGGGAGAAATTTGTGTGGTGAGCGGCGCTTTCGAAACTGCAAAGCTGTGTGCCTCTACCCCCTGACGGTTTCATCGCCCTTGGCAAAAACTATCTCCGTGGGCAAAAACACCCAGGCGCCAAGGTCTAAGACACCGAGTGCAAGCGTCAGGCTAATCAAGCATACAGCATAGAGCTCATAATTCGTTATAGAAAACCACAAAACAAGCATCGAAACCGCATAATAGAGGATAAGGCACCCGTGAACAATGCGCACCCCAACCATGTGTTCCTGGTAAAGATTATGTTTGCTCGTTATCTTCGGAGGCTAGGCAGGACTAGCGTCGCTAAATAGAGCAGTTCTGCCCTAAGACGCCGAGCGCAAGCGTCAGGCTAGGCCGGACCCAGCATTTGCCGCACTTTTGGACACACTTCTGCTGCTGAAATGCTGTTAAACGCGTTATCTTTGATTCGCATTTGGAACTACGTCAGTCGCGCGCAGCCGCAGACCAGGGAGGACAAGCTAAGCCTACCAGAGTTGACCGACTAAAACGCGTAAACAACAAAATGGCGGCGCCCATAAACCGTCGCAGTGTAAACAAATGTCGCGTAATGCGAAGTGGCCAATGATCATGGCGGCGGCAGGCAACAATAGGAGAAAAGAGTGACGATAATCTGTAACCTTATCCAGTGACACTAGCCGAACGCAACCGACAAGCCCGCCGATACGACGAGAAACATTTCATATCCTCCTCCATCACCATTTGTAGTGGTGTACAACGCCTTTGCTGGACATCCATTTTCGCAAGGTGGGATGGCGACCAATTGTTCTCGTTTAGAAAGACTTTAAATCGGCGGAACAAACTCTCTTCATGGCCTGAGATTCTAATCTGGATTTGCAATTAGTCAAAGTTTACAAATTATCACTCTGAAGCAAGTTACCAAGAAAAAAAAGGTATGGTACGTACAGAAAAGGACGCGTCATTTTCGCGTTTTTTTTTTTTTTGCGCATTGCAGCTCAAACCCTGTTTGCGCATAAAATATTATGCTCAACCCGTGTGAGAACGGTAGTGCCACCGTTTCCCAACTCCTCATTTGTTTTTATTAGCAATTTATCTTAGTGGGAGAAGCGGCACGCCAGCGATAAAGAGGACACATTGATCATCAGCATCTACATTCTGCATTTCCTCTATAAGCGGCGGACATAATGCCCTTGGTTATGCTTATGGTCACAAAAGCCACATGCGCGAAAGGGCGAGTACAGAAACGACACATTGCGAAACGAAAGTGTGCTAAAGTACAGGCGTTGCACCCGTACATGCAGTTGCGCAATTAAATAGGTGCTATTCTGGAATTGTACACACCCTATCTCAAATGCGCACCGCCTGCAGTTGCTCACGTTGCGTAATCATCAACGCTGGACAACGGGAGATGCAGAAGGTAGGATTGCAACGACATTGCCCCGGACTACGGCAAATATTTTTTTCGACTGCCAAGTTCTCGAGAAAGCCGCGTAGTTCTCATCCGTAAGCGTGGAGAAGTGGAATCGGACCCAATTAATTGCCTCGCCGTTGATTAATTCCATTACTGCAGTTAAAGAGAGACTAGTGCAAGCAGGTTGTAGTCACGCCATCGTCTGCTGCTTAGGCATCGCTGTTGGAATAGCGATTCTTGAAGGAGACTTTTTCATGTGCGGTAGCTGTAAGATGCGAGGAAACGATGTAAAGACGTGTCTGTGCGTATGCATTGGCGTACGGCAGATGACCCTCGAGATATGCTAGTAGGCTGCATTGACCTTGGCATTGGCTTCCCCATTTTTGTTCAATCCCCATTTGGACACGGGTTCTGTGTGAACGGGCCTGAGGCAGCAGTGGCATGTATTTCTTGTGCTCCTGTTTCGGACCGAGCCGAAATCTAGGTGTCAATTGTTTCCTCCATTAGCCCTTACAACAGGCCTGAGTAATACAATGTACACGTTGCGAAACTCCGCTTCAGAAGCCGGGCCACGCGAGCACCCCCTTGTGGCTGAGGGAAAAGTGTATTGGCGCGGCACCTATTGAACAAAAACAGAACTTTGCTAAACATATACTTAATAACACAACTTAATACAGCTCGTTTTCAAATTACGAAACACCAAATTAAGAATGTTTAGTAATGTTTCCACGGGTTTTGCTTCGACTTCCGGCAGCAGCCGCAAGCACTTCAGTACCACTGCAACTTTCTGTCGACAGTGGGCAGGATCATCCACTTGCCCCTTCTGCTTGCTCCAGGGCAGGGGGTCAACCCCGGACCGGCTTTTGATACAGTGGCCCCATGGGGACTTCCGCAAATAACGTACATTGAGTAACTGTGACATCAGGCATAGTACTTGAGAGCGACACTTACAATTATAGTGCGTTACCAAGAAGATAATGATGATGGTGACCACTAAGGTCTAATGGCCCAGATGTTATGACACCCACTTCAGCAGCAGGCGAGCCTGGTTTCGATCCTCTAAACCTGGGAACTGGCTAAAGCAGTTGCCTTTTCATATCTGTGCTCGGCAGCGCATGAGCCGGGATACCAGCTAGGGATGCACGGGATGTACACACGCTGGGGAAAAGTACCCAAATAAATGTGCCCTATATAATAATAAACTATTAAGTCCTGTGTTAAAGTTCGCTAGAAGTATGAGTTCACAGTAGTGCATCGGGCCTCTACGTTTCCTCAACCGGCCAAGCGCTGTCCTACCGGCTTGAACGTGCAACGTCATCCACGTCGGCCGAGCTTCATGCAATTAAGCAAGCCCTCCGCTGCATTATTCGTCAGCCATCAGCGGAATGAGCTATATTCACGGATTCAAAGACAGCGCTGCAAACCCTACCGCACGCCAGTTGCTTCAGCCTCACGACCATGTATTCCGCGACGTCGCCTACCTGCACCATCTAGCCTACGTCGCTGGGCATCGTGCGACCTTGCAATGGATACCCGCACATTGTGGCATTCTCGGCAACGAGAAAGCAGATAAGGCGACTCGCCCAGGGCTACAACTGCGCAAGGTAAGGAAAATTTTAGGCTCTGGTCATATCAGGAAATTACCCAGCACTATAGGCTGAGTCGCCTGAAACTTCCGGCAGCTCACAGATCCCTCACAAGAGGACAATCAGTAGCGTGGCGTAGGCTGCAGACATTCACTTTCCCCCACCCCGCCCTTAGCCATCGACAGTACCTGAAAGGTACCAGGACACATGCAAATAGTGTGGACTGCCAGCTGCTTCACTGACCCACATGGTCTGGGCCTGCCATCTCAAACCCCAGTCCGCCAACCCCGAATTCCACATGAGTAATTCCGAGCAGTGGGAGGCCGCGCTGCTCAGCTGCATTCTCGAAGTACAAGCTGCGGTCATCCAGCTGGCGGAAGGCGCCGCCAGGGTCCATGGGTTCCTGGCCACCGTCTGACGAAGCGCACACCCGAACCTGTCTCTCGGGTGGTCACGCTCAGCAAAGATGACAAATAAAGTTTTTTATCTCTCTCTTACAAAGCACGAGGCTGCAGTACTAGCGAAGCAGCTTGCCTTAGAGGAGCGAAACCGCCTCTGGTCTTTCCCCGCAACTCATCCCCCCTTTCTGTATGATATAGACTCTGACCTGAGAATGAGGCTCCCAGAGCGAATCCCACGTCAATTGAGACGCTTTACCATCGGTTGCGCCTCAACGCAGCATTTACGAACTCCTACTGAGATCGCCTCGGTCAAGCCACAAACTCTTACTGCAATAACTGTGGTTTGCCAGAAACTGTTGAGCACAATTTATTAGAGTGTCCGGCGTACAACCAGGAAAGGAACCACCTCGCCAAGAAGATCGAGTGCCTCAACAACGGACTTTTATCATTGAAAGCTCTTCTTGGACCATGGTGATCTCCATCATCCCTGCGAAAAGTGTTAGATGCACTGTTTGATTATTTACGTGACATCGGCGTCGCGGAGAAAATGTAGAACTATGCGTAGTCATCCTGTGAGAACACCTGGATTTTGCGTGACCCACGGAACACTTCATGTTGCACTATTTTTTACCTCTTCCTTTTTTCCCCTCTTTTTCGCCCTGCTTCCTTCAGGGCCTTTATTCCCTTCTCCCCATCCCCGCAGAGTAGCATGTAGTCGAATTCATGCCTGCAGACCTCTCTGCTTTCTTCTAATAAAGAGCTCTCTCTCTCTCTCTTTCTGTTTCTCTATAGACAAGAACGCAGTCCCAACAAGCGCAAGATAGAAATCATGATTGTTTTTTTATTTTCGATCTATAATTTTTCATAGTTAACAAAACTTTGAAGGACTACAGTTTTAACCTAGCAAACGAACAAGGGGCTGCCTGTTCCACGGCGGCATTGTGATGTTGCTGGAATGGCTTAGGAGCAGCGGTTTCTTATTGTTTGTATTAAAACTGCGACTGATAGTTATTCATAAAATTTGCCGCGGGTTTGTAGTCGTTTTACAGCTCATCTTCGTGTAATTGGTTTCGAGATAGTTTCGACAAAACATGAGTTACAGCCGTTTTCTGTACGCATACTCCTCCCGTAGGAATTTCAAGCTGTTTACAGCTCCACCGTGAACTGATCATGACAAGTAAACGAAACTCGGCGCAACAATAGAGTCGTATTAGTTAAAATCTGCACCATTATCTTTCCAATTATGTCTGCATTGGATCGAGAGCTGCAGAGCTTCCTCGAGAAAATTGGTTTTGCTACAAAGCGTGTTTTTCTCACAGGCAACGACACGAATAAATCCAGAGGAGTCAGACATTTATCTTCGCTTTAAAACAAAATACCTCAGGGAGAGGACTGGATGAACGCTGGCTGATCTGGATGGCGATCGCACATGCCGGGTGTTTGAATTTCCCGCATTTGTTAGAGGAATACCTCCGACGCATGAAGCGCATGCGGCACCTATCGACCCAGCAGCGAAGTGTTTTTTGCAACTGAAAGCAAATCGATGGTGTCTCCGCTAGATGTAGACAGCTCCGTGGGCTTTACGCAGGCGGGAAACGCAGCTAGGAGAAGTGGTCTAAGCATGTGCTCGAGTTTCCATTGCTTGTGTGCATTATGTTCGGTACCGTGACAAAACAGCACGTAACGAAATAGCACGCTAGAAAAGAGCAACGGCTATACAGCGTGGCGTCAAAAAAGCACGCGAAAAAAAGAGGTCATCGTCAAAACAGCGAAACGTCAAAACAACGCGTGACATGAGAACGCAGCGGCAAAATAACACCCTGAAAGTGTAGAGTACTGACACAGAATTGGACGGTTTTCTCGCAGACTTCATTTTTTCATCGTGCGATATGCACCCGATCTCTTAAATGCTGCTTAGACAACAAGAATAGTTCCCCTTTCCTGTGTATTGCGGAATTACTTTAGGTTTTGGACATCAAAAAATTTGTCAAAACGATTTAGCGATTTCACCCACTTTTGCCCCTTTAGTCATATTGTTGTTCTTTTGTCTTGCATAGTCGCAATCACTCTCCCCTTTAAGACGAGTCCTGTTAATGCAACTTCACTATGAATTTATATCTTGAATACACTTTTCATTTCGCTTTAAACATGCAACATTTTTGTAAACTTTTTTGTTTGGAGGGACAGTGTGATACAGGTACCAAAAATTTTCGTTTCAATGACAGTGATCCTGCGGTACACGCTTTTGTTGTAGCTACACGAACGACCGACGAAACCTGGTCGGCGAGCCGAACCCCATGCAGCGTACTCTCGGTGATTTGAGGCGTCGGCATCACCCGGGGGCAACCCACGTTAGCGTTCATCTCCAAAATGTAACAAAACAAAAAGTGCCGAAAGAAACTGGAGAGCAGTCACCGAGCAAGAAGTAACTCAAAAAGTAAGTAAATCTTTCCCTGGCATGATTAACATAAAATAAAAACGTGCATTTAACAGAGGTAAAGTATCTATAGGAGGAAGAAGATCAAAGTTTTATTGAGGCCCAATCTGACCCCGTGTGTGGAGGCAGACCAGTGGGGGGACTCCTTAGTCTAGGAGTCCCTGGCTCACCAGGTTAAGCTGGGTGCCGGGTTCAGAGCTGGACAGCTGCGCCGCCCACTGTGAAGAGGAGGGGTGGGGATTGGGAGGGATGTCGGGTGTGTGGGAGCATTCCCATACTATGTGATAACGTGTACCCCTTTCGGGGCAAAACTTGCACTGTGGTGAGTGAGAGGTGGGGAAGATCAAATGCCAAAGTGTATTGTGAGGGAAGGTCCGGGTCTGAAGTTGCATTCGTATTTTTGTATGTTTTCACATGCAAGATGTTCAATGTTACTTGTTTACTCCTCGACCTTACTTGAGTGATTTCTTCGCTAAATATAGTTATTTAACTTTTCTTAAAGGTGCGAGCATTTCTGGAGCTTTTGCTTGTTTTGGGCGTCTTCAAAAAGGGCGCACGGGGTTTTTCGGTCTTCTTTCGGAGCGACTATTTGCCTGTTAGCTCGGCCATATTTCGCCACCCTGTCGGGGAGGCATGTGCTTGATATCACGTGTAGGTGCCCGCGGACATCCCCGTCACAGTCACAGCTGCCCTCTCCGCTTTTCCCGAGGCTCTGCACGGACCTACCAGATGGCCACCCACAGCTCCTAACTATTTTTCTCCCCCACCCCGCCCCTGTTGTTTCAATAAACGTTTCTCTCTCTCTCTCTCTCTCTCTCTCTCTCTCTCTCTCTCTCTCTCTCTCTCTCTCTCTCTCTCTCTCTCTCTCTCTCTCTCTCTCTCTCTCTCTCTCTCTCTCTCTCTGCACGGAACTCAGGCGCTGCCTAGCAGCGCAGTTCTTAAATAAACTTGTATTTCACAGACATTGGGGAACCGTTCTCGGCTTTCGTCGCCGACGCCGTCGTTTTCGCTCCGTGGAAAACTTGCTGCGTGCGCATTAAAAGAATGAGTGACTGAGTGAGTGAATAAATCAGAAGAAAAAAAAAAACAAGAATAGGCGTCGCCTTGCCCTTTCTCACATACGCTCTCATGAGAAGCTCTTGAGAGGCCTTAGGATTCCGCCCAAGATGAGGCTACTAACGGATGACAGAAAAGGCATCAAACTGTCATCAAGCATTTTGAGGTTCCCTCATACTGTCGCTTCTCTGGCCTGCTGTCGATTGCTTACGTGGGACTACTGCCTGTTCTTCAGCTTTAGGTCGACTTCGTAGAAGGCAACAAAAGCCCTTTTGTGTTTCATGAAGGACAGGGGTTAGGTTAAAGACTATAGTGCCCACAATGGGACTAAAGTGTGTGCGCGGCCCCGCTCCTACCCTCTCTTTTTCGCCTGCCCTCTGTTTCGTCCCCTGCATATCCCTGCCCCAGTGCAGAGTAGCAATCTGGGCTCTAAGCCTGGATAACCTCTCGACCTTTCCGTTAACTTGGCGCCAAAGTCTTCTGCCACACTAGCGTGGGCGCTAGGGTTGCAGAACAAAGTTGTCCTTCGGTTAGAAATATTATCCCCTTTGTTTTTAGGAAGTGTGCGAGGCGATCACGGTGGAAGCTCACACGTGTGTCGGACGAAGTCTTGTACACAGTGGAGTGTTCCACTTCCCAGTTAACCAAATGTATTCCTTAGTACGTTAAACTCTCGCCGATGCAGTCGAACCCACTCATCACGATCCCAGATATAACGATCTATCGGTTATAACGAACGTATTCCGGTGCACTTAGGACTTGCCTAAACTACACATTGAAACGGCGTCCAGATATACCGAACGTTTTTCAAAGCGTCCTACTTTTACAACGAACACTTCCGACCCGGTCACGGTAAAAATATGGCGCATACGAAGTGAAAACAAAAAAAATCAGAACAGTCCTTAAAGGGGCCGTGCACACAAAACCCAAGTTGGGTTCATTCAAAAGACTGCCTCGTTAAAATCATACTGATAGCACTTTGAACGCACACTTCGCTCAAATAAGCTATATAATTAGGAAAAAAGGGAATAGCCGTGCGAACCACTAACTCATTTCCCGCAACAGAACCTATACTGCCATACGAGCCCAGCTGTGCGAATGGCGGAGGCCGGCGAAAGCAAACGCAAATTTAGGAGGGCTGATAAGCTTGCCCAACGAGCTATGTGCGCATAAATGCAATGCATACTCATTTCACTGCAGTAAGATTGGTGGGGTAAACAATGAAAGTTACGAAAATACACGTAAACATAGAAGTACCGATGCGCAATGCTGTTGGTACTGGACGCACTATGCTTGTTTTAGCTGCACAGTAGTCCGCCGTTTGGAGTTGTCTTACACGACACTGGCCGATCGTCGTAAGCGACGTTGTCTGACGTGACCCTGTTTGTCGAGCATAACCCATGTTTTCCGAAACGATTACTTTCTACCGTAACAAAAACAACCCAGGTTCAAATACAACGGCGGAAAACAGTCCGCGGCTAACTTTGGTAGCGCCATCTTAGAGGACTGACGGTAAGCAAGGCTGCAAAGCCCAATGACGCACTAAAAGTTCGCTTGAATACCCGCCCCAATGACTTCATGACAGACTTCACGAAAACACACGATTTGACGGGAGAATCAAACTTTCAACCTACATTGACTAATTTCTCAGTGACTACGGCACCGTTTGCAGCTGGACAGGTGCTGTGGGCACTATAAAACATGAAATCTTTCGAATAAATCAAACTTGTATTTTGTCTGCATGGCCCCTTTAAAAGCATGAAAGAGGCGGCGTGCTTGTGCGTTCACCGCTTCAGTTTAATCGCGACGAAGATATCCCACATTGGATTGGCGAGCAGCGCCCGCAGATTTAGGACGCCGCGACCGAGGTCGCTCACTTTCCAGGCATTTCCCCAGAGGAGGAATAGCAGTCAGGAAGAGAAAAAATAAGTAGGGATCATGAAAACTGACGAGAGCATGATGCCGCCCGAGTTGGACGCGAACGCGGCACCGCGCGCTGCAAGAAGCGCCGGTGGTTACTTAGCTGCCATCTAGAGATCGCGATTCGCCGTCACTTCGTTGGCACAGTTGCTGATAACGAATCGTCATGACCACGGAGCAAGATGTCATGACATTCAAACTGTTGAATTTCGCTCTTCTCCAGAAGAAGCGACGCAGCTTGCGGCGTGGCTCCCGGAACGCGCAGCCTCGTGCTTGTTATAGCCATCGAAGCTCTTACGGCGACGGGAAATTTTGAAGACGTCCGAAAGAATTTTATCGTGGGCATTGTGCGTGTAGCGGAAGGTTCGACGCAAACACAGTTTAGTTCGTTCGTAAGCAAGCAGCGGGCGTCCGTTCATAAAGTGAAAAGGCTTGTCCCAGAAGGGGTTGTTCGACATGTTGGCTAATTTGCGCGCGTTTAGAGGGTGAGTTCAAATACAACGAACTACTGATATAACGACCACTTTTCGCGGCACTTTCGAGTTCATTATAAGCGGGTTTGACTGTATCTGCCTCCCTCTTTTAAGAGGGTCTTAGTTCCAGCACCATACGTGTATTTGATTCGCTGGCACAATGAATTTGCGTCGCGTGGTTTCGAACTAATTCAACAGTGGCTAATCCTACGCAATACGTTCCCTGTGTGAACAAGGTATGTTTTATAGCAGAGTAAACGTATTACAGTTTGAATGACGCTTAGACTGAAATCGTTGAATCTACTTAAAATTCAGCCACTTTGTCTGCATGTGACTTACGGCAGCCCGCCTACGGGATCTCATTAAATCCTGAATTCATTTCCGCCTACCGCCACCTCTTGGTGGCGGGGCACAACTGTTGCCGCAAGACCTTCGAACGACGTTATTTTTAGCCGTCAGGTAGCACGGCGTCACCGCAAGCTGAATACTCATCAGAATCGTGCGGAACTTCTAAAAGGAATTGAGGCAACAAATTGCAAATGAAAGGTATAAGTCACTGCAGTAAGCATGAGGAAATGTTTACGAAGTGGAGGAGCAGCCAGTGAAAAAGAAATCATGAGTCATTCCGCTCTGTAAACATGGATGACCAGCAACGCTTTGTAGCAGACGACATAGAGGCGACACAAAATGTAGGTGAAACCAGAGTCCTTAAGGACTCTGGTGAAACGTACGCACGCGTGGTAGGAGGAGGAACAAACGTTTATTAATTCCTGTAAAAGGAAAAAAATTGGGCCCATCTCCCCGCGAGGGTGACTCGAGTAAATGCGTCGCATAGGGGGTGGGTGTATTGCGTTAACGTTTAGTGTTTGGGGAGTTGGTGGTAGTGAATGCGTTGTATCAGCAGCTTCTTGACGTGGTTTGAATGAGTCAAGGATATAAGGCGCGTTCGTAGCCTCCCATTCTGTGTCGGCTTTGTGGCGCAGTGGGTAGAGCACCATGTACATTGCGTTCTGCCCGCAGGGTCGAGGGATCGAAACCAGGCGCCGGATAGTATTTTTTTTTATATAGTGTAGGGGGAGGGGTGCGGACAACGACGGTGCGGACTACGACGGACGTCAACGCGGGTCACATCGTGAGTTTCTGAAATGCTCTGCATTTAATTGAGCGCTGAATGATCCTCATAATAGTAGCGTTGATCATCCAGGGTGGGTGGCGCCGCTAGTCCAGGATGCCATGGCCCTCAGCTGCTTGTCTGGCCCGGATCACCGGGCCGTGCTGGTCATCCCGGTCCTCGATAGACAGCAAGGCCTCCCACTGCTACGTCAGTGGCACTAGGATCTCCGGGAGTTCCTTCGCACCCTTGAATTCCCATACTATGTGGTGGGGTTTCCGCAGAATTTACAGTCTTAACTGTTTGTGTGCAACTGTGGGGCGTGCGGGAAATAGGTAGTCTGCTGTCTTCTTAACTGCGTTGCTTCTTCTTTGGTGAGTTGCGGATGAGGAGGTGGATATTTTCGTCTGCCCAATCTGTAATGTTCTATTGGGGGGAGAACCGTCCTGTCGCCGCAACTCTTATGTTGCGGCGACAGGACGGTTTCCCTGCTGTTAGCTAAGCGTTCACATTTATCTCATTTGTCTTACTGACTCTACATTCACATTCTAAAATATATTTTCTGTCTAATTTTCGCATCCAAAATATTATTGGTTCTTGATTAGCTACAAAGCTTCCTGGCCAATCCCCCGCGTGGGTATGTGCCTTGCTTTGAGGCAACCAACCAACCAACCACCGATGTAGCAGTAAAGTAGCCTTTGATAATCGCTAGGCTTTCGTCTTCAAAGAACGTAAGTGGACTTCAGTTCCGAAAAAAAAAAAATTCCTTCCCGATTATAAGAATGATTTGAGTTGCGATTATGAGTACGACTTGAGCTCCATTTAAGACAGTGACCCGCGACGCGACAGGTGGCAGCGACAGTCTGAATTTTTCCCACAGGTTCAAGCTTGCTAGCACTCTTCACGTCTCTGGCATTCTTTCCGGCCAAGAAACTTCACCTGTCGTCTCGAGCCCAGTAATTGTAAATCGACTTGCATCGCGTTGCTCATAGCATTCGCACAGTGTATTTTACCCTAAATGTTTTCTTCCCAGAAGCGTGCTTCCGCAAAAAGAGCACCAATAAAAACTTACAATGTGTACGTCGGGTTGTTCCTTAGGGTTTTATATTTTAAAACAAAAGTGTTTTATTCCGGGATTCACGAGCATTTCTATTACGTCATATCTGTCACGGAAGTTACGCCAGTACAACGAAGCCAGCGTCCTGTAAAGGGTGTACCCCCGCACACAGGATCTTCTTGCGGGGGTACCTTTAGTACTAAAGTACTAAACCTTTAGTACTAAAGGGTACGTTATACTTAGGGTTGTTCATTTTCGGGTTTTATATTTTAACACGAAGGTGTTATATGCCGGGATACACAACGATTTCACTGACGTCATATCCGTCACGGAAATGACACCAGTACACCTTTGCCGAAGAAACCCGCCAGCATGACTTTGCTCTCCAAGCGCACCCACAAAACAGCCGCCGACCCGCAAATCATGCTCAGCTGTAGATTTCACTGCAGATTTCACTTTCGTTTTTTTACCGATTCCTACGACAGAGAAATCAACGACAGTTTTTTTTTTCATAATCGGGGGTAAAAATAGGGTGCTATTTCTTCAACTGATAATCGAGGAGAAATCGGGTTTTTGGTAAAAACATTCCAAAAATCGTGTTTTTTTTTTCGGGTTAAACCTAGAGATGTACGACGTAATGCACTCAGTTCATTTTATCAGAAGGTACCACGAGCTTCTTATGTTGGTCGCTTCAAGATGATAATCGGGGCACGTCAGTGTTTTCTAGCATTAACTCTCTGAAATATCGCGTTTGTTTTGAAATGAATCAGTATTGATGTCAGTAAAGGGCATTGATAACCTCCAAGAAATGAAACATTTTTTTCGCGAAAAGCCGGTCATGGATTTTTCACACATCCCTGCTTACATACATTATCATCTGCGTGCGCAACATGTCGGCCTCCATTCGAGACCTGTCCGATCGTGGAAGGTATCTCAGCTGGGAGAAAGTTCTCTCGACATCACAGCTTCCGTTAGGTAGGCACAGCAACGCTAGTGCCGCATTTGCCAGCCTGCAGTAACGACCGGTATAGTCATGCCAATTCTCAATGAGTTCGAAAGCTGTGTGTGTGGGGCTTGCTTCCAGCAAGTACTGGTTGAGAACGGCCGACCGTCAACACACGATTGTGCAGATCGTTAATTTGAAAAGGTCCATTCGGCGAGAAATCGGGTTTAACCCGATTCTGCTGAAACGTGTTGCAGGTGTAAAAACCGGGTAAAATCGGATTTTACTTGATTGATTGATTCTAGGGTTTAACGCGCCGACGCAACGCAGGCGATTACAGGGATTAATTTTGACCACCTGGGGATCTTTATCGTACGCCGAAATCTCGAACACACGGGTGTTCTTGCTTTTCGCCTCCGTCAGAATAGCATCCGCCGCGGCCGGGAATCGAGCCCGCGTCCTCGTGCTCAGCCGCCTTAGCAACTGAGCTACCGCGGCGGGTCGGGTTTTACCCGAAAACGAAGTACCCTATGTATACGATGCTAGTCGGTCCGAAATAGCCTCCCGCACTCGCGACGCCGAGGATAATCTGCTCTACAGTGCTTCTGTTTTTTGTAACGCGAAAAACGAAAGATTGTGCATTCTAGTAGCGCTTGCTACCACAAAGAAAAGTGATGTTCGCTCACAAAGCGGGAATGTGAGTAACGCCTTATTCTATTTATTTTGAGAAAATACACTGAAAAGTGCGACGTTGGAACGTATGTGCCAGAAAAACTGCGAAAAAAGAATCAATAATTTATCCAGTTTGTCCGAGTAAAATCGCGAAATACACCGTGTCTGTCCACTTCCCTTCTTGTGTCGACGTCTTTTGCGCAGCGTTTCATTGTGATATTTGTTGCACTGAACGCAACCAGTGTTCCAAAGCATACGTCGAAAATCGCCGCAGAAAAGGATCATCTTTCTAGCGCCGTCGAGAAAATAGGGCGCATTCCAAGCGTAATTCGTCTTCCACAAACTGACGGGCATAAAAAGCGAGAAGCCAGGTTAAAAGGTATCAAGCATTTTCTCGCCCCTGGCTTTACCGTCGCGAAATAAAAAAGAGGAAAGATAACTGTTTTATGATGACCCCTCACACTCCCTTTATCCCATTACTCCAATCATATATTCTATTCTAGCTGTTCCGGCGCGCATTCTTTTCGCTTCAACCTGAGCCGGGAAAGACGGGAGCTGGTAAGTAAAAATAAACGAACAAAACCAACACACGCACAAACACACACCCACACGTCCGACAAAGATGCCTCTAATCACAATCGCAAAAACGTGTGCGCATCCTTTATTCATGGCACCGACGTTTTTTGACCACACTCGTCGCCCTGCTTTTTTTTTTTCTGTTCAGCCTTTCGTGCGCGTGTCCGATTTTTCCTTTGCTCTCTTTTTTCCCAAACGCGTCATTGTTTATTTTTTCACCATTTTCTTCCTGTGTGGTGCGCTTCTGGGTGTTATCATGGGCGCAGCGCGTGTATTTTTCGTTTGTCTAGGCAAGGACACGCCAACAGCAGCAGCGGCGGCGGCGGCAGCGGCGTCGGGCACCGGCTACAGTCTCATTCCGTGGCGAGGACAGTGCGGACATTAAAGCCAAGTGCGGCGTGGCTATGCGCATGAGAATACACAGACACACGGGGACGCAACGCCAACGTCTCTCTCTCTCTTTCCCTTTTGCCTTTTCCGCCTTTTTTCTCTCTCTCTTCTGCTTCTTTCTTTCCGGCGGCCTAATGGCACTCCCGTAATTGATCGGGTCTGCCCATGCATGGGTTCTACCGGGCACCACCCGGCCCGGACAGGCGGTGACCGAAAGCAGGAAGGAAGAGGAGAACGAGGGAGAAAAAGCGTGGAGCATAAAACGCGGTTCCGAGAACCGCCAACGACGACGCCGCGCGAGTCACCATAACGAGAACGCGCTTCAAAAGTTCAGAAAGTCGACGGTGCCGTCCACGGGCGCCATTTAGTTTTTAGCTCATTGAAGTCTACGGTTATGTGGCGGAAAAGAAGAGAAAAAGCGCCGTGAAGAGCTGAGCAAACATTAGCGCCAAATGAGGTGTACATTGCATGCGCCTCGGCACGAAGCTCGAGGCTGCGACGCCGGCCGTGTTCGAATGTCATCACCGCAGCTGCGAGCAGGGTCCGCACGCCACCGCTGAATAGACAGAAGCATGCGTACAGGCACCGGGTCGAAGCTACTCGGAAACAATATCAAGCGTGAATGGCAACGCTCGGAAAAGCTGTTTCATATCTCTCTCCCAGCGCCACTTACGGCGTCTCTACCGTAAGTGAGGGGTGAGGGGCGAAACCACTACGCTACTCTCCTTCTCTCTTTATATCTATCTATATACAGACATACGACATACAAACACACACAGATTATTATATATATATATATATATATATATATATATATATATATATATATATATATATATATATATATATATATATATATATATATATATATATATATATATACATATATATATATATATATATAAGGACACATATCAAGGTTGCATTCGTCATTTCCAGTGCTATTCGGCTGTTTCCGAGGGGGCGCTGTCAAAACAGCACACGACGAAAGGGCACGCGACAGAAGAGCACCGACATAACAGCACGGCGTCAAAAGGGCACCCGACAAAACAGCACGCGACAAAACAGCATGGCGTCAAAAGCGCACGCGACGGAACAGCACGTTGACAAAACAGCACAGCGTCAAAACAGCACAGCGACAGAACGGCACGATTTTATGGAACGCCTAAATGGGCAAATATTTTGATTTTAACATGGATAAAAACACTTTAGTGGGCGCAAACTGCTCTCTCTGAGGTTCTCTTCACGTTTCGTTACTCTTTCTCGGGAAAAATACTACGGCTTTAATTATTACAGCATGTGGGATATCTGAAATGAAAGAAGCAAAAGCCAGGGACGACATTTGGTAAAACTTTTGTTCCTTTTTAGGTAGCCCTACAATTTTTATGATAATAATAATAATAATATTAATAATAATAATAATAAGAAGAAGAATTTATTTCCGAATTTGCCGCTGACATTTCTCCAAGACTGGTAGGCCCGGATCATTTCGTCCGCAGGCTTTCACATCTCTCCCAAAGTGGACCGCGTTAGCACGCGCTAAAACCGGTGACCGAGTCTCATGGATGCCGAGTCTAAAGTCAACGCCTGCGCTACGAACCCAAAGGAAATACTGTTCGCCCGGAATGCGATCAGAGCAAAATCGGTAATAAAAACCGCAGGGTAGTCTTGGTATGTCTGCTTTGCGCCGCAGAAACATTTTGCAATTTTTTGATACGAGCTTTTTATTTTAGCGCCGTCTATGAAGCGACCGCCGAAACCTCCGCGCTGGGCTGTTAAGTGCGCCGTTCTTTGCGTGCGTCTGCTCGGAATCCGTGCATTACCGAGTGAACCGTAGTGGTTTGGCGTTAAGTTAGCGGTTGCAGTCCTTGTGTGTGTGTGTTCTGTTTTGTTTTCATCATCTGCGGACGGATTTTAGGTCCTGATTTGCTGCCAGAGCGGGAAATTCCGACCCCGGCTGTTGAGACCAGCAGCAGTAGCAGTGTGGTGGTGGTGCCGGTGGTGCTCCGCAGTTCCGCGATGAAAACGTACCGGTATGGCACCGACTGACATAGAAATCGATATCGGGGAGTAAATACGTGTTTTCAATGCCACCGTGCTTGTTATGTTCACCGATTATTCATGTTTACGGAAGCGCGGACGTCGAATGCGGAGCGCGCATAGCATATGTGGGTCACGGTGATCCGTGCTCGCGATGGACTTTCGACGAGGCGATTGCTACGCTGTTGGCATTGCAATGCAATATAATCTTTCTTAACTAGACTTATGACGGTTACTGACGAAACGAAATTACCCGGGCGGAAAAATAACGCGACCCCACAACCAGTCAAATTACTATTCGAAGGTTGAGCAAAAGGGTTGACGTTCGGGCGAGTTAATATTGGTTGATCATGATCGTGATCATGATTGACCTAACTCTGCGCAGCGCATGTGGCCTGTAGCTCGGAGCCCACCTTTGTGAAACCGCTGCTTTCACCACAAATGCTTTACGCGACCAGCAGTAACTGTTTTGTAATTGTAATACTTTAGATTCCGTGGCAACGCAAAAGGATTAAAAGCTTTTCCTTTGACCGCGTTGTGAACAGGTTGAGCTATTTTCCAAATGCAGCGTTCACGCGTACCTCGAGCTGCGTTTCCACATTTGGCTGCCTGCTTATCCTGCTATCGACCAGCAGTGTGCGATGGAGAAAGTTATCCTTTCAAATCGTTTGGCAGTGTAATGCGTTGGCCTGAAAAAAAGTAAACAAAACGCCGTGATTTTAAAGGTTAGATTAGATGAAAAGGGGATGGTTTAATGCCAATCGGCTGTAATGACCAAACAATATATGGTATTTTAAATTGACTACAAGGAACCAGAAGTTATTGTAGTGTTGTATTGTATCGGCGCTCGTGAAAGATCCCCAAGTGGTCAAAATTAACCCGCAGCCCTCCACTACTGCGCGCCTCATCACCCATGAAGCGTCGGGGCGTTAAACACCATAATGAATGAATGAATCAATCAATCAGTCAATCAACCAACCAATCAATGCTGTATTGTAAAGGACAAAGTTGTTTCTAACATTTCAGGGGGTTCCGTTCCCTGTCGCAGCTTTGCGTGTGATAAATGGATTTT
This sequence comes from Haemaphysalis longicornis, assembly GCF_048455015.1. Taxonomy (NCBI): domain Eukaryota; kingdom Metazoa; phylum Arthropoda; class Arachnida; order Ixodida; family Ixodidae; genus Haemaphysalis; species Haemaphysalis longicornis. Next base: position 226,157,381 of record NW_027526295.1, on the reverse strand, counting down.
GATCCGTCTGCTTGCCGTCCAAGTGCACCCAACAAACCCTGGAGTTGGTCGTTGGTACAAAGTCGTTGCGATTTATCAACGGAATCCACCGATATCTCAACTCTGTGTGCGTTGGGAAGCGATGCCGCAAAAACACGCCGCAACCGCACTGCATTTTCTCCAGGCAGTGTCGTGCACATGCGTGCTGTCAGCGACTGTTTCTCGCTTTCTCTGGTTGTTCAATAACCCACCACCGCGCAGTGCTGACCAGGCGACGTTTGCGCCTTGAACGGCATCGCAGCATTGGCTAAAACAGTTGAAAGTTCCGCAAAAACTAAGCACGCGGTGCGAAATACTCCTGAACTACGCAGTGGAGCACACCACGCCGAGCGATGTTAGCAGCCCAGCGCGCTCAGGCAACGCTGGTCGGCCGCCGAGAGAACTGGTTTGAGAGTATTTTCCTCCTTTCCCGGCTGCTTATGGAAAATGGTGTATAGCAGGGGAGCAACTCATTGTACGTCTCCGCGTGCGCATTGTACGCTCTGCGTTCCACAGCAGCCACTGCCCCTTTGTTCGTCTTGGCGGCAACAAAAGCCGACCCAACCCTCGTTTTCGCTGAGGAGAGGGAGGAGGTCGAGGGGAAACGAGAGGGCGCAGTTGCTAACATGCGCATTGAGTGTAGGGATTTTGAACACGAGCCAGTTTATTTTGCATCAATCGTTCCATCAATCGTTGGCTTTTCATTGTACCATGACAAGTGACAGTCTTTGATTCTCGCAATTTCTGGGAAAGTAAAGTCGTCAGAAAGATGCACACGAACATGTTTATGTATTTTAGCGAATGAACTGCATATGTTTCTGCACAAATGCGGTTCCCGACAACAGAGTTTGTTGTTTATGGTTTGTGACCTGTTTTTATGAGCTCACCTGCTGCCGTCAGCAATTGTTAGGCTCCCGCAACACGCCGGCAAATTGAACAAAGCATGTTAGCCAGCAGTCTTCTAAGCCTTGCAGCAAGACAATAGGCGTCATAGATAATAGCTTTATGTCATATTTTCGGTGAAAATCAAAAGTATCGAAGCTGCAAGCTGCAAAAGTATCAAGGTCCAAAACCTTAGTGCCGCTTCGCTTGATTCTAACTGCAGATATCGAAGCATTTCAGATGAAGAGCACAGTATCGCAGCTTAGGTAACACAATAAACCATTCATCGGGTAAAGTTCGTTTTTTTTAAATAGCGAGAAATCGGCGAGCGTGATCGCTAGTACAGCTTTATGTTGTCTGATATTCAGTGGTGCCGGCCCACTCCCATTTTCGATACATCATGTAACCTAAATAATATTGTGCCTGTAAAAGCGCTCACTGCACAGCCTGAATCGTGATACTCGCTTCTCAAGCGTTAATAAACGAAAGGATACAAGCAATGGAAGCACGGGAGAACATACTCGTACGACGACAAATTCGCATGCAGCATTTATTTCAAATAATTTCAGCCTTAGCAAATATATTATGTACGGACCGATGCAAATACTTTGTGCACAAATACAAACATGTAAAGACAAATAAATTGGCCCCCTCCCTGCTTCCCTTATACAGGCGCTCATGCATAGGTGAAGTAGTGGTGGGACATTTTTTTCCTACTTTGAAGTTGGGACATGTTTTCCGGCACCATTTGTTCCGGGACTATCAGTTCCGGGGCCAGTAGCTCCGGGACCATTTGTGCCGGGACCATATCGCCCGCACATCGTGCGTATGGTCTTCTGTTTAGCAGTTACACAGGAAGAAAACAAACACGCCTCAAGTTTAACGTACACTGCGATGAGTACACTGCAAACACCCCACGAGATTAGCGTTGCACATCCAATAGCAGTTTTTTTCGCAATAAGGCGGGTGTTCGCGAACCACTTCCGTGCGGCCGGAGCCATGCACAGCGGATTGCATATAACGCGGCTCTTTTTACGCCGCACCAGGCACCCTGAAACAAATTTAACGTTCTCTCGCATTTAGCAACATATGCCTGCGTCTATCTTTAATAAAGTAATTGTTTCTAGTAGAGCTACGGGCTTTTGGGCCTCTATTGATGCTGGCGCGCATGTTGGTATGAAGGCCGGATCACAGTCTGGTACGCCATGATGATTAAGATGATGATTATGATGATGATGATTAGAAGCCCTCCAGCTGTATCGGGACGTCCGTTGCCACCAACCAACTTACCTGTCTTATTCTACTCATTAAACCTACCCTCTATTACCCTAAGGGGTTAGCCCTCCGCCTACCGGTTTTAAACTCGCTTCTCCTATTGCCGTTTTCCGCAGCGCCACCTGTAGGGGCTGGAAAGAGCGGATAGCGTTGAGCCGCCGAGCCAAAGAAAGCGAGTTAGATGCCCGCAATGGTGGTTGCATTTCAAATGAAGGTGAAGAGCGAACACGCCGGAATGTCGCCGTTTAAATGCACGCGAAGAAGTGTGAAGTCCCTCACTGCGGAGCATCCCATATTCCAAATTTAGCGTTCTGGTTGTGAAGCCTAAAAAAGCTGAAAGAAATGAAAGCTTTTGTGTGCTTCTTTTATTGAGTCCGCACTGCGAATACAAAAAAAAAACGGCATCAAGGCAACAAAAGACCTTAACCCGGTACCGAGGCATGCTTTGCAGCGGCCGTGATCTTTCGGCTCCCACAAGAAGATCTTCTCTTGCTGCTGTTTTCTTTTTATGCTGTTTTATCGAAAGTGTAAAAAAAGAACAAGTTCCAGTTGCAATAGACATGCCTCAGGTTATCATGAGCCGCTGCAACCCAAATCACCTGGAATATGATGGAAGCGAAAAAGCCGAAGTGTAATCCTTAAGCGCTACTATTCTGACGGATAATTTGCTTCTTACTGAAGTCCTACACCACTTAATTCTAATTTATACATGGGGGTTTAATTTGTTTAACAGCACAGAGGAGCTCTTAGTGGGTAAGAAATATTTCCGCAACAATATTGCGCGTCAAAGCAGCGTCCGTGAATATGAGCTACTGTGGATCGTGGCTCATTGGTGACCCGGCTGCTCACATTCTTCACTTTAGTGAAAAAGACCGTCACTATACATCGAAGTTTTCAAAAGAATGGCGTCAATGAGCAAATGAATAATTCAAACAACATTTATAAGAAAAGTAATTAAATAATAGAGGATCCAGGAACAATCCTCAGTAAATTAACACAGAAAAAAGTGTTCACGAAATATGCAGATTCATGGCTCTGCGTTAAATTACCACGAAAAGGGCACAGATGCCGTCTTCATAAAAATAGATCCCTGAATTCATGACCAAAAACCAATCAATACAACGGGATCGAGGAACCACCTTTAATAGGCAATTACTGGAGTAGTCGTTTCATAGAAATAATTGCACATATAACCATGCGTGAAAAAGAAAGTAATACGAACAAGTAAAATCTGTAATTGATATCAACGGCTCACTATGTTGTGTTGCTTCAGCCTATCACAGGCACACCTAAATCTCTTCCTGTACCGAAATCGCCCTCCACTGGAATATGCAGGTGCCTTAATGTCCATGTACTGATATGTTCCTGCACAGATAAGTCTTGTAAAAATAAGTTCAAATGAATGTGCTTTTCTATTCCTTACTTGCCGCAGAGTTTGGATTCCGTTCCGGCGAGTGCACTATGCCATACCACCTAGCAACGCCACCGCACCCAACTTTTACAGTGCTCATCTCTTGCAGTGTGCTGTTTTGTCGCGTGCTGTTTCGTCGCCGTGCTGTTTTGTCGCCGTGCTCTTCTGTCGCGTGCTGTTTTGACGCCGTGCTGTTTTGGCGCCGTGCTCTTCTGTCGTGTGCGGTTTTGTCGCTGTGCGCTCTTGTCGCTGTGCTGTTTTGACGCGTGCTGTTTTGACGCGTGCCCTTTTGACGCCGCGCTGTTATGTCGGTGCTATTCTGTCGCGTGCCGTTTCGTCGCGTGCTGTTCTGTCGGTATACCGTTTCCGAGATATTTAATAGTGCCGAATGACGTGTGTTTCTTTAATACAGTGCTAAATAGGCGAAAATATAGGTCGAGAAAAAATCCGCCGTTTTTCCGGGAGCGGGAGTCGAACCCACATCTCCGCATAACGCGTGCGGCCTCAGAGCACTTGTGGCCTCAGAGCATAACGCAGTGGCCTCAGAGCCGCTGCGGGGTAGCGTAATTGGTTAGCGCACCGCACGCGTTATGCGGAGATGTGGGTTCGACTCCCGCTCCCGGAAAAACGGCGGATTTTTTCTCGACTTATATTTTCGCCTATTTAGCACTGTATTAAAGAAACATGACAAACACACGTTATTCGGCACTATTAAATATCTCGGAAACAGCCGAATAGCACTGGCAATGACGACTGCAACCTTGATATATATATATATATATATATATATATATATATATATATATAATATTTCGCGGGTTTTCTTTATCAGTCAGAATAAATGAGTACGCAATTAGTTCGTCGCTGAAAATACCGCAGTTAGATGCCCCTGGTGGGTACCTACAAATGCCTCATTGGCACTTCAGTGATTAGGACAGTAATTCTCGAGTTAGACAATTAATTAGAATTAATTAGTTAAGTCTCATGAATGAAAAAATGACTGTCCGCTTTTTCACAGTACTGCAAACATTATGCACAAGGTTTTCTTCGAGTTACGCCATTGATCTTGTTTAAAATCTTGGTGTATGATAGCTGCGACACCCTGTGTATGTATATATATATATATATATATATATATATATATATATATATATATATATATATATATATATATATATATATATATATGTGTGTGTGTGTGTGTGTGTGTGTGTGTGTGTGTGTGTGTGTGTGTGTGTGTGTGTGTGTGTGTGTGTGTGTGTGTGTGTGTGTGTGTGTGTGTGTGTGTGTGTGCGATGTATGTATAGGTGCCTACTAGACCCGTTCGTTCATCGTTCCTTCCTCGTAGTGTGATTGCCATCTGCTCGACAAAGCAGCACTCATAGCGAGAACTGTTACCCCATTTCTCCCGAAATACGCATCATCCACGCTTTCCTATCGGGGCCGGCGCCCCCTGAAGTGTGGGCGTTCTTCTTCCTTGCGATCCCTCGCAGAAATACCAACTGCAATCCCAACTCCAGCATTCATGTGGCATCCCGCTGGTTAGATGTCAACGGGCTTAAGCGGCTTTCGCGGTGTACATTCGTATTTTCGTGGTTGCGGGAAGGTCAACGGCGCGTTACAAATGACACTCTTGTGCGTGTTAACTGCTTCTACGGCCTCCCCAAAAAACGGAGCGCTAGGCGAACGTCCATGAAATGAATTTCGCGGAAGCCTTGCTCGTTACACTTCAATGCAATACCGAAGTGCTCTGTAATCAAAGCTCCTTATTGAGCACGAAAATACCTATTTCATATGGAGGCAGTCACCGCCCCGTCAAAAAAGATGTAACAACAAATAAGTGTCCATTGATCAATAATTTTGATAAATATAATACAAAAAGCCCTCCAAAAGCATTATAAACGCCCAGATGTGCCACCGCCAGACTGTAGGGTGTTAATAAGCGAATTTAATTCCGACGAATTTGTATGGAAGAAAGAAAATTCTCGTAAAAGTTTAAATTCGCAGGACTTACGCCAGTGACATTCAGTGCTTGGTGCTTCTTGTGATTAATGAAATTGACTGGCACCATTTTCTCACAAGAAACCCGGGAGCTTGTGTAAAGCCAATGCAACCGGTTTTGTGGAGATATGCGTATTTACTTCGGTGGTGTGGTTTTTGCTACAAGGAGCCGAGTTTCAGTGGGGGTATGAAAAGGAGGTAATTTGAGGCGGTACCGGGGGGAGCCCGGGAAGTGCAACTCACAACCCCCGTTATCTCCACCATGTCAAAATATTCCACTTTTTTCTTGTTGGAGGGGGTGGGGAGGAATGAGTGGACGTTGTCTTTGACTCTGCCTGTCATGACATAAAAACCACCCATGGTTGTTTTTTTTTTTTGCGTTGCTCACGATGGATACCACGTGCTCCAGTGCGTTGCGTTGAGCAATGTTGAGTATCCATCGTGAGCTCACGATGGAGTTGCTCACGATGGATACCACGTGCTCCAGTGATCGTTGGCTGTCAATCACTGGAGCACGTTTGGAACTGGTGTTATGGAATGTGTTCCTTGTTTATGTCTGTACTCCAGATTTCATGTGTGCATTAAGCCAACGTTACAACGCTGGCTGGATAAGGCAGCTCATGATGTACACAGCGGGAATGTTCCATCATGACTTTTACTTGTAATTTCGTTGAATCACCATGTTAAGAGCATGTGCACACCTGCGTGATACGGCGATTTTACAGTAATCCCGAAAGTAATTTACTATTGGTATGAATAAACTGCTTGTTATTCCCCTCATTGACGTGTTGTAAGATGAGTCGTTCCTATATTTTGGCGTTTTGAACATCAGTACATATTTTTTTACCCGCTTAGAAAGAAAAACAGCGAATTAGGTATTACGTGTACTTGATTATTGAGCATATTTGTGACCAGCGTGTGTCATTCATTGCATTCGGTGCAATTCTATCGAAAAACAATGTTTCCAGCCGAACAAAAGACTTGGCCAAATGTTAAGGCATTTACACTGACAGAGAGTGTATAAGTATTTTGCAATGAAGCAGAATGGCTATGAGATCAAGCCACTGGTGCTAAATACAAAGCTTGCAATAAAAAACGAGAATGTATGCTTGAATAATAAAATTGCACCTTGATTAATTTATTTTGGCAATTTCTGGGCTTAGAACCTGGGTTTTTACATTTTATCGTGATTGTTTATGTCATTCTTATGCACCAAATATGAGACCATGGGGATATTTATAATAATGCACTCCCACCTAGCCACTGTCTTTGGACATATTAAGCGTACTGGATCTTGATTCCTCCAATATCTTGCGCGCGCTTTTAAAAGTCGCGCACGCAGCACCGTGAACTTGTTACAAAGCTAAGCGTATTTGTACAAAATACCTTAGCAGTTTGCACTTGCCTTTGGGCACAAGAATTGGCTGGAAAGCAGTTTAAACAAACCAGCTGGTAAACAACACAAATAATCATCAGCGGAGGTACTGGTCAATGAATATGAATGCAGCTGTTCATCGCTAAAGGTGTATATACCGGCAAACAACAACCATCAATGAAGGCGCACGTGTCTAAGGGGAACCTCTTGCTGTTCTTCCTACTGTCACCAACTTATTGCGAACGCTGTGTCGGCGTAGAAACATATTCACAAGCAGCAGCCTTGTGCAGGCTAGTTGGATAAAACAGGTGTTACCGGGCACTAGGAATAAAGGCAGTGGAATACGGTAAATAAATCCTTCGGAACTGGCGTTATTCTGTGTTCCTTGTGTGCCTGTACTCCGTATTTCATGTGTACATTATGCCAACGTCACAACGTCCGCTGGTTAGGACAACTCATGAACGCAGCGGACTTGTTCCATCTATGACTTTCGTCTGTAACAATCAGATGAGCTTGTCCGAAGGGGCGACTTCCAACCATTCAGCAAGGCTGGCCCCACTAGCTTTTCGATGACCCCCGCTAAGCACACCCTCTAAAATACCCCATTCAGTGGAAGTTGTGTTTTTCAGGATCACGCTTAACATAATATTGATTCTCTTTCGAATCTACATTCGGTTTCGTCGTCATCGGTTGTGCCAACCGCGAGGCTCAGTAGCTACAGAGGTCTAATCAGCAGCGGGAAAGAGGACAAGGGGTCTATTCCCAGGCGTTATGGCTGTTATTTCAATGGAAGCGAAAGGGCTGAACACCAGTGTGTCCGAGATTTTGGCGTCTGTTAAAAATTTACAGGTGATCGACATTTCTCTCACCGGACGGCCACTCATGATTCAGCATATCTCAAGCGCAGCTTTGACCTCTGTTTTCGTTTTCTCATATCCCTTTCCATTATTTGTTTTTCTTAGCGGCCGCTGTATTTTTTGTAATGGAAGCAAAATGGCACGCTTTTGAAGCCGTCTGTCATTGCCTTCGCCCATTATTTTTGCTCTTCACCCAACTCGGAAGTGCAATGCAGCAAAGGACGATTTACAGGAACAGAAAAAAAAATTACGCCCACCTCCCCTCGCGGGAACCCTGGTGTGATGCGACGCTGAAGGGGGTTCCATTGTGCGTTTCCGTTGGGTCGATTACTCGAATTGCGTGAGCAATCGTCGGGTAATGCGAGAGAGAGAGAGAGCAAGCGTAGCGCGGACGACCGTCGATTGAGAGACCGGCCGGAGCGCGGCACTCATATGCGCAGCGCGCCCTAAGGAGAGGAGACCGCGGAGAGAGAGGACGCTGCACATGCGCACAGCGCGCTTGCGCCGCGCGCAGCGCCGCCCACCGGCGGAGTGAAAGCGCACCGCACTGCGTGCGCCACAGATGTTGGGGGAGAGGGCGCGCTATCACGGCGAGAGGAGAGGGGGTGAGCGGAGGAGAGACGCAGCTGTGCGGACGCGGACGCGGACGCCGACGACGACGGACGCAGGACAGGGCCGCCGGCAAGAGATGCTCCTCTCAGCGTCGCATCTAAAAGTGGCTGGCGATTAAGATACTCCCTAATGCGATATTTGGGCGCAGCGGCAGTGCGCTGAGGCAGCACTCACTCGTGGGTTCTCTCGACGGCAGCGATGATGAGCCTCTGCGTCGGCGCCGCGAAGTGCGTCTCAGGAAGTGACCGCAAACTGCGTCTTAAGTGAACGCACACCATAAATAGGCGCACGCCCCCCTCACGTTTTCGCCAAGCGTCGCGCCGTCGAGCGCCTCGTGCGGGCACAGCATACTGCCCCCTCCTCTTTCCCACCGCACACTTTCGGAGGGCGCTGGCTCGAATCGCCCTCCCCTCCCAATTTCCCGACACTCTCCTCCTTTGCTTTCTTTCATCGTTTGCCTTCTCTGTTACTCGTCGGGCATGCCATCGTTCACTCGGTTACGGCGACAACGCGGCTCAGCCCAGAGGCTGCCGCCAAAGAGCTGCGCCCCAAAAATGCGTCGGCACCGAAGAGCTCCCTCTCCCTCCCCAAACGCTGAATCCATACCACCGTCTGCCTCCTTCCACACGTCTGGGCGTAGCTTAGTCCGCAAGACGACGGCCTCTCGCTTCTCTTCTCCTGGGCCCAGGTTCAATCCCTGGCGGTACCAGCAGCTTATTTATCAAGCCGGGCTGTAGCCAGTAGCCAGTAGTAGCCTGGGATGTATGTTTGTGTAGCCACTAGTAGCCTGGGAGTTTTCTGCTGACGTGGACACGAAAATTTCCCTGGCTGGTTAGCGGCATACTGCTTCGCAGTAAAAGTTGACTGGCAGATTTTCGCAGTGAAAGAACCGCCACAGCGGCGGATTTAATTCGAAAGAACCATTAGCATATTTCGTCCGGCTTCGTAGGTGTACAAAATCGTGCAGTTAGTGAAGCCTCTATTAGTTTTCTGTTCGTAGCGACGTTGGTTTCAAATGCGCGGGTTTAGATAGCGATGTGTGACACATATGAAGGGCTGGCTACGAATGCAAGCTAAAACTAGATAAGGCACAAAATGAAACAACAAATCGGCCTAATCTGAAAAAGTTAACACCACTGTAGCTTTAAAAATACTGTGGCCTTTGCTCGAGAACAAAAGCCACGCTCCTGTGACATCATGAAATCGAATTGCAGTCCTCGTGAGCAAGGTTGTTCACATGAGGGAAGAAGTGTGTTGACCAGACGGGCCGATGCCTCAACGTTCGCCTTAGCGAACATCACAGTTCTTTGAAAGGGGCACCGTACTCTCATCTACCTATGCACTGCAATCAGTGCACAAAAAATGTAAACGGAAACTATATTACATGGTCGTCATAGATAAGCACGCGAAGCGATCCACAAGGGAGGTCATGCAAGCTTTTTGTATTAGAAAGGGAGGGATTTGTGTCAGCCAGCCATGTGTATAGTTATCCTATATCAATTTTGCGTTGTTGGAGGGGGTTTGGATTGGGGTTTTTATTTTCACTACACGTGCCTTTGTGATTACTTGTTGATTACTTGCTGCTTTCTGCTATAGATATTTCTTTCGTTCAAATGTATTTTTCATATGTATCGATGCTACCAACGTTTGGGTGATGGCGCAGATTCTTGATCTTGTTGCTTGCATATATATGTTCGTTTTGTTTGTCAAAATAAAACTCAATTGCCGGTGCACTTCGTCCTCTGTCTCTTCAATCGTCTTTGTGTTCAAGTAGCGCTTTTCTAATCATGAACGTATATCAACAAGCCCTACTGGCAGTTCTTCTAAGGTTGCTACAATAAATCTTTGGCGGTGTTCTTGGACTCTGCATTCTTATTAGTATTTACTACAGGACAAAACCCTTTCCCATATTTTTGGAGGCTGCCGCCAAATGCTACAACAGGGTGGCCAACTCCTGGACTCGTGAGGGAGTGCTGCTTGCGTCCCGAGGAGCCTCCTTACAATGAGGGCACCTATCTAGTTGAAGCATAGTGTGCATGCCTGCGTGTGTGCGAGCCCACGTGCGTTACATTTTTCCGTCAATGTAATACAACCATGCAACCTCTGTAGCCATACAAGCAGCTTGGTTCACTGGTTCGTAAGTCCGCAGACAACACACCAAGCCGTAGACTACCGCAACAGTTCACCGAATTACTGGCCTTCAACGAAAGGGGTGCCGTTGAAAGGTGTTCAAGTGCAATACTTTTCTGGATAGGCCATGCACATGTAACGCACCCGCACCTGCTCACTGTATCTCCAAGACCCCTGTATAGCAGCTGTGGGGAGGGCCTATCCGTAATCCACATCCTCAATCAATGCGAGGCACTCGACATTACACGACGCAAACACTTCAGAGAACTCTGCAGACAACATATTTTATTACAACCGTCATACTTTTTAGGAGGCGATGCCATGTTTTCTGTTCCACCTTTAAGTTTCTGTCGGAAGTTCACTTCTTACAGCTCATCTCATTCCACCCATAGTTTTACCCCTGGTCCTATACACCAGCCACCATATTTATCTTTTAACCACTCTTGGTCTTCATCCTGGCCCTGTACACCAGCCGTCCTCATAGTCTCTAATTTATTTGATTGGTATTCCCTCTAATCAACGTTAATCATCATCACCAGCCTATCTAAGCCCACTGCAGGACAAAGGCCTCTCCCATTAGTCCCCAATTACCCCAGTCCTGTGCTAACTGCGACCAATTTATCCCCGCAAACTTCTTGATCTCATCTGCCCATCTAACTTTCTGCCGCCCCCTGCAACGCTTGCCTTCTCTAGGGATCTACTCTGTTACCCTCAATGACCAATGGATATCTTGCCTTCGCATTACATGCCCTGCCCACGTCCATTTCTTCTTAATTTCTACTAACAAGTCCTTAACACGCGTTTTCCCCTCACCCGCTCCGCTCTCTTCTTGTCCCTTAATGTTACACCTACCATCTTCCGTTCCATTGCTCGCTGAGTCGTCCTCAATTTAAGTGGAACCTTCTTAGTAAGCCTCCACGTTTCTGTCCCGCAGGTGAGTACCGGCAAGATGCAGCTGTCATACACTTCTTCTTCAGGGACAATGGTAGGCTGCCATTCATTATCTGAGAATGCTTGCCGAATGCACTCCACCCCATTCTTATCCTAATTATCTCTACCTCACGTTTGGGATCCGGGGTCACAACTTGGCCTAAGTAGATATATTAGTTTACCACTTCCACTGCCTCACCACCTATCTCAAACCGATGTGCTGTCCCGAGGTTATTGATCAGTACTTTAGTTTTCTGCATATTAATTTTCAGGCCAACGGTTCTACTCTGTTTGTCCAGTGCGGAAATCATGCTTTGTAATTCGTCCCCCGAGTTACTTAGCAAGGCAACGTCATCAGCAAATCTGAGGTTACTGAAGTATTCTCCATTACCCCTTACTCCCACCTGTTCCAAATTCACTGTTCTTAATACTTCTTGTAAACATGCTGCGAATAATATTGGAAATATTGTGTATCCTTGCCTGACGCCCTTCCTTGCCTGACGCACTTCCTTGCCTGACGCACTGTTCTTCTTATGGAGGACGATCGTAGCTGTGAACCCATTGTAAATATCCTCTAGTATAACCAAATTTAGTTGTCCCCTATTAATCAAAACACTTTCTTGGCGCTCTTTGCCCTAGTTGGCCTTTGGCCCTTAACATACAAACATCATCATCAAGTGGAATACTTTCTTCCTTTATGGTGCTCACTCTACACGTTTTTATTAGACGAAATTGGCCCGAAACTCGTTCTACCACCATAAAGACGGTAGCATTGCTGTGATATCGCTTATAGAATCAATCTTTTCCTGCAGCAGTGGCTTAAGCCAAAATCACGCCGCTCTCAGCAGCACAGCGCGTCGACCACTGCGCCAGAGCGAACAATAGGTCATTAACTTCGTCGAAGGACATCTCTTCGACCCTAGATCCCATTGTGCGCCGTAGCAGTCACCCCATCTTGGTCGGGTGTGGCAGTTGAGACTGTGTATCTGACAAACATTGGCACCTTTGAGGGTGGCCGAAAAAGCCGCACGGGTACCGGGGCCCGGGCAAAGTGAGCAGCGCGCTGTGTTGTTGTACCTGCGCCCGGGTTGCCCGGACAACAACTTCATCGGCAAGCGCAGGCTAACGAGGCGGGCGAGACTCTGAGGGAGAAAGGAGGCGAGAGGGAAACTGGAAGACGAACAACACAACGCCCAAACGAAGAGACGGCCGCAGCACACGAAACGTGTAGCACCACGAAAACACGTAAAGCGGGCTCGCGGGCGGTGTTTTGTACTGGAACCCGCCATCACGTATTCCCCTCTCCACCCCTTCATCGCGGCCTCCACCGCTGCCGTCACAATCGAGTTACCATTTGCACAGCACCGCTGGCGCACGGTAGAGGAAACACAAAGCGAATGGGAGCCGAAAATGCCCGCGATGGCCAGCAAGAAAAAAAAAAAAGCATTCGATGTTCTGGAGAGACAGCGCGAAGGAACGGGAAGGTGGTTTATCGTTCGTTTCGAGTAAGAATGAGTACCTATCACCCTGGTAGGCACAAGGCGATAGAGGTGGCATTACGACTGATTACGCAGGCTGAAGAAAGTGACCGTTATCACGAAAGTATCACATTGTGTGCATCACATTTTGCGGGGTAAGAAAACGTTGTTTCGGTGGTATCGGCAAAAATTATCTCTGCGGGAAGTGAAATGGCGAACGCAAGAATTCTGCGCAGAAATATTGTTAGCGGAGCAAGGCTCTGAAAGAGCACAACGTTTAGGATATACTCTACGACGGAACGGCCACTCCTGCAAAAGCACCTATAAACAACATTGTCAAGAATGCACCTAAATAACATACGACAAATCTCGACGGTTACTGAATGGGGACTGCCCTACGGCTACGCTTATTGTTGTCAATGAGATTAGAATTGTTGATGCCGTATTTATTTTAGACGCGTTATTTTCTGCTATGTATTTATGGCACTGGGATAACAAGCTGTCTTGCGGCTGGTATGTGGTGTGCGGTTAATGGCATGGCTGTATGACGAAACGGACGCGAGCTCGACTTCATTTTCGTTTTGTTTTGTCAATATTTAAAATTAGAATAAGGAATTTGGTTCTTAGTCGTTTTGTTATGTAATTTTAGCTCCAACTTCTCTCTTTGTACTAATACAAGAACCATGCGGGTCTTATGCAACGTTGAGTTAGACCACAGGTATCTTGCCGCTGAATACACCATATTCTTTCCTATACAGGAATTGGACTGCAGGTGTCCTGCGTGTGAATAGAACAGAAAAAAGCTTGGCAAGGGTGGTACGAGCGGGCTGTATCTCTATCGTGTAGCTGCGTAGATCCTGAAGCTATTTTTGTGGAAGTAAAGAGTTAATTTATTTGCGCACTTTATGGTCACGAAGTTATTATGTTGCTTCTAGTCGTAATAAACTTCAAACGATTCTGTAAATCTTAACTGCAAAAAATGATGCAGCTGTCGTGATTGTTAGAGATTTCAACATTGACACCAGCAGCAGAAGCAATAAAGACTATCGGTATTTACGATACTCGTATAATTTCCGTTAGAAAGTTGGATGGGCAGATGAAATCAAGAAGTTCGCGGGGATAAATTGGTCACAGTTAGCACAGGACCGGGGTAATTGCAGATTAATGGGAGAGGCCTTTGCCCTGCAGTGGGCGTAAATAGGCTGATTATGATGATGATGATGATTTCCGTAATCAAATTCCAATGCTACGCACATGACGAGCACGACAGCAACGCTAATTTATTATGGAATATCAAACATCCCAACGAGTATAGCAGCAGGATCTCTTAAGAAACTGATTTCCGGTCAACTTGCGCCTTTTGTTGCACATGAGCCCAGGATGGATGGAAAGCCCAGTTTGAATCTACGACAACAAAATTACTAGTGAAGCCACACGTAGTTCTTTGGTGTGTCACGTGAAGTGAATGAAAGCCGAGGGATCTGGCCATGAGGAAATAAGGGGAAGGGGAGGAGATAGGCTGGAGGGGGAATTGATGGGGAGAAGAACAACGGTGCATGCGCGGCAGGAACGCTTTTGCCTTTCCACGTCATCTTCTGCGAATTGAGCATATAAGCGACCAACGTTTATTTTTGTTGCGCAGTCAACCATTATACGGGAGGATTTGACAGGGTCTGTGCAGCCGGAATTACCGGGAACAGGTATTTGCGCTGTTCGAGCGACGACGCCAAGACAGGCTATTCGGAAAGAAACTCGCGGGGAGAAATTAAAAGCTTTTCCAGCAGTTCACGAAACCGTCATTGTGTGGCGTCGGTTAGACATCTATTTTAGGCCACCTTGTTCAGGTCACTGTAATCGACCATCCTTTTTCTGCTCTACAACAACTGGGAACCATTGCTGCTATGTACCCTCCATTCTTAGAAGCACACCTGATATGGGTGGCGGCGAACCACACAGGATCCATCCGTATATGATGCTCTGTCCTTGATGCACGAACTGCTGCACTACACTGAGCATCAATTAAAGAGTCGTGTTTACGCATGCAGGGGTTCAAATAACGAAAGGATGTAGGTATGGGGCAGGTCAGAACTGGCTGTGGCGGCGGAAATAGCGGAGTGGTGGCGTTTATTATTCGAACGAGACAGGAGAAAGGCACCGGTGGCTTTATAGTCAGCGACGACAGCGATTGGGCTGTATTGGGGCAAGATAATTTCTTCACAAACGGCATCGGTGATGAAAATCGCACACCCGCGTGAAAAATGCATGAATTCTTGAGAGAGCGAGCAACGAGAATGATGAGGACGTCAATGTCGTGAAACTTCTCAAATAATTAGCAGTGGCTTAGCTCGGCTATGCCAGGATATACGTAGCGTGAGCTAAGGTTCAGCTGGTTATCCTTAGCATATCTGGTTGTCTAAGATTAACTTGATTATCATGCCTACTGCTGCTCCAATGACACACACACGGTATACGCATTATGTGACACGTATATTTATCAAGCGGCTCCAGCGCAGCGTCACCAATCGCCCCAGAGCTAAGCTGGTTCAACAGACGCACGCAGGTGTTGCTGCGACGCACGAGCAATCAGTTTCACACCCGACCACCCCTCGCATGGTCATCAAGTGGACCGGGCCGCCACGTGCGGAATGGAGGTCGGCGAAGACGCTGGCCGCGTGGGGTGTGTGAGAGACGCCGGGCAGCGAGCAACGTCCTGTGCGCCGTGGGACGTCACTAATCCTCGAGCATGCGCAGCACGGCTCTCCAGGAGCCACGCAAAACTGCTCAAGCTCGGCCAGTGAAGCTCAGGCTACAAAATAACGGAGGTAACTTCCCCGCAGCCACTACGCAGTACATTATTCACGCCCTCCACGAAGCACTGCTGCGGGGCGTCAGGAATGCTTCAGTGATGTGTAGATGTAGTTGGATGTTTAGGAAGTCAAAAGAGACTGTGGCAGATGCCCATGAAAACCCCGCCCTAAAATGAACTGTTAGGAACGATGCGACAAGAGCGCGCAATAGATTTAGTGCCGAATTAAATCTATAAGAACACGCACACCGCAGTATAGGGTTGGTTCGGTGACAGAGAGCACAAGAGAAAGAGAAGCCAATGAACGGCGTTTCTCACTTTACCTTTGATTTTACTGTGCGTGAGCAAACAAGAAAGCCAGTGGCTATTCCAGGGCACGTAAATATTCATTCCTTGATTGATTGATTGATTGATTGATTGATTGATTGATTGATTGATTGATTGATTGATTGATTGATTGATTGATTGATTGATTGATTGATTGATTGATTGATTGATTGATTGATTGATTGATTGATTGATAACTTCAATCGAGCTGTCGCTCGTTGGACTTCTGAAAAGAGTCCATTGGGACTCCAAAGAGTTCAAAAGGCTGCAAAAAAATTACACCATCTTCCCGTGGGGAACCCTGATGAGGATGCGAAGCATCATGGGTGTTCCGTGTGATTCCATTGTGTTGCCGTTATGTTGAGTGATGGGGTGTTTAGTAGCGCCAGAGGGAATTCCGCGTCCGGGTCCACACCGGTGGCAAAGGCACGCGAGTACTGTTGTGTTACGGTGAGTAGGTGGTGGGTCTCGAGGCGCCGATACTCGTCGATCATGTTCTTGTCGATGTTGTCGTCTCTCTGGTAGAATCGGTAGTCTCCGTCAGCGTTGGTGAGGTAAAGGTTGTTGATGTTGGTGCACCGGCTGAGAGCAACGTACACGCCCTCCTCTTCGCAGCTTTGTCTTCTTCGCCTTCTTCTTCAGTGGTTCCCCTGCGGGAAGATGAAGACGGTGGTTGAACGCGAAGCTATCTCGTGATGGATTCTTTGGTTGGCCAATCCCTAGGGGCGTCCTGCCACAATCATCGTCAGAGGCGCTGCGAACGGGGCACGGACGCGGGAAATCCCCCCGAGCAAGAGATGCTTCGCATCTAAAACTCCAACGAGTTCATTCGAGAACGTGCGGTGACTGTGATCTGTGGCATTGAGCCCACACAATCAAAACCTCGCAACTGCACTTCAGTCCTTGGTGCAATGGAACTTGCCCCCCTCCAGTACGTTACATACCGGTCCTGCAGTCTTTAATTACCTCGGCAATTATGCCTCCTATGCCACTACGTTAAGTGTCACTTTACTTTTGCAACAGCGGCCGCGCCTACGAGCACAGCGGCATCCAAGAATATCATTTAGTCTGTCTTTTTTTCTTGCGCTGAAATGCCACTAGCAGGTTAACGACGTGGCACGTTCCGAACACTTTATGCGGCGCTGAGACAACCAACTTTATAGCACCGCTGGTCGCTCTTAGATCAAGCCAGTTCTTTCACAGACATGCAGAGTTTTGTTATCGTTTATTGGATCGATGTGTGACACGTGATAAACAATAAGAACAAACTGCACTCCTTACGTTTCAGCAAGTGGACTTGCTGAAATTAGAGTAAATACCGACTATACACTGCTATATTCAGCCGAGACACCAAGGAAGAGAGACGTGCGAAGAAAAGGGTCCTGTCTGTACAATCAGGCCGGGATTACGTGGGGGAAGGGCACAGAAATAAAACATGGGACAAAAAATGCATAAAAGGGGGACTCTGCAATACAGGTGGCTCACTGTTTGCCACAAGGCAGCAATGGAGAGGGAAAGGTTGAGCGTTACATTTGGGTTCCTTGGTCTTTTACCCGTCCCCTTACTTCCCCAATTCTTGAGCAGTGGTAGGGGATGCTTGCGAGTTCGTATCTCCACGATCAGTTTCAGCTGGCTGTTACGAATCGGCCAACGCCGCCGTATTTTCCCGCATCAGCCACCACGTGCGAAGCCACCACGTGCGGCGCCCGGTTTCGATCCCACGACTCTCTGGCCGCAACGGCAGGTACGCGGTGCTCTTCCCACTACGCTACAAATCCGGGACAGGAGGAAGTGCTACGAACGCGCCTGATGTCCTTGACTCATTCAAACTACGTCAAGAAGCTACTGATACAACGAAGGCACGCGAAGCTGAACGTCAACGGAAACGACGAACTGAAAACTTTAGAGGGGGATGCTGAATTTCCCGTGGGAAAGCTGTGGCGGGAAGCGCCACGCGTCTTGCAGCTCAACCAGCCCCGTCCGCAGCGCCTCTGATGCTGCTTGTGGCAGGATGCCCCTAGGGATTGGCCAACCAAAGAATACATCACGAGATAGGTTCGCGTTCAACCAGCGTTGTCATCTTCCCGTAGGGGAACCGCCTAAGAAGAAGAAGAACGAGAAGACAAAGCTGCGAAAAAGAGGGCGTGTACATTGCTCTCAGCAGGTGCACCAATGTCAACAACCTTTACCTCACCAAAGCTGACGGAGGCTACCGATTCTACCACAGAGACAACATCGACAAGAACATGATGGACGAGTTTCGGTGCCTCGAAAACCACCGCCTACTCATTGTAACACAACAGCACTTGCGTGCCTTTGCCACCGGTGTGGACCCGGATGCGGAATTCCCTCTGGCGCTAGTAAAAACTAGATCACTCAACATAACGGCAACACAATGGAACCACACGGAACCGCCACGATGCTTCGCATCCTCATCAGGGTTGCCCACGGGAAGATGGTGTAATTTTTTTTGGCTTCGGCTCACCTCTCGCTATGAAGTAAACAGTTACGTTAGCCTACTGCTTCTGGACTTGTTCACGGCTGGAACAGCGGCTGGCCGCTCGCATCATACACGCTACCACTCGTATGTCGGAGGCCACGGAGATGGGATCGGGTGCCCCCGCCCGGTCGCAACAACTGGGGTCAGCGCTGGGATGACATGGTTGCAACAACTGGTTGGCAGCGGTCGGATGACAACTTCGTAACACCTGGAGCCAGCGGTGCGAGACCCAACACCACGGACGTCAAGGCGGCTTCGGACTTCGCAGAATTCACGGCGGTCAAGGGTGAGTGCGGGACTTTTCTTCACTGAGTTTTACCAGGCTTCTGAGGATAGCTGGTAGGGCGTGAGTTTTTGTCGCGTGGGTTATTCGCGCAAAACATTTTTTGGAGCAGTGGGAAAGCAGTACTCTAGACCGGCCATGAATTTGAAACGTTGAAAAAACCACAGTTGTTGGAGCTTGCAAAAGAGTTGCGCTTGGATGTTAGGGACGCGCTGAGAAAGCCAGAGCTGATACAGGCTATACTCGCTGTTGGGGCTGACGATGACGAGCTGTCTGAGTGCATTGAGACGATCAATGGCAGGGAGACCGCTAAACGTCAGGCTGCAGAGGCAGAGGCGGTGCGCCAGCGTGAGGAACGCGAGGAAATAAAGTGAGAACAGGAGCGCGAGATGCAGAAAGAGGAACGCGAGGATAAAAGGCGAGAACAGGAGCGACAGCATGAGCTGGAAATGAAGCCTCTAGACGTCGAGGCGTCTCGACCTAGACGTCAGAGTGGCAGCAGCGTGCATTCTGCGGCGACTGAGCGACCTACGTTGCGAATGTGTGACCTAATGCGACCCTACAAGGTAGGAGAAGACATCGGTCTTTTTTTGGTAAAATTCGAGCGTACGTGTGAGAGGGCCCAGTTTAGCCGAGACTCATGGCCGCAAAAGCTGCTTACGCTTTTGCCAGGTGAGGCATCCGACGTGATGGCCCGCTTGCCAAAGGAGGAGGCGGAGGACTACCAGAAAGTCAAGTCGAGCCTCCTGCGTAAGTACAGGCTGTCAGCAGAGGCGTTTCGCCAGAAGTTCCGCGAAGCCGAGAAAGCTACGGGCGAGTCGTACTCGGAGTTCTCCTACAAGCTGAGGGCAAATATGGAAGAGTGGCTCAAAGAGGCAAAGGCTTTCGGAGAGCACGACAAGGTAGTTGAGTGCTTCAGTCTTGAGCAGTTTTACCGCCGACTACCGGAGAACCTGAGACTCTGGGGGCAAGATAGGCCAGGAGTAAATACTGTGGATCAGGCAGCTCAACTAGCCGACGAGTTCGTCGCACGTCGAGGTGCACAGGGGCCGACAGACGGACAGAAAGAGTTCAAGCTGAGGCCTGATAAGCCAAGGCCGAAAGGCAGAGCTTTCCAGGAAGACGGTGGAGCAAGGGAAGTCGTTCTCGTGGATAGAGAAACTGGCCACGATAACGAAAAGAGAGCAGTAGACGCTGAGGAGCAGCGCAGAAAGAACGCTTTTGAAGCGCGCAGACATGCTGCGTGTTACAAGTGCGGCGAGACGGGACATTTCGCTGCCAGTTGTAAGAAAGGAAAACTCGTCTTTCACGTACTAGATCAGAGTGAGGACAGCAGGCAGTTTCTGGAGCCGTACGTACGTGAGCTGGTCGTCAACGGTAAACCGTGCCGAGTTCTTCGCGACTCCGCGGCGACGGTAGACATGGTCCACCCTTCGTACGTTGAACCCGATCAGATAACGGGGCAGTGTGTTTGGGTGAAGCCAGCCGTAGGAGCACGAAACGTGCGCCTGCCGATTGCTAAGGTCAGCATCGGAGGTCCGTTTGGTGAACTTGTGACGCAGGCAGCAGTATCCCCACAACTTCTTCCGGAGTACAGGTACCTATTCTCGAACAGGTCGGATCAGCTGTTAAGCGAAAAGGGGTAGAATTTTGAGAAACTGCCGAGGAAAGAACCAGCTGGGTTCGCTGCGAAGAGCTCGAGTAAGGATAGGGTCGCCACCTCTGTGAGGAATGGCGAAACTCAGACAGAAAGCGATGATTGGGCATTTCTTGAGGCTCACGACAGAGGGCAGCGTAAGTACACTGTGTGTAAGGCCCCTACGGCGAGCGGAGATGTTTCGTCGCCATGTTCGAAGTGCGCTAGATCACGGGAGGCCTTGAAAATGGCTGTCAACCCGAATGCGCGCAGTTCGCGGGCTAACAGCATTCCACGGGAGTGCAGAAACCATGAGGCTACCGAAAGGCAACAGGAGTCCGCTGAAACGGAGGTTGTTCCTTCGGACGGTAGTGCAGAAACGAGCGACGTGGTGGGAAAGCCTGCAGTCGAGGCAGCAAACGGTTTGCAGTGTTCAGTTGGGAGTCATGACGATCTCGCCTCTGGGCAAGCCGATTCCGTCCTGCCACCAGCTCAGGTAGCTGACCTCGAGCAACGGCCAGACGAGCTCGTGGAGATTCAGGTGTCTAAAGAGCTCGTCGTGCCCGTTTCACTCCCAGCTGATGCTCCCGATGATAGGCCAACATCGGCTGAGTTAGTTCAGGTTCCGGTGCCGCCTGTGGCTGAGCCGAAGTCGGAAACCGACCAGCCTAGAGAAGTGAATGTAAACGCGTTCCGATGTTCGCTTGCCGAACGCGTTCGCGAAAAGGTGAGCACTAGAAGAGAGGGAAAACTTCTGCGCGTACTTGCGGCACGTGTTTGAGTGCGGGCACGCCAAGGGGTGAAGCCGTGAGCTCGAATCGCGCCCGGGGAACGCCGCCTAGAAGCAGTGCGCGCCTAACGTATGAACGGTGGAAAATCCCGCTCGCTCCTCCGCGCGCTCGACCTGAGTCGAACAAGACGACCGGTGTCATTTCACGCGGTCGCAGCAGCGTTGAGAGAACGGCTGCACCTAAAGTGCGGTACAAAAGGGGAAAAACTTGGGGCATTGACGAGAGCTCAAATCGCAGCTCTCTGAGCGAGAAGTTGCCTTTAGACGCCTGACTTTCTCAATTTCATTGTTTTTCCTGAAGCATGTTTTCGCCCTTTACGATTACGTTTCTTTTTGTGTGGGACATTTCCAATCACGCGAAATGTCACCTTTCAGGTTTGTGCACTTGTCTAAAGTACTGCTGGGCTAAAATATACGTTTCTTTTTGTGTGGGACATTTCCAATCACGCGAAATGTCACCTTTCAGGTTTGTGCACTTGTCTAAAGTACTGCTGGGCTAAAATATAACTAGTGTAGTTAGTTATTAGCGTATTTTATCGCAACTACAAGCCTGGTAGATGTTCAGTGTGGATTTGTCTTCGCACTTGCCGGCGATGCGGTTGTGTCTTCCTGTGTTGTTCTGTTGCTTGCCTGACCAAACCAGAGACGTTCTTGGGGAGCCACTACTCGTCCAGTGATCGACCCTGTGAAGCTCCAGCCCGATGCCGTACAGCCCAGGCCTGGAGTCGAGCGTCTGCTGAGCACTTCACTTCGAAAGCATCCCTCCGGACAACGGTTGAAGACCCTTATCCATCGGGATCTCGGACCCCCGGCGGAGAAGCTGTTACGAATCGGCCAACGCCGCCGTATTTTCCCGCATCAGCCACCACATGCGAAGCCACCACGTGCGCCACAGCCGTCAGGCGCCCGCGTGTCGGTGAATCATAGTTTCGTGTCTCGACATGCCCGGCTCAGACGCTTCGCTATCGCGCGATCAACATTCAGCGGCACGCCCAGGCATTCTTCACGGACGTGCGCCCCACAGCCGTCAGGTGCCAGCACGTCGGTGAGTCACGCCTCGACATGCCCAGCCCAGTCACCTCGCTTTCAACGCGCTTCAAACTTCGACGGTTGCCGGCCCGGCGAGGCATGTATCAGCATGTTTTAAGGACACTCTCTCCCCTCTCTTGGACTCCACGTGCGCCGAGGCCATCGATGACTCACGAACTGTGGAAAGAGCGTTGTGTGTGTCTGTGACGTTCGTGGCGTGTTGTTACTTGTAGGCGTTTTGACCGTTTCTGCTTTTGGGTATAAATAGAAGCAGCCCAAGCGCTGAAATTCATTCCTGTCTGAGCAGCGAATCCATGCGGTCGCTCTGCACGAGTCCTGTATTGTAACCTCGCCCGTCGGGGCATTGTATGTTTTTTTTTGGCTTCGGCTCACCTCTCGCTATGAAGTAAACATTTATGTTAGCCTACTGCTTCTGGACTTCTTCACGGCTGCAACAGCGCCTGGCCGCTCGCATCATACACGCTACCACTCGTATGTCGGAGGCCACGGAGATCGGATCGGGTGCCCCCGCCCGGTCGCAACAACTGGTGTCAGCGCTGGGATGACACGGTTGCAACATGGCCAAGAGAGCTCGGTTTGCCGCGACCGCCAAAGGCCTACTAAATTGAGACTACCCTTCAATGTCATAGACCCCGTCAACTAAAAATACTGGTTTCAATAGTTTATTCCTCCTCCGTATCAACGGAATTGTTCACAAAACAAAGACGAGCTTTTGTCAGACAGAGGGAGTCGCGAACAATGTATTAAGATAGTCTACGCCGGGAATGACCGATCGTTCAATCGGATGAGCTCGGTGTAAAACACACGTTTCTCAGGTGAGTATTGGAGGCAGCGACAAAGTAGATGCTCTACTGTCTCTTTAGGACCACAGCCGTCGAAGCAAGCGCTGCCGGCCACCCCTGTGAGTAAGTAGTAAGCGTGTGTTAACGCTACCCCCTAAAATTCAATAAAGCAAAAATTAAGTTGGCTCGAAGAAGCCCAAACGGGAAGCGGAACAGAAGTGGGGCATCAAGGACGTAGAAGCGGGGATTAGCAAAGCAGGTTGCATTTCACGAATTCTAAGTAGCCCTGCGCGCGGAAAAGAAGCGCCTTCGGTATATCGCTTTTAACAGCGGACGCAAGACGGTGTGTTTGCTGACGTGGCCAGAGTGAGTGGCAGCGCCATCATGAATATCATGGCCGATCACTTCGTAGTGACTTGGCAGCTATACTGTAACACGACGTAGTAACCATTAACAGCTTGGTGGAATATCTACCCAATCTTCAACAGTGGTTGGTGGAATAAACTAAAGAGCACTCTCCCTCACCGACTCCGAGAGCACCTTAAGAATGCGAAAAGTCAAATTATTTTTAACAGTGCGTTGATTATAACTCATTCAAGAGCACCACGAATGGCGGCACGCCGTAGTCGCAGAAGAAGCATGATCCTCGGCCACCGCGCTGCACTAACCCTTTCTTTATTAAATTTCTCTTTCTCTCTCTCTCTCTCTCTCTCTCTCTCTCTCTCTCTCTCTCTCTCTCTCTCTGTCATATCCAAGAATGATCAAACTCGTGGCGTGGGCAACACGCTACCGCATTGTTGTGGATTCTCCTGGCACGACCACCGCACCTGCCGAGCCGGATGACAATACCGAACCGTCGGCGTATGTATGTTTCAAGTTGGCGTAGGCTCCGTGTGGCAATAACTATACAAAGAAAAACTGTCGGCCTATAGTCTTCACGTTTGCAAAATCAGCTATTCACTTCTTTTTGTTATACTGAAGTGGATGGACGGCGTCAAATGCGAAGCTGATTAGCCGAGGCATTTTGTGCACGCGACCGATGTCAGAGGTTACAGCGGCGTCAGTGCTGCGACCATTGAGGCGTGATGCAAGAACGCCTGCACAAATGTTGTTCGGCCCAAGGCTTGTGGGTATATTCACAACAGGTAAGCAGAGTTGTTCGCTTTTTCTTCTCAAAGTGTAAGGCGAGGATCATTTTATAAACGTTTCCCCGCGTTCTATTCGTTCAGAATTCGTTCATTTACTCTACGCGAAAATTATAACAACCGTAAATTATAATTAGTTCTCTGATATGCAGTTCGGCGCACTTATAAAATATTCAGCTTCTCATGTCTTTGCCTCCACCGATTCCTTTTTTTCTGGCCAGCAAGCACGCAACCGCCTCGTTGAATCAGACACACCTTTTTCTTGCTGCTTCTAGCTTCTGATTCGAGGTCCACTAAAGGTCCCTGGTTTCCTCAAACTATTCACGATGCAATCACCAAAGAGTTCCTAAAACTCTGTGCAGAACTTGGAACGTATGACCTTTTTCTCGATTGTGTGCTCTCAGGCCATATGTGAACGCACTACTTTTCTCGGGCTATCATCCAGCCGGCGCCACGGCACGTCACGGCACTGCCGCGGTGGCTATGTCTATGGGCATCATACGTTGCCGGGCAACCTCTACAGACGCGCTCAGGTATGAACACAGCCGTCACGGAATTCCGAATCGGAGAGTCGCCTTCACTGCAGTTTCCCTTCACTCGCCCTCCTGCTCTCTCTCTTTCACCACCGACGTCACCGGCGCCGGTGCCACGCACGGCGCCGTCGTTAGCCCGCGCAAATTCAACTGACGAAGCCGCAAGAAGAAAAAAATCAGATTAACAGAGGAAATAGTTGAAGCAAAAAGGTGCATGACTCGGGCAGCCGGAAACGTCTGTTCACGACGGGCGTGAGTGGGCACAGACAAAAGGGGGGGGGGGGGGGGAATTTCCGTTGCTTTCTTGGCGATTGCAATTTGTGATCTTGCGGAGAGTTGACACCACCTAGGCCTTTCCAGGTAATAGCTAATGTGCACCACAGGGACGTGCTACGTAAAGCTTTAAAGGCACAAAATTCACATTTATATATATATATATATATATATATATATATATATATATATATATATATATATATATATATATATAGAAAGAAATGCCGGCAGTCTACAACGCCAAAGAAGGCATAGGGGAATAGTTAGAATATTTTTTACCGTTAGTGACGTTACAATATATATATATATATTTTTTTTTTATTAATTACATGAGAAAGAAAGAAAAACACGCGCCCAGAGTGGGGACCGAACCCACGCCTTTCGATTAGATCTCGAATGCCTTACCAATTCGGCTATCTGGGCGACTGTGTTCTGCTTCACTTTCTGGGGTATTTATATTTACTACAACTGTATCTGACGCTTGAGGGTGGTAGCCAGCGCCACTCAGCGCCATATATATATATATATATATATATATATATATATATATATATATATATATATATATATATATATATAGAGAGAGAGAGAGAGAGAGAGAGAGAGAGAGATCTTGTAAGATATTTAGTTGACCCTCCGGTAGTAGACCAAATGGCAGGAGCAGAAACAAGGCGAGCGCAGGTACAAGCGTACAGACGATGGCCTAACTCACGCGCCGAGCACCTTCTGCCATACTTCTTCTTCCACTGTTACGCGCATACCGTCGTGCATAGATTAGCCGCGATCGCATGGCACTCTTTCTTGATGTGGTGCATACCCCGATAAGCTGATGGCGTTAGAAGAGCTGCTCATTAGCCTTGCTACAATATATATATATATATATATATATATAACACGCATATTCTGGAGGTCGTCCTTGGTACGTATTCCCCCCGCGGGCATGTCTTTCTCCACTTGCTCTCTCTAAGACGACTGTATCTGTTTCACGGATAATAAATGACCTACCGCATTTCCCCCTATGATTTCCTTGGCCTTTTTGAGTGCCTACCTTTATTTCTCTTATAATTTAACGAGCCCCTCATTTCCAATCCTTATTCACTACATGCACAGCAAGGGTCTCTGTTCTGGCAGTCTTGGTGCCACAGGTATCTTAAGAGGGTTCAACGCTGGTCGACCGCTCTTGACATGTCGTAGACGCTTGAACTAAGGCACTCTGGGATAAAAAGATAAGGTCCTCTTCTCTAGTCGCTGGAGTGGCTCTGGCTACCACCCCCAAATGCAGGAAACGCTTACCTTAACATATTGATGTTAAGGTAAGTGGAGGGAAGCACATACACTTATTCTGGGGTCGTGGGATCGGATACCCCCGACGGGCATGTCTTTCTCCACTTTCTTTCTCTAAGAAGACTGTATGTGTTTCACGGTTAATAAATTACCTACCGGAGTTTCCGCTTTGTTTCCATGGCTGTCTTGACTGCCTGCCCTTAATTCTGTTATAAATCAAAGAGCCCCTCATTTTCCATTTTGGGTCTATATATATATATATATGTGTGTGTGTGTGTGTGTGTGTGTGTGTGTGTGTGATGCAGGTTGTTTTTCTGGATGAGGAGGATAAAGTTTACCCAGCGGAGAAGAAGCGAGGCTGTTGGCTGCGGACAAGGACAACGTGTATTTACGGGACAAATAACTGACAAAAAGATAAATCAACATTAACCTCATCAAGACAAGACAGTGAATGTCCTACGCAACAAAGTTCGCGCCCCAAAATAGTTCGCGCTCACGTGTTGGTCTCTGTCGGTGAGCTGGCTCGGTGCGCAGGGCTGGGTCCGCTGCTACGGTGTTCTTGTTGAGGTCGGTGCTCCGGCCGCTAGAAGACACGTCGGCTTCGGTTGAAAGTTGTCGGGTCGTCAACGTGGAAGGTGCGGCTCGAAGCGGAGTTTCCCCGAACGTTAGCGTCCCGCAGGTCGCTCCCCGAACCGCGTTCTTCTTGTTCGTGCCACAACCGTCTTCTTCTTCACTCCCAAATGATGACACGGCGCTGTTGCCCGTGCCCTCGCAGTTACCGGAAGAAGGCTGTTGCGAGGCCACCACAGAGACAGCGTTGCCAGTCCTCAAGGCCAGGAGGGAAATTTGGCTCGGCTCTGAGTCTCCTGTGCGTTCGCGTCCAGCAGAGAACTCGCCGAGAGCCGCGTTCCTCCTGCCTTCAACTTGCTACCTCCGTTCCGCCTCTTCTTCCTCTTCCTTCTTCCTCTTCCTCTAACATTTTTTTTAATATACGGAAGAAAGAAAGAAAAACACGCGCCAAGAGTGGGGACCGAACCCACGCCTTTCGATTAGATCTCGAATGCCTTACCAATTCGGCTATCTGGGCGACTGTGTTCTCCTTCACTTTCTGGGCTATTTATATTTACTAGAAGTGTATCTGGCACTTCAAGGTGGTAGCCAGCGCCACTCTGACTTCACGGGGGGAAGGGGACCTTTTTTTCAGCCCCCGGGGCGTGGCTCGAACGGCTACAGCCTGTCATGAGCGGGTAACTGGCGGGAAGCCCTCTTATGCTACCTTGGCATCAGGTCTGCCAGAACCGAGACCCTCACTGGGCTTTCGCAGAATAATATAGTAAGGAAATGAGGGGCTCGTTCAGGAAATACAGAAAGATAGGTCGGCAGTCTACAACGCCAAAGGAGGCATAGGGGTGTGGTTAGCTCTTTTTTTTTACGACGGTTAATGAAGTTAACATTTTTTTCTTCCGTATATTAAAAAGTGAAAATGGGTTCGGATCCCACCCGGCGGGCATTTTTTCACCAATTTCTTTCTGACTCAAAAAATTCTTCATTGTTTCTATGACCAACCACAACCTCCCCTTTGCTTTCCGAGGTTTTCTTGACTGCCAACCATTATTTTCTGTCTATATATATACAAATATATATATATATATATATATATATATATAGTATAAGTAAAGAGTCGATACACAGCAAGAACAATAACAAACAAGGTTTACTTACGTAGCGGCAACGGGACTTGCCTTCATCAGAGTACAGTTACATGGTTTTGCTGTCACAAACATTTGGAACACATTTCTTATATAGCTTTGCAGAAAACTGTGAGAAGGTGCGGAAGATGTTTCGGAAACGGAGAGTATGCATGCAGTCGGGCTACGCCTATGTTACAACAACAACAATCAACAAAAAAAACAAAAAAGGGGGTGGAGCGAGAGATAGAAAGGGGTCGTGTTAACAAAGCAGCGTTCAAGGTTGCACCATGACGGGGCAACGTATGCGGCGTGGGCTGCAAGTTCACACAATGCGGGAAACTGGACATACGCGGTTTCAAAAGAAAGGGAAGAGTATACGGTAAGGTATTCAGTGGCTGGGGAGACTGGTTGGGGCGGAAGCGAAGATGGGTGTGCCCCCCGCGGATGAAGAGAATAGATACGGGGCACAAAAGAGCATTTAGCAGAAGCTAGCAACTGAACAGGAAATAGGTAGGGTCACAAAGGGTTAAACATGAATAGATAACAAAGGGTTAAACATTCTTAAGTGGTGGTGGGAACGAGGCGTCCTTCCCCAGGACAAATGGCATTGTTGAGCCGCATTAGGCTAATAAAGCTGCTGTATTTGGAGAGTTTCTGCGAATTCTGATGGGAAACTCAAGGGTAGGATTAATGAACATAGTTATAAAAATTATGAGGCCGCCAAATTTAATCGAGGGATAAGCACGTTAGTTTTCCGTACCTTTCATTATCCCAAGTGTGGCTGACCAAACTTATAAATGAGATACGATTCCCGAACCTCGCGGTCGTGGTGCGTTTTGAAGGCGGATTCTAAAATCGTTGCTTTAAGATGTTCAAATGCATGCCCGCGACTGTTCACATGTCTTGAGAGGGGGCAAATAAGGGCAGCTTTTTGCATGAGAGTGGTGATTATTGAACCGTATTCGGAAGGGCGTTTCAGTTTGGCCGATATATTGTTGCCTACAAACAGTGCACTCTAGAAGGTATACGACATTAGCGGAGTCACAGTTACCTTTTATATTTACGTAGTAGTCTGAAGCCGTGCTGGTGGCGCGCTGTGTAGTGGTCATGTGTGGGCATACTTTACATCTGGGTTTATTACAGGGTATGCAGCCAGTAGTTTCCGGTCGGTTGATACGAGAGTTAGTACGGAAGTCGCCTAAATTGTTATTACGCCGGTAGACAACGCGTGGTGGTTCGGGGAATATGCTTTTTAAGCGGTCACTTTGCATTAGGATATTGTGATGTTTTTAGTACGGTTGACACTCTTGGAGCGGAGGATGAGTGGGTTAAAACTAAGTTAGTTTGCGGGTTCCTGTTCGGGGCTTTTTTCTTACAGATTTCGTTACGGTCTAATTGGTTGGCTCGCACAATAGCGTCATCGATAACTTTTTCCGGGTATTTTTTAATCAGGAGAGCGGTCTTGAGTTCTCGAGAACTCAAGACGTTGCGACTGACGAATTACCTGAGAACGGTGCTAGGCAAGTTTGGTGACCTCAGCTTGCAGCACAGCCAACTGTTGGTCCACCTCCACTAGCTCGTCCGTAACCGGAGATGCCTTTCCAGTTTGCTTGTGCTTATTCTGCCAGAGAAGAAAGTGACGGAGAACATCACGGTACGAGCGCTGTGTGTACTCCGCAAGCTCTGTAGCGACTTCCTCTATAGCGCCTTCGTTATCCGCCGACAAACACTCGAAACAGTTGTGCGTATGGATTCCCTTCGGCTCAAACCAGTGACGCCACGCGCATCATTTAGCGCGAGCAGCTTTGCATTTCGTCAGACATTTCTTGTCCGTGGTGTCATGGTCCTCCGTACGACACAGACCGCATTGAAACTTGGCTTGTGGCGGTGCGGACGGCGTTGTAGCTGGTGGTTCCGATTCAGAGGTAGCCGGTGGTTCTGATGAAGAGAAGGGGCGAGAAGTGGTGATGTGCCCTCGACGAAAGCATTGGTAACACTGCACCACTCTCGCCTTAAATATAGCGGGGGCGAATGACGCAGCCATTGCACAAAAATTGTTCCGGTGGCTCCAGCGCACCACACAGACTAACGAGGCACGTACGGCCAGAGTCCGTGTTTGGCAAGAAGCACCTGGTGAGTGGCACACCGGAGGCTGGCACAAAGGACTTCGGGATCCTCTCCGGGGTCTCCCCTGAAAAGACATATCGCTGGATGTCTCTTCTCAACAGCAGGTACACTTGTTCAGGAAGCTGATTGTCAGCCGCGAGAGGGATGTGAAGTAGGGAGCATAGCCGCTGGACACCCTCTAGAGACGACACCCACACCGATGTAGTGTTGGCGCGGCTGTGGGGTGGCGTAACTGATAAATACAGAGGTTTATAGGCAGCCTGTTGTAGTAACTTCGTTCATTGTAAGCGTTGTTATGTTCTCGCAATCTACCATTTAAACACAGGCGCGTTTGTCCTATTTAGGATGCGCCACTTTATCGTTTCGATTTGTCTTTTCCACTGTCCCTGTCCCTCGTTCAAACATGCAGCGCACAGAATACTACTAGTACTGAATACTATCACTCAATACTATCAAATACTACAACATATCAGGGTGTCGAACCGGAACCAAACCGAACCGAACCGAACCGAACAGAAAATATGCACTGAACCGATATTTCTCCCGGAACTGTGCCCGAAGCCGAGCCATTATTTTTCGAGCACGCTAAACGCGGACCTGAACTCAACCGAAAAAAGAAATAACGGTTACCGGTTCACGACACCACGGTTCAACCATCCGCTCTTGATAATGGGAGCTCAACGCCATTCAGGGCTTTTCTCTTTGACGCACCATCAGCTTCGCAACTTCTCAGGCACTCTCTTCTTCAGATCAGTCAGAGCACTATCAACTCCTTCTTTGTCACTGGAACATGAGGAAGGGTATGCACACCAACGATGCAATGCTACTGCTGGTAGCGCGAGCAGAGTTCGCGGCTGAGCAAACGAAATGGCACCCTCTCAAACACCTGCAGGCGACATGAAGAATCGACTTTGCCCTTCCCACGCTCCGACTATGTGGTGACAATCTGACCGTAAGATTGCTGCATTTCGCAACTGCGAAGGCTCACACCCGAAATGTGCCCGCTTAATGCATCTCATAATTTGCTTATTAGTAAATGTCGCGCCTGGAAAATATAAACACTTGACAAGTGTGAGCCAGAAAGCTGCTCGGTGGCAGGGCCGTTGGCGGCTGACCACAGGGACGCAGGATCGACCACGGCACCCAGCAGCCGTTATTCTGATGTAGACTAAAAATGAAAACTTGTGTGTGCCGAGATTTCGACGCATGATAACGGTCCCCAAGTGTGTCTAAATTGCTCTGCCGGCCGGCAATATGCAGCGTGCAGCAGCTTCGGGGCATCAAGTACGCCAATATTTTCCGGAAAGTGTGTTTTCACGGGAAAGCAAAACAAAAAAGACCCACCACGTGGTTTTAAATTATCCCCCCCCCCCCCATCACTGAACGAAGAAAATCAGGTCTTTCTTGTTACTTTCAGCCATAGAATTAGCAAATAACCAAAAGGTAGAGCTCACTTTAGAGACATCCCTTCCTGTGTCCACCCTTTAACATATGCAAGCGTGTTATAACGACGAAAGCAGCGAGCTCCGTGGCGCCTTTGCTTTTTTTTTTAACATATCCAGAAATTTGTAATCGATAAAGCAGAGAAAATTGTTAAGGTACGGCACGCATTTTCTACTTTTGCTATAGACACTGTATCCCCGGTTCTTGCAAGCGCACGTATTTCCTCTTGGATAAAAAACGGCACTGAAGAAGTAGGTGACACGTGTTGAAAGGTAGGCCGGTACGGCACTATCCAATTTGCCAAGCGCTAGCTTATGATTTGCGCGCGTTGGGCTCTTGTGTATTTTTCAGCTGTGGCTGCGAGATGCACTTTTACTGACTAGTCTAACTCGTTACTCTGCTGCTTCTGCCACTGGTTCCGGAGGGGGAGTAGGGCCATCGACAAATTAAAGAGAGTCTTCCCGAGAGAGAGTTCCATCCGGTTCAGCTATGTTCTGTCTTTTTATTTCGCAACCCGCTTATAACAATTATCGGTTATAACGATAAGATTTCCTTGGTACTTGGATATTGTAATAAGTGGATTAGATTGTATTCTTAATGCACCAAAGTTCTATTTAATTTTTATGGTCTCTTTCAACTGCAGAACAATTTTTTCACAGTTCGTTCGCTAATAATTTACCTAACCCATCGAACCAGTTTGCGAACCGGTTCAAGCAAGCGAACCCGTTCGCAAACCGCTATTTTTTTCAGTTCGACACACTGATACATACATACATACAGACATACAAACACACGCACACACACACACACACACACACACACACACTCACACACATATATATATATATATATATATATATATATATATATATATATATATATATATATATATATATATATATATATATATATATATATATAAACGCCAAACAGCGTTTGTATATATATATATACAAACGCCAAACAGCACTGGCAATAAGGACTGCAACTTTGATATGTGTCCTTACGGAATCCCTCGTACCGTACGTCTCTGTTCTACAAAATGCATTACGAGGGTTCTGGCTTCAGCAGTCTGAAATGCCTTTGGCTATCCCCGACTTCCGACCACGTCTTACGTGCGGCCGCTGGGAAAAGACGTTCTACGTCTTCCCGCGGTGGTCGAGGGGCGGCGCAAGTTGACCGGGCTCTGAGCAGTCGTAAATACAAAAACCCGCGGTATAGTCGAGAGGGGGTCGCCGCGGAACTAGCTCAATGGTAGAGCACCGCACGCGTTATGCGGAGGTTGTGGGTTCGATTCCCGCTTCCGGAAAAAACGGCGCATTTTTTCTCGACTTGAATTTTCGAAATATTTCTTCCTGCAATAAAAAAAAAGGCAATCATACCTCATTCGGCACTATAAAACACTGTTAAAACACCAAACAGCACTGGCAATAAGGACTGCAACTTTGATATGTGTCCTTACGGAATCCCTCGTCCCGTACGTCTCTGTTCTACAATATATATATATATATATATATATATATATATATATATATATATATATATATATATATATATATATATATATATATATATATATATATATATCAGAGTGGCGCTGGCTACCACCCTCAAGCGTCAGATACAATTCTAGTAAATATAAATAGCCCAGAAAGTGAAGGAGAACACAGTCGCCCAGATAGCCGAATTGGTAAGGCATTCGACATGTAATCGAAAGGCGTGGGTTCGGTCCCCACTCTGGGCGCGTGTTTTTCTTTCTTTCTTCTGTATATTTAAAAAAAAATGTGTACTTCATTAACTGTAGTGAAAAAGAAAAGAGCCTAACCACACCCCTATGCCTCCTTTGGCGTTGTAGACTGCTGACCTATCTTTCTGTATATATATATATATATATATATATATATATATATATATATATATATATATATATATACCAGATTATAAGAGGAAATGAGGGGCTGAAGGGGCTTAAGACGAGGAAAGACGAGGAAAGCGAAGGGGCAAACGTGGTAAGACTTTTGGTTACCCGCGACAACGAACATGCGTGTACACACGCATTTTTCGTTTTTCCCTATATTTTTATAAGTTATGCGCAAGCCAGGGAATGGCTTAAAACTGTAATTCGATTTCCTCTAGCGTGCGTACTTCGCGAGAAAAAAAATGCAAAGGTGGTGCGGGTAACGCGCTATTTCCAGC